>NC_056733.1:578252905-578852905 GCF_019279795.1 Protopterus annectens | reverse complement strand
TAACAATTATTGTTGTGGAATACCAGTCCAGTTGCTTATTTGTGCATTCATAAAATTAATACAGTCTGTTCCTTCCAGCTTTTCAGGTACAGCAGAAAATATCAGGGTTTCCCTATATGCTCTGTCCTCTTATTCTATTATTTTTGAAGCATCTCTTCTTGTGCAGTCTCCTATTCAGCCAGCCTTTTCTTCATTTCGACTTCTGAGGTTTGCAGTTTTATTACCTCATCTGAATATCTGTTTAAAGCTTCTTACATTTTTTCCAGCCTTTTACTGTTTGAGTTGATATACTCCATCAGTGTTTCATTTATTTTAGGGAGGTCTGTGTGCAGTTGTCTTATACTCTCCTATAGGTTACTGAAGTCATGTCTGGAGCTTGCACTGCTTTTTGCTGAACAGCTACAGTATTTCTCTCTGGCAGTGTTTTTTAGTCACCTTTGTATTTATTTTTTCCTGGCATTCAGGCATGCAATTACTAACCAGTTTCTGAAATTTACCCAGAAATCTAGGACCAATGGCGTTTTCTGCTAAATTTCTATTTTCACACTGGGAGAGCTAGAATTAAGCTGTTACTCAATGCACAGCCATCTTGGAAGTCCCAAGTTCCCCAGATTTTTTACATCTTTTCACGCCATGCTTGCCTCTCTGACATAGCAGACATTAGTTGGATGTTATATTTTATTTTATTATTATTTTTTTAGTGGCCAGCAAGTATGGTTACTGAGACTGAAAAGCAGATTGAAACTCTGCCCTGCCCAAAGGAATTTGAAGAAGATAGGAATGATAGGGATTTTCTCTGACAGGATGTGTTAGCCTCCAGAAAACAAAAATGGAGTCACAGGAAGTAGAAACAGGAAGTGGAAGAGAAGTGAAGGTTATACTGCAACAATGACCTCAATAATCATACATCTACATTTATGATAAGTATGCTCCCACAGCTATGCTATGTTCATTGTAAGGATTACTGCTGCATTATCATAAATAACTGTGGCAAGAACACTAAAGTAACTTGAACAATGGCCACAGTCCTTAGGAAGAGGAGGAATGCATACAGCATTCTAGCGTCAAAGCCTGCTCTGCTCCAGGAAAGGAGATTTAGCTTGCAGTGTCTAGAAAATGTGAACTGATGCCTCTGTAGCTATCTTAGAAATATTTTGTGCTGAGACATTCCTGAAAAGATGGCAGTAGTAGTAGCCACTATCCTAGCTGAATGTGCATTAATGTGTTCTTGTAAGGTCTCTGTGTGTAAGACTAGCAGAAAGCAAAACAGGCAGACAGTGTTTGTCTGTATTTACCTGGCAAGAATGAAACAAAAAGCTGGGTCTGTTTGCCTGAAATCTTTAGTTCTTTCAGTGTAATATCATAGGAGTTTCTGCACATTTAAGGTGATAAAGAGCTTCCGTCCTTTGTTTTAGGGATTTGGAAAACTATGTGCTGAAAGGACTGACTCATTGCCATATTTTTTTCTTCATAAACGATGGGCTGCTTCTAAGGGCAATCCTACCTTTGTAGAAGATTTTGTAGCCTATTCAGCACTTTATGTCCTGCAATTCCAAAATCCTAGCTAAAACAATGGCACTAGGAAGAAAGTCTTCAGGATAAGAATTTCACTGGCATTTCATGTGCCAATTAAAATGGAGGAAGTGCCAACTTTTCTAAGAGAAAGTCCAAAATCCTGTAAGAAAGCTACTAACTTCCTTGGAGGCCTCCAATGTTCATCACTCCCTTCTATAACTACCTGGCAGCTATGACTGCCACTTAAGGAGGTCCTAAGGGTAGGCAAGTTGAGACAATCGAACAGTGCAGTATGACTGAGGCATACGAAAGGCTTTGTCAAATGGATGAAAGTTAAAGGAGGGCTTGCTGGACATGTGCTACCTTAAGCCATATACCATGCTTTATGCACTAAAAATAAACTCTGATCCACTTTACTATGTAGGATTGTTAGTGTTTGGTTTATATGCCTCTTTAATAATCTGCAAGTCCTCTGGGAGAAAAGGAGTCTCAGTGTCCTATTTTCTGGGACACAATGCACCAGAGTTACTAGTTGTTGACACAAAGTTTTATAAAAGATGGGGAAAACCAAGGATCTCTCTGTGCTCAATGCTGACTTGTCCACAGGGATGCCACCACAACCAGTTTAGCCCCATTCTGCACCATCTTTTCTAGTACTCTTGAGAATCAATGGTAATGGATGGAAAGCTCAAAAAAATCTTTGTTCCAATGAACCAAAAATAAATGCACTGATACATCTCTCTTGCAGCTCAGTCTAAATCAGAATCCTGACAACTAATGATTCCATGTGTAAAAGGACAGGCTTGTCTCCTGAGTATTCAAGGTAAAGAGAGCCTTTGGAAAATCTCCAAGATTAACTTCCACTCAAAAGAATTGCTTAAGGTTCTGCTAAGATGATCTGCACTGGAGTTCTACACTGAAAGAGTTTAATACAACCAGAGAAGAAGGTTTACTTTGATACCAGATCCTAGACCATCAAAGCTAATGTGTACATTGGATTACAGTCCATGACCCCTTACATGATGTACAGTGTAACTGTGACATTGTTTGTGACAACCTTGAGGACTGCAGCATTTGACCAATCTGAGAACGTGAAAAGCATAAATCACTGCTAACCAATACCTTGAGACCTACTTGTTTGGCCCTGTACTGGTTGTTTCAAATGGGCATATGGACCCCATGTGCACTCACCAAGCTAGGTCAGAGATATTAAAGGTCAACGTCACCTCACTTGGGATTTATACATGGCATCTGTAATTTATCACTTCAGCTACCCACCATCTGAATTCCCTGTAGATGGATGAAATGAATAGAATTACTTTTCCCAGAGACTGGTGATGCTGAAACAAGGTGCTCAGGTACCACTGGAATTTCCTTATGTACAACTTGGCCACTGGATATAGAGAATGATATGTATTCCTGAGCCTTCATGATAGTTTTTGCGATCATGAATGCCTAACAGAAGGAAAAAGGAACCGAGGACTATAGCTTTTTTCTTCTTCTAAAGACAACCACTTTATAACAAAATATAATCAAAACAGTGGAACTATTTACCACATAAAGCAACACTAATCATTTCTGTAATGTAATTTATGAACAGCCCAGCCATAGCTCTCAAACTCTTAGCACAAAAAATCTGGACAAAGCCAAAAATAATGGGGGGGAGGGCAAAGCCCCAAAAATAGGGACACATTTTAAATATTGCTCTTATAAACTTAGAAAGTTGCTAGAATAAAAGGTCTTGTGTTACCATACATTTTCTGAAGGATATTAAGGCTGAAACTCAAATGCCTGTCATTATTTACTGAATTCAGTCCTCACTGATTTGCCACAAGAATCTAAAAACCACAAACTTTACGTGGAACACACCAAAAATATAAGGCAAATATCTGGACATTCTGTGAAAATCTGGACAGTTGAGAGGTATGCAGCCCACATATGCATACAATCATATACATTCAAACTACAGAAATTTGGGCAAGTGTAAGTAAACTATACCTATAATTTGTCTAATCTATCTCTAGATGTTTTAATACATTCCTCACTTATGACCTTTATTCATCTGGTACTTCCATAATTAAGACTTATCCCATAACAGAAGCAACATAGTGAAACCAAGGTATCCAATTATTTAAGTACTTTTGCCTAGTTTTAGTAGAACACCATCCTTTCTTCATTTTCCACTAATTCACTTAATAAACTTTTCAATTCTTGTATAATCAGAATATCACAAACTTCCAATTCTTGGGCATACCTTTTTAGTCAATCACAGTATTAACCAAAGGAATAACAAATTATACACGGAAAGTTCCACTTGACCTCTGAAGCTCAAGAAGAAAATCTTTGGATTAAGCTATATTTCTGACTTAAAAACATCACGGATGAGGTCTTGTGTTCTTTCCGTGGTGGTGCAGCGGTAGCGTTGTTGTCTCACAGCAAGAGGTTCTCCCATTCGATTCTCGGCTGGAGTGCAGGGAGTGCCTTCTGTGTGGAGTCTGCATGTCCTCCCCGCGGTTGGGTGGGCATTCGAAAGACATGCGTAAATGGGAGTGCCTTCACTGAAGGTTGAACGTCGAGCGGGCACCTCAGCATTCGTGAAAATCTACTGCCAATAATTAGCGGACCGGTGTTCCGCTGTGGCGACCCCTAACCGGGGAAAAGCCGAAAGACAACAACAACTGATGAGGTCTTGCAGGATTACCTTAAATACCCAAAATACTTTGCATGCCCAAAGATATGAACTCAGACCCTGCTTTGACCTGTAGCACATTTACAGTAAGCCTGATACAAGGACGAAAGCATTTTTACTAGCCTACCTGGAATACAGAAGGATTTATTGAGACAGTTCCCTCCAAACATTCTAAAGTGGCATGTTGCATTATATCACAAGTTTGGCTTCAACTTTGTGACGGTGCTTCTATTTGTAAGTTCTTTATACTGGAAAGAATGAAACCTTTCAGATGATCTATCTCTTTATGAACTTTCATAATCAACAATCGCACACAGGAAGCCCCCTCCATTATCTCAGCTAACCATTGAATGAATGAGACCAGTTTGTTCCAATATAAATCATCACCTTAGGAGACCTAACTTTCATGCTCATCTAGCAGCATTCCAACTGATCCGCAGATGCAGTTTTGACCAAGTAATTACTTCTTTACTTCTGTCAGCTGTTGGCAATACCTCAACTCTATACTTTTAGCTGTCCACTGATAAAATCTTGCTTTATTACTTAAATCCAGTTTTGGTCCACCCACTGCAAATATCAGAAATTCAGGGCTTTAACTCTTTAATAAAACATTATTAATTTTATTTTGTTTAATATAAGTGGACACATATACATACATCTTCCTCCTAAAACAAAATCCCCAAATAAACTGACCTTTGATGCAAAAGAAATCTGTTAAATAACATCTGCTTCCATCCGGATTTCTTAAGATGCTATTGCATTGTGTTAAGGGTCGTAGCAAACAGGCCTCATTTCCATGATGCTATATTTTGCGATTCACAGACACATTAGCCTCAATGAAGAAAGACTTCATTTTTAGATAATCTGCATGTCTATGAATCCCAGTTAACTGCCACAAAGTGCAAATGAGCACTTCTGCGATAGAGAACTGTGCCAGCCGCATTGTGTAAGCACAGGCACCCCTTCCCTTAGTCACTCTCCCACATACACAAGCACAAAGAAAAGTACACACACACACACACACATGCACCCAGAGCACAAACCCCATATCTGGTCTTACTGTCAGAACATCCAAAATATCTCCTTCTCTCCCTGCCCAGATAATTTACTGATGGTTACAATCGGTCCATAATACCAGACATTTGAGTTTCACACTTCATATCCTTCAATAAATGAATGCTAGGGCAAAAGCTGCGTATGAGGTTGGGAGCTATGCCTAACATTTCCTGCCATTTTCTTTGTATGTCACAACATTTTGCAGACATTGCATAATGCCAGAGATTCCCTATGTATATAAAAAAAAAAAAAATCAGCTGCACTAACTTATCAGTTATTAGATACACAGGTGTGTAGATCCCTGAGGCAGTTCCAGGAGAGGGAGCACATGGTTAATTAGCATATGCCTCTCCCACAGACTGCCTCATTACCATGAAGCATGGCTGTAGAGACAGGCTGAGGACCACAATCCTATCCTATGGAAGAAGTAGTCTGTACTTCTTGGTGTCCAGCACTGCTGTAGGAAACACTTTGCATCAGCAAAAATGTATATGTTTGTTAGCATATTCTTGTGTCTGTAAATCTGTTTTGTTCATTTTTTATGTGATCCTGTTCTCCTGGACTGTGCCTGCAAATGCTCCAGTGAGATCACTGCACTACCCTGGTAAACAAATATAAATGAATAAGAATGGGAAGGAGCACGAGTCAATTTCTGGTAGATCAGAGATATCCTCAGATTTCAGAGGCAGTGGAAAGGTCCTGGTCAGCTCTTCCTGAGACCAAGTGTGAATTAGCCAATCATACAGGAAGGGTACTAATGCCTTCAACCTTAAGTGTGCAGAAACACGAGCTAAGCATTTTTCAAATACCCTCACAGGAGTGGACAGTCCAAAGGGCAAAGAACTGAAGTGGATGCATTTCTCCCCAGCTACATTTCCTGTGCTCTCTGAAAACATGGAGCCACTTACTGGAAGTGGAACACGTGATACTACATGCTGCTTGCAGGAGTCTGAGGGTTTCTGTATTCTCCACACGAAATGTTCCTACCTCAGTTTAAGGGTTTACCTAAAGAACTTGCCCTCTAGAAAGATCCTGAATACAAGAATTCCTCACTGTCGAGTGTCATAGCAAAGGGGAAGTACATTTTTTACTGAATAGGAAAAGCCTTCCACTTCAAAGATGTCCAGTACTAAGGGATGCTCTAGAGAATGCACTCACCTTTCATTGGCATGAATTGCTATCCTAGATCTGGATGGTGTGGCTTGGAAGGGAATACAGGTATGAATCCCTGCTATGCTGTCACACACTTTGCTGTGAAGTACTGGTACACAAGAACAGCAGTGGATCACAACAGACCTCTGCTGAATGGGCTCCCCTTGAATTGGGTATCACACCTGTCATGTGCAATGTAAATGGTAAGCAATCCTGGGCTTTTTTCCTTAAAAATCAGGTAATCTCTCATGTCCATAGGCTTTTCAATGACAACTGTTAGAATGTTGATACCTGGAAGCGCAAACCACAATCTGATTATCTGTGGATTCCAGACAACTGGCAACTATCTATAACACAGCAGTAAGTTCCAAGCAGGTCTAGCAAGACTGATTCCTGCATCTACTGGGATGCCTGCTTCCCACAGTCATCCTCTGAAGGGGGCAACAGCAGCTAGAAATATTGTAGAGGGGCACTTTAGAGACAGAGGATGGCACATCTGAAGCTATCTGGGAACAATTTCATGGGATTATGTTCACTGCCTGTGAAAAGTTTAGCTGCAAACTCCTTACCCATTTTCTTTTCTGTAGGCACTTAAGATAATCTAAATTTACTTTCTGAAGAGGACTCCTCTAAAATGAGGCAGCCCCCTTTGCTTAATGCTCAAAGTTTTTATGTAGTAGAAGAGTGCTTAAATGACGTGAAAGTCTTTCTTTCAGTGCCTACTGCAGGTCTGAAGGTCACTTGGATGATGACAATGACCAGAATTGCAGTTGTTCATTGTTGCATAAGAGAACTGAAGACAGCACATGCACCTCTCCCCTTTATTTTGATGCCTGCTGTGAGGGTATAGGCTGACTTAGAGTGGGGGACATTCAGAAGCTCTGGAAGTTCGTGCACAAGGTCTGACATCAGCCAGTGTCAAAGTTCCCAAACAAAAGAGATGATACTGCAGCAGTGATCCTTACGATGAGCGTATATTTAGATACAAACAGGTGTAAAGTTTGTTAACAAAAGCTGACATTAGAATATATAGATGGACACTAGATAAGAAACAGTAAATAAGCACAATCGATTAACACCCCTGCCACACACACACAGACACTGTCCACTCCTCATCCCTCCTCAGTGCTCTGCAGGAGAGAATTAGCTTCTATACAGAAGTAACACACCGGGCCTTGGGATAAAACAAAAAAATATTTGTGTGTGTGTATGTCTATGTGTGTGTATATATATATGTATATTTTTTTTTTTATCCCAAGGCCCAGTACGTTACTTCTGTATTACATATACATACATACATACACACACATATATATATGGGTCTACTTTGGAAGCTTGAAGTTTCAAAACTTCAAACTTCATATGGTTGAGAGCATAAGATCAAAGTTTTGAAACTTCAAATAGTTTAAATGGAGATTGCTGTACAGCACGGATCAGGAAATTTACTGTTCTCTTCACTGTAGTGCAATCTCGGAGTTGGTATATTTAATTACCAGGGGATGTGGGGGGGGTGCAGGGGGGCTTGCTCCCTGCATAAACGTAAAAAAAATAGTTTTTTTAATTGAAGTTTCAAACTTTCAAAACTTCGAGGTTATGGTCTTGTGAATATGAAGATCAAAGTTTTGAAAGTTTGATCTTCCAAAGTAGATCCATATATCCATACATGTATATATTTATACACACACACACACAAACACACGTGTGTATATGTATGTATGTATATATATATATATATATATATATATATATATATATATATATATATATATATAAAATGTATACATATATCTATATATACACACACACACACACACACACACACACACACACGCATGTATATATATATATTAGTACAGAGGTAGTGAACAAATACGAAATGGAAGAGGACTGCACAGTTTCTGTCCTAGTGTTGCCAGTTCAATTCAAAATAAGGAATTAGGGAGTTCTTGGAAGATTAAGAAAAATCTCATTTTAATTAGTTTTTTAAATATAATTATTTTTAAAAACAGTAAAACACAACAAGAATAGTATTAAATATTTTCTAACATATCATAATCCATACCATTTGTGACTAAAAATTACTTTTGAGACATGTTATTTTTATCACTTTACATTTCCAACCAGTAATAACATCTAATCCCAATAAACATGCTTTAATTCTAAAATACAATCTCCTTAACTAAAGGAGGCTTTTGTTGACATTTACCTACTATTGCATCCAATTTAACAGAGAAGCCTATACTGACCGTTATTAGAAGACCTCAAGATCCCAAGTCTGCAAAATAAAACTTAGCATTCATACTTTACATGTAACTAATTCTACAACTCTCACAATAAGCACTTTTATTACAGAGAATACTCCCGGGAGTAGGGAAAAGCCATGGTGGTACAGCGGTAGCATTGTTGCCAAACAGCAAGAAGTTTTCCTGTTCGATTCTCGGCTGGAGTGCCATCTGTCTGGAGTCTGCATGTCCTCCCCGCGGTCGAGTGGCCTCCGAAAGACATGCGTGAATGGGCATGCCTTTGCTGAAGGTTGGGCGTCGGGGTGGCAACTCGGCACCATAAAAATCGACTGCAAATCATTAGCGGACCGGAGTTCCACTGTGGCCACCCCCAACCTGGAAAAGCTAAAAAGACAACAAAAACTCCAGGGAGTAGGGAGTAATTGACAAGTTAAAATGCAAACACGTAACCCATCTTTATGCCTTCACATGCTCATCTGCCAAAAAAAAAATGCATTTTCACTGGGGATTTCTGACTATTAAACTTACACACCATTACTGCAGGGTGAAAAATATGAATATTCTCCATTCGGTTTTGGACTTTGGTAAGATTTTTCTTTTTCTCAGTTATAGATACTGCTTTCACTGTATGTTATTATGGCTACCATCACTAACAGACAGTCCTTTATGGTCAACTTGATGGAGTCCAGTGATGCGTCCAGCATAATAGCACCTTACATTACCCAGAAGGGAAGGCAAGGATAGAGGATTAGAAAATGGTGCATCCTTTAAATAAACAAACAGATTACTGGAACCAAGGGAAGAATCAGACCAATCTGTTTTGTGGTGGTATGTTCAAACCAAGCAACTGGATATACAGAATACAAGCCACACTTCTAAAAGAAACCAGTATTTATTCATTAAGTGCTTTCATTTCTTATAATAAAGAAACTTCTTCAGAAGTGTTGCTTGTATCCGGTAAATCCAGTTGCATGGTTTGAACATACCACCACCAAGGGATTCTCTTTTATAGCATCCTTTAAATAACTTTAAACAAAGCAGGACATCTTTCCTATGTAAAAAGGTTGGAAGACATGCAGGGCTGGATCCAGCACAAGGTGACCTAGATGGCTGCCTAGGGCCCATCCACAGCCACGCAATATTAGGTTAAAGTATGAAACAATTGCTTAAAAAATGTCCTTGCAAATTTTCTTTGGGTTGCTGTCTGGGACACCATTACAGCTACTATCCATGTCCTTATCTGCACATACTCTTACAGAAGGATTGCTTAGCATACAGCTCCAGTCTCATTACAAATGCTTTCAGCCAATAGGACAGCTGTAATGTAGAGCAGACTTCTGGAAATCTGGCACACAATTTGAAATTAATTTCAGGTCCTTCCAGTGCTGAACAGAGTTTTTTAAGCATGGATTTGGATTTCAGTACTGCAGAAGTCTTTTTTTGCAGTGTGTGTGTGTGTGGTGTGCGTGTTTGTGTGTGTGTGTGTGTGTATAAAATGCTCTAGTCAGAGGGACTGTCTACTTAAGTGAATTTCTGAGAGTCACACACACTCAAACCTTGTACCTTAGGTATGGGAGCAGAGAGCCATAATCCTTCACACCAACTGCTACCAGGCCTCCTTTACTATTTTGACAAATCCAACATAACACAAAAAAGCAGTGAGCATGTAGTAAAATAAAACAAAACAAAAAAAAAATGCAACAAGACATGAAATGCACTTGTTGAGACCCAAATAACTGTGCAACCAATTTTATTTAATACAATGAAAATATAAAAAATATATATCAAGTTGAGCTTACAGCATTTGTCCTACTTACTATAAGGACTTCTTCAAAACAAAACTTCATTTAATTACCTTGGAATGTATACTACTCATGATACAATTAAAATCACATGATTAACCTCAGTCTGAAGGACTCTTAGGATTTTTTAAGTAGATTTGAACCTTGTGTTTGGGATAAGAATATAATATTTTTAACTATTGATATGGTAGATTTATTTAGTTGTATACCTAAAGATACAGAATTGGAATTTTTTAACAAAGAGCTTAACATGTAAATTTTTAACTGACAGACAAGTCCAGTTAATTTTAGACCTTATGGGTATAATACTGTTCAACAACTAAATATATAAGCAAATTAAGGGGTTGCTATGGGTGCAGCATGCACCCCTAAGTTTGCCAACCTACTAAAACTAAATTGTCTCTCTATATCAAAATTCTTTAACTATTGCCAACTATACCTATATTTTTGGGTGATATTTTTATTTTATGGGAAGGAACAGAAAAATGCATCCTATTTTTTTAGGGTACTTGGGGAAAAAAATGACTGGATTCTTAAAGTTTATTTATGTTCGGGATTTTTTACCAAATTGTTGAGAGGGGTGGGAGGTTGGCATAATGGTTAAGGTGTTTACCTTACAGACAAAAGGTGCAGGGTTTGATTCTCACATGGGGTAAATGGCTAGGCTTAAAATGGCCCTCAAGGGCATTTAGCCTAGTACTAATATATGAACCTATGAAGATACAACAATAACAACAGAATAGGGATTTACATCTACCATTTATAGAAAGCCAACCTTTTCAAATATGTATCTTCATTGTGTGAGCTGCTACCCAAACAGATTTAAGAAAAACTTAGTTAAGGGGCAGTTGTAAGGTTGGCTACAATGGCATCTGATAAAATATTATTATTAAAGGAGTTCAAAATATTAGAAAATATGTTTGTGAATAGAGGCTATCCAAAAAGTATGATAAAGGAAATCAGTGGCAACATATTTAAGGAACAGGGTGGTTGTTACCAAAATCTGCAAGGTAAAGAACTAGTTAGAAAGGAGGACAACAGAAAGGTAAGGGCAAAAGGGCCATGATCTGAATAGTGACTTTAACAAAGATTTCAAAAAAGCCCTGGTAGTAAAATACAATTCTAAGTCAGTTAAGATAAAATATATCGTTGAAAAAATTGGAATATTTTTAATATTAGTGAGGATGTAAAAGGTGTTGTGGGGAAAAAGCCACATTTCATATATAAAACAAATCAGACAATATTAAAAAACTTATTAGAAAGAGCAAATACAAGGGGTGCCCTATGTCAGAGAGAAAGAGCACAAAAAATGTGGTTCGTGTAATCAATGTCAGTACATCCTTGAAAAGGAAGAATTACTTCTTAAAAACAGCATTAACTCTAAGATCCACCTAGAATTCGTCAATTGTAATGCTAAAAGGTATTATACATAGGTTCATAGGTTGGTACTAAGCTATCAGTCCTAGGGCCTATACAAGCTTAGCCATATCAATTCCCTGGCTATTTCTTCCCACACTATTTACTTCCCTGGACCCCTGTCTAGCAGGGCAACTGACGTGATTCCTGGGTGAATTTACTTTCTCCCATCCAATCGTCAAGGTTCCTTTTAAAGACGGCCAAAGAGGAACCCTGCTTGACATGTATGGGCAATCTATTCCAGAGTCTGGGGAGTCTCTGGGTCAGGAACCTATCCCTCCAGCATGTTTTGTTTACTGTGATGACAAGGTTTAGATCCCTGGAGCGTGTGGCTCTGAGGGATTGGGATTTCTTTAAGTGTAGCATGTCCAACAGCTCTGGGTTTGACATGGCCTTGTATGTTAAGCAGAGATCGCCTCTGAGTAGACGATATGTGACAGAGTATAGCTGGAGTTTTTTAAGGCAGTCAGCGTAGGGCATCTGCTTTAGGCCTGTGATTCTTTTAGTGAGGTATTTCTGCGGCCTTTCCAGTTGTTTCAGATGTCTTGAGAGGTACATACCAAACGGGGCGTTGTATTCTATAATGGGTCTAATAAGGGATGAGTACAGTGGGACAATGACCTCCTTTCTTCTGGATGAAAAGCCCTTAGTGATGAGGTGTGCCACATAGAAGGATTTCCTGACTGTTGTGGCGATGTGGTTATCGAAGGTGAGACCACTGTCCACCTGTGTCCCTAAGTCTCTTATCACACTTTTGGTGTTTAGTGTACTACCACCTATATGGTAATTCATGGGTACATGTTTTTTCCCAAAGGGGATAACTATACATTTCTTGACATTGAGCTTGAGCCCATGGGTCTGGCACCAAGCATCTGTTTCTGTAAGGCCCTTTTGTAGAGTATCCACATCATTTGGGGATTCAGTAATGGCTCCTAGTTTGCAGTCATCTCCGAACTTTGTTAGCCAGAGTCCCTTAGTGTTGGCTTGTACTTCAGAGAAATAGATGCCAAACAAGAGCAGTTCCAGGACTGAACCCTGAGGTACTCCACTTGTCACTTGTCTGGAGCTGGATTTGGAGTTGGCTATTTTTACAGTGTGGGTTCTGTCAGTAAGCCAGTTAGCAACCCATTGTGTGACGTAGGGATTAATGCTCAGCTTAGTAAGTTTGTCTATGATTCCAGAGTGGGGGATGGTGTCAAAGGCCTTGGCAAGGTCTAGATAGTCTGTGTGAACCACCTTACCCTTGTCCATGGCTCTGGAGACTGATTCGAAGAAGTCAATCAGGTTCAGGAGACAAGATCGGCCCTTGACGAACCCAAACTGGGTGGGGTCCAGTGTTTGAAGGTTGCCAATGTCTGTGTTTATATGTTCCATGATAATACGCTCCATGGCCTTGCAGATAAGGCTTGTCAGACTGATGGGACGGTAGTTTCCGGGATCCAAGGTGGATCCCCCTTGTGGAGTGGGATAACTGTAGGTCTGCGCCACTCAGTGGGCACGAAACCTGAGGTGAGGCTATGATTAAACATGACACTTAGGTGAGGTGCCAGTTCATATTGTAGTTCATGTAGTACACAGCCCGGGATGTCATTTGGTCCCATGGATGCTGTATTCTTAGCTTTGGAGAGTGCGTTTACCTGTGTGGCTGTTATTACTGGAATTTGGCAATATTCTGGTATTGAGATGGGCCATTTAGGGGGTGAGAGGGGGGGTGAAGTTGGCACTGAATCGATCTGCCAGGATATTGGCAATATCCTTGGGATCAGTATATTTAATACCATTCTGTTTTAGCTCAGAGCAGATCTGAGCACTGACATTTAGATTCTTGACATAATTATAGAATGCCTTGTGGTTGTCTCTGGAATCTTTAGTATTTTTATTTTCGTAACTAGCTTTGGAGGATTTTATGAGGGATCTCAGTTTCTTACTGAGGCTGGTAAGGGAGTTTTTTGCATCCTGGGATTTTCCTCTTTTCTGCAACAGTTTCTTCCTTTTGTTGTAAAGTTTGTTTATGGCAGGGGACCACCAGATTGGCTTCCTTTTTTTGGATGAGAGCATCTTGGTTCTATTTGGGATGGCACGATTCATGCGTAAGTGGATGTGCTCGTACAGTGCCTTAGAGTAGGATTCAGCAGTTGAACTTTCAGTTCCCGTCTGCATGGGTGTCATGAAGTTTGTCACTTCTGACTTGAGTAGCATGAAGTTGGCTTTGGAGAAGTTGCTTATGGAGGTTTCCTTACCTGGGGGGGGGGGTGGGATGTGGATGTTAAGGGTGATTAGCTTATGGTCAGACCTGACTAACGAGGGGGGTAACCATAAGTGTGGAGCATTGATTTCCCATGTTGGTAATGACCAGGTCTAGGATATTGGAGCCCCTGGTGGGACTATGGATTAAGTTGATCCAGGGCTTGGAATTTATGAATTCCAAGAACCGTTGGGCAAAGGTGTTGGTACACGAGTAGTTTTCCCAGTTAATGGCAGGGTAGTTAAAATCACCCAGTATTAGGGTGTTTGATTCTATCTTAATATTTTCTAGTATGTTTAGAAAGGTGTAGTGAGAATCTTGGGGCATGTTGGGGGATCTGTAGCAAGCTACAGTTTGGATTGCAGTCTTACCTAGTGTTAGTTGCACCTGGAGAATGTCAGACGCATTGTGTTGTGCAACTAGCCTGGTGGTGTGAATTTCCTTGGTGAATATTGACACTCCTCCACCTTTAGTGCTTCGGTGGCCGAAAAGTGTGGTAAGAGTTGTAGCCTGGTATTGCAGGGGTGCTCTCTGGAGCCTTCAACCAGGTCTCAGTTACTGCACAGATATCTATGTTCTCCATTTTTAGGAGTGCCTCGAGAGAGTGCATTTTGAGGTTTAGACTTCTAGCATTGGGTAGCATTACCTTCAGATTTTGCATGCTTGTACCGGTTACGGTGGTGGTTTTGTCCTTTGAATTTTTCCTACAAAAGGCACTATAGGGGTGGCAAGAGCCTTAGCCAGTCACCTGAATCCCAGTGTCGACAGGTGCAGACCAGCTCTGGCAAAGCATCATGGTCTGTCGATCATGACATCCCCGGCAGACAGATGCTGGATCCCCTTTCTATGACACCTGAAGCTTAGCCAATTGTTGAAGCCAATCATTTTGTCCTTATATTGTGGTACCATTCTGGGCGAAGGCAGCATGCTACTCAGGGCTAGGGTCATACCTGCCTGGGCCACATGATCCGAGAGCTCTTCCATGTCTCTTTTCATGTAGTCCAGGGAGGTACGTCTCAAGTCATTCACTCCAACATGGACAATGACAGAGTCATATTTGTACTTGTTGTGGAGTATTGCCGTTTGTGCATTGTGTACTTTTTATACTGGAAAATCAGAGAGATCCTTTAAGAAGTGTATATATGACCACTATTAAGACATAATGAAAGGATATACTTAAGAACACATTAAATAGACATAAGGAGTCTTGTATGGCATACAATAAATTTCATTTTGCTATTTTGATGAAAATAAATGTGAACCCTAGAGTTTGCTCTTGGGAAACCATGACTGAGTATAAGGAATTATATTGACACCGGTTTTAAAATTGAGTGCAGCAAAACTGTAAATACTTGATTAGAATTATATATTTTATGGTGTGCAGTGGGTGTCAATATACTTAAGCTTGCATCTTTTTTATCAAATAACTTACTAAACATTTTTAGCAGATTTGAACAAATGTAAACTTTTTTGTAATACTGATATTTAATATGTATACGGTTACTGAAGTTGCAGTCGAATTGTTGGTAAAGTTATGGACTGGGACTGAGTTTCATCATGTGATTTTAATTGCATGAAGAGTAGTATATATTCAGAGTTAATAAAAATAAAGTTTAGTCCTGAAGAAGTCCTTATACTGAGTAGGACGAAAGCTGTAATGTCAGCTGGATATACATACTTTTTTATTTTCATTGTATTAAATAAAATTGTCACTCCGTTATTTGGGTCTCGATATGTGTCTCCTGGTTGCTATTTCCCTGCATTTCCTGTCTTTTTGCCTTTTTATGTTTTGATAAATCACTATGACTTTAATATTAATATATGAACTTTGAATACATTTTAATTTAGTTTGCTTTTAGCAGGCACACTGGTGTGAAATGCAGTCTGTTTGGGTGACAGCGGTTTATGTAGCACTCACTGCAGAAAAGAAAGACCATGAGCTATTAAAGAACTGCTTTCTGTAGCACATGGTTTGATTCCCTTAGTATTCAATTGTCTTTTATGGGACTCTTCCAATTTACATCACCATACAATTCTCTTGGGCTGCTTCTAAAAGGGACACGGTTTCCGTGGGCTGTTCCCTAGCTGGTAGCAAATGTGTTACACATGTATCTTTTGAATTCCTGCACCCTTCACATAGAAGCTAATTACTACATCACTGTATGCTATTTGACTATGAATCCTTGCAGGTTTCTTGCAGTTTAATGGATTTCCAGTTGAGAGTTTCAGAGAAAGAGGCATTTACTGTTTTTCATGCTAATACATATTCAATGTGAAAGTATTTTTAGAAAATTGCTGTCAATGTCTTTTTCTGCATAATTTAAAATAAGTTTTAAATTCAATCCAAATATTTGACAATTGTAGAAGTAAAAGAGGAAACAGTATATACACTTGGGTCTACTTTGGTAGACCGAATTTACACTTAATCTAATTCTAGATTACCAGGACAACAACACTGAAATTTTACTAAACAGAAACTGCAAATTACCAAGTCTTTTTACAGGGAATGAAGACACTTGTATCATGGGGGAAATTTGCCCTTTTCCCCACTGTAGTGTGATCCTGGAGTTAGTATATTTAAGTTAGGGGTGTGTGGGGGGCATAGCCCCCCACCTGGATTGGTTTGAACTACTCTGGTGTGCTGTTTTGTTACATGTTGGCCAAGTGTCTCTGTTCCCTGTAAAAAGAATCGATAATTTGCAGATTCGGTTTAGTAAAATTTCCGTGTTGTTGTCCCGGTAATCTAAAATTTGATTAAGTATACATTTGGTCTACTGAAGTAGACTCATACACACATAGTTTTGAGCAGTTTTTAAGGTAACTGGAGGGAGACTGACAAGTAATGGGATATTTATATGGCTGGCAGGGGTCTGATTCAGTATTCTGATTAGGGGCCCATTTGTTCCCAGTCTGGATGTGTCAGCTCTGGAGGTGTATGCTGCAACAATACGGCATTATAAGCCACTCAACTAGTTCAGACCTGTACCGAGTGATGTCAGATGGGATAGTGATTCTTTATGACAGAGAAGACATGGGGAAGTCAAAAATGTGATATACTTGTCCTGCCAGCATCTAAGCCCCCCCCCCCAAAAAAAATTAGAATGATGCATGGATTAATGTTTTTGATTTTTTTTTTTTTTTTATGACGTGTGGGTTGATGAACAAGAGCTGCTGCAGCATTTATATTTTCTTTTATTCATTGTACTAAAAATACATTAATTCATTAACAGGCCTGGATTGTGAAACACAGCTAAACATGTTGCATTTTAGTAATATATTTTTGCAGCCTACAGCACCTGTAATGGGTTGACATTTGTTAGGTTATATAGTCTGCATTGTTTGGAGTAATGATCACAACCATATGATCTTCAGCACATATTACTGTGATACGGACTTCTTTATAAGATTGGACTGAAAAGGATTTCAGCATTTATTTTAAAATATTATTTTGGCAGTTAGCACAGATGACTGAAGCTATGGCTTGTTAAGGAGTTGCTTCCTGTGGCAAAGGTGCAGGGTTTGAATCTTTCCACCTTCATTTATGTTCTGTGTGACATTCAGCAAGTCATTTGACCAGGCAGTGCTCTGGAGCAATTGGGTACTTGGGCCAGGCTTCTTAATGGTCTCCAGGACTGCATGCCTAGTAACTATGAACCTGCTGACATTGTTCACCAGCCATTCTCTATTGTATAGCTAATCTACTTCAAGAAATGTTATGACAATATCACTAACACACTCATTTTTTAATGTAATATGGACAATTTATTCTTCAAGGGCAGCAGCTACTTCATTTGTAGATAAAGCACTGGACTGCAAAGTTGTTTGCCAGCAGCAATCTCCACATTAGTAACAGTTCTCTTTAATGTGGAATTACTCAGATGACTTTTACTTATGCAGGGACTGTGCAAACTGACCTAGCATAAATTATCACATGGTAAATATTGCTTATGCTCTCACAAATACTCTTCTATTTAAATTATGCTACACATGGTTGGATCTTATAGTATGACACTAATGATGTTTTTACAATTTCATTTAGTTCATCCAAAGCTACCAATAAAGCACATGTAATTTATTTCTACAAAAAATAAAATAAGGGGTGCACACAGTCAACAAAGTAGCAGGTGGATAGCTCTCTATGGATAAAGGTACCTTACACTTTTACTATCTGGTCATTCTAAACAGTCTTTAATCTGGTTTCCAGGACTAGTGTGCATGTGTGTGTGAATTAATTCTGCATACTTTAGCTTCTGTGTGCTTGTGTGAAACTAATTTGAAATATGTGAATTTGGGGATTTTTTTATTTATTTTTTTGTTACACAGACATCCGAGAAGGATGCAGACAACAATGTAGCTATAATTGCTGGGTTTGGGTGATATCTGCGGATAAAAGTGACTGACCTTGCTGATCTGATAAAGGTTAAAAAGTCATTAGTTCGTCTTTGCAGGGCTGGTTTCACTGCTCAGTGGAAAATATGTTCAAAACTAGAATTTAAAACACACACACAACAAATGATGCTATATTAAACAAGAAATATAATACAAAAAAATCAGGAAGGTGAATCAAACGATATATGCATTTATGCAATGAATTTTGGGGGGGGTCTATGGTTTTAAAACACCCCGAAGTCCAAGGTATACTTAATCTGCCACTAAACAGATGCATGTTCAATGAATTTGCGTTTCAAGGAAAAGAAGTTTCCTGTTGTTCCTTCCAAGTCTATTTTTTTATGAGAGACCACTTTGTTTCATTTAGCAAATGGCCATCAGTCTTTGTATTGTAAAATTAGAAATAAGTTGTAAATTATATGCTAATCTCTGCAATCATTGCACAATGACAGGCTTGAACAGTGTTTATGAAAACTGAGGAAAAACAGTCAAGTAATGGGTACACTGGAATGGGTTTTGGGGTAGGGGCTGATCCACTAGCCTGCGTAGGGCCTCTTTTGACCATGTTCTGGCTCTGAAGACATGCACTGTTCAGAAAAGTTCAGGAATTGTAATTAAGTCCTGCTTTTTTTTTTCTCCCCGGGCCTCTGCTGAAAATGGAACTGGTCCAGTCAGAATTTCCCGGTTAACACATGTAAAATAAATAAATAAAAATAAATAAATAAATAACAAGTGCCTGGTCTACAAGGCATTGTTTGATTTGGTTCAGTTTGAAAGTGCGTTTGGAATGCCCTGCAAGGGGTGTAACACTAAAAGAATGTATCGGCAAATGTAAAAAAATATGCCACAAAAATATTACATAGTATATTCTAAGGTTTATAGAATACACTTCCCCTTACAATTAAAGTCAGCCAGTCATTAACTTCCTCCAAAGATAAATATGGTAGGAAATGTCAACATGGTGTTACTGCAATCCCATTTTTGAATGCTCTGGTTGCAGGCAGGCTAGCAGCTGTTTTATATTATTATAAAAATATTCCAGAAGTGCCTAACAGCTGAATGATTGGTCCAAAAGGTTTGTAAAAAGACAGCTTTAACAGCAGGAAAGATAACTTAAAAATGGATATGAACTTTAAAACCATATGTATGTAAATTTGAAATACCCAGAGCACTATCTTTATATATAAAGGATACGTTCTATAATGTGATACTTTATTATCTTTGCAATTTCAGATGCATTTTGAACATCTTTAAATGATTTGATTAAATCCAATTTTCAGGGTGTTGTAACTGTCCCCTCCCCACACACAGATTTCTGCATAATTACTCATCAAGGCCAAATTTGAAATAAGACAAAGGCAGTTCTTCCTCCCTCATATATGAGATCAAACCTCCTCACCATGGAAAATTACGGCCTAGGACTTAAGAATTTTGTTCCCATATTTTTTTTCTTTTGATACCATGGTCTAAAAGAAAGGCACGCAGGACAACTGGCAAAAGTACAGAATCAGGGAAAATGGAAATTTTACATTCCCTGCAAACAAAGATCAATTTCAAATTTTGGATTCATCAGCAAGGTCTATACGAGGGGCTCGATACAAAAGGCAAATCAGGTGGGGAAAAAGGGGCAATATCCATCTTGTACTTCTATGCAGGAATAAAGGATTGGATAAATCTCATATTTTCACCACTGTCTACATCATTTCGTGAAAGGTCAAAAAGAAACTCATAAGCTTTTGAGGCATAAAAATTCATAAGTTGACAAATAGGAAACTCCATTTTGACCATTTAAAAACCTTTCTCACTCAGAGGAAATATGCATGCAAAGCCTCTTTCATTTAAATCTACAAGAATGATGAACTTCTTGAAGGTATCATGTGCTTGCCCTGTAGACAGAAACCTAAAACAGGGACTTCTTAGAAGACTAAGAAAAAAATCTTAACAACCCCCATATGTAGCAGTGGTAGTGGAGAGCCAGTAATCCTTTTAAAGTATAGGTATATGGGGGTGGCAGGTACTTAAAACTTGTTTTATCCTTTCTAGATTTCAAGATAACAAAGCAGTTGTGGTTTTACTAGACTGTGGTATCATCAGGTGCTGAAAATGGTTCCTTGTCAAAAGAGACATGTGCAAAAATACAAAGCCAAGCACTTAAAAAAAATACAAATAAATAAATAAGCTGCAGTTCAACCAGATAACAGCAAATGCTGAAACTTGCTGTGATACTTTTCAAGTATTTCTATATTACTGCTTTTGCAACATAAAAAAGACATCTTAGGAGGAACAGGTATGTATCGTAGAAAATAACACTTCTTTGTTAACTATCTTTGGCGCTCCACATAAAGCAAAGTGCTTCTCTTACTCTATTCAAATGTAATTTGGATGAACAAATGGGAAACTGCACATTAACCCCAGGTTTAGCACCAGTGTCCCTCATGGATTGGAGCAACAAGTAAATTTCCCAAGATATCAATGTTCTGCCTGCCCCTGGATTACTGATACACAGCACAAGGGTCAAAAAAACAAAAAAAAAAACAAAACATGGAAATGTAAGACTAAGCTTCTTAAGATCCTCACAGATCAATAGCCTAGGAAGTGCCAATGAGCCCATAACATTAATATCACTGAACCCTGACAAAGGGGGATACCCTGAGATACCAAAATTATAGAGTTAGTATATATTCCCTCCATTTAAACCTCATTATATTTGCACTTCTGAGGATCATCGTTACATTCTTCTTTAGCACTGAACACACACCCATTGAAAACATGGTTAAATTAAGCCAACAAAATGAGGGTGATGACTCTTGACTACAGAGAGGCCCCAAGCCAGCTGGATCTGCTGTGATCCCTTCACTTTAACTTTTGTATTGTCACTTACAGCTTAAAGCTGGAGACAGCTGTCTTCATATCAGGATGAAGTACCTGGCTCAGAGAATGCAGGATGGTATTAATCTCCACAAAGGGAGGGATTTCACACTGTCATAAACCGAAGTAAAATCAGAGTGAAGCTTTAGTACCCCATACACAAGTGTTATTCATTGGCCCCGAGACAGAGTATCACCTCTGGGGAATACCATAGTAGTTAGCTGGCTGCTGTAGTTTTTATATACCAGTCTCTTTTTGGTTTTAGGCCCTTCCTAAAAACAGAGATGGAATAAGAAGCAGGCATATGTGACCTGCTGATCCACTTATCTCAGTGAATAAGACAGCTAGCTTCAAAGCCATCATGAGCCTTGAAAGTTTGAAGGCAAGCCAGCAATTCTTCCCAGCAAGCATACGTCTAAATCCTTGATAAATGTAACTGACTTTGCTCTGAAATGAGCTACTCCTATAAAACTTAAGACTTGTTCATTTCAGAAGGGGATGCTGTACCCATGATCTTAATACACCCCAAAAGATCTCCAGATTATGACAATTCTTAGTGCTTCATATAAATAAAGGAATGCCCAACACTTCTCATAACCTTTCCTCAAATTCAGTAATCCCCGCTGGAGACAAAACCCAACCCACAGACAACACTGGTATTTTGAAAGAGCTGTAAGCAGAAAAGAATGGCCTATCCATTTTGTTAATGATACTGATCCTGATATCTCCTTCTAGGAGACTTGCTAAGGTAATGGGGGACAGTGTGTTTGAAGGTAAATAATGTGGCAGAAAACAATGGAAATTTTTTGGTTTCCCTGTCTATAAATTCTATCTATGAAATGGGAGGATGGTCAAATGGCAAGAAAGAAGGACAATATTTAATCATTAATCCTCTCTCTTTCTCAGGGTCCATATGATTTATGACAAAGATGCACCCACCAGTAAGAAACAAGTATGTACCTCTCCAAGTACAAGTATCATATGCCCCCACTGCAAATGATAAAATACCTCCTGCAATATCCTACTCTGATGGGGACACAAGGATTTAGCCGCTTTGTCTGTGCAGTACTGTGAAGCTAGCATCAGATTAAAATCTGAACAAAGCACAATTTTTCCGTGTTTTATCATGACTTGGAACTCTACACATGTCAATTCCACTGACAAATGCAGATCCCATGCACCTGCAAAAGGTAGCCTAATACCACTTTTGTTTGAAAGCATGTGTGCTACTAAGTATGGAAAAATACAGGCTTTAATAATAGCCATCTTCCATCTTTGGATTCTTACAAGAAATATGCCATAAGAAAAGCTATTCAAAATGTGCTTATACCTTTATTGCACCATTTTCTGGCAAATAGGTTTACTGGAGACTGTTCTCTTCAGTCCTGTTTAGCTCATCCATTACTTACTTGGTATATCTTCTAGGTTTATTGGACCACAAAACATTGCAATTAATAACTTCATTTATCCACCAGGCCAGCATTCATATTCATACTTTCTGACTTACCGTACAAGGTTTTTGCCTTCATATCTGTTCTCTCCCTTTTTCCATTGTTTTCCTCTTCCTTCACATTTCAAACACAACATAGCAAAGTAACAGTGAAGGTAACATTGTCCTGTCATATTCCCCATTCCTGTTTAGCCATGGACTTCTTTCTCTGATGTGGTCACCAGTGGTAATCCTGAGCAGTTCCTCACTGGATCTTCTGCTGCTGCACTTATTCTCTGCTAGACTCCTGGGCCACCTTGGGTTCCATTTTATATTGCTGTTATTCCTTTACCACATCAGCAGCCATCTTTGTCCCTGTCTTTCATTCTTCTATCAGTTCCCAGTTAGCTGCAGATTTATTCTTTGCACTCCTGGAATCACGTATTGCTTGCCATCCCTTCACTCTGCCTTCCTCCTCCCACAATTCTTCTCCCTCACAAAAGTCCATGGACAAGTTACTATTCTGATCTGTACTCATCCTATCTTCCCCTTTAGTTGCCTGGTTGGGAAAATAAGAGTCTTTACTACCTCTGCACCTGCTTATCAAGGTGTCCATGCTTTCTACCCTGCAGACAGCTACCCCTGCATTTCCTGGGCTTGGCTTCTAGTACATAGTCTTCAAACTGCTACACTGATAACCGGAATACTGTGATGCATCTTGTCTCCCTCCACATAACAGCCAGTTTATTGGCAAGTGGCAGTAATGCCATTGTAAGCTTCAGTCTCCACAGTACTACTTTGTAATCTTGCATGCTCCTGTACATTGTAAGGAAGATATCTTACACAAATTGGAATTTCTGCCTCACAAAATGAGCTGTCCTATCTCTTTTTCTATCAACAACATTTTTACTAAGTGATGCCATACCAGGCATGAAGACATGTCTTGGCCACCATCCCAGATACTCCCCCCCCCCAACACTTTATGTGCTGTATCTAGCACAAGAAATGGAGAAATGAGGGATAATGATGATGACGATCTAGCATGACATTTAGATTTCGATGTACTAGGGATGCTAAGCTATACCTGAAGTCGTCTCAATGAATCTAGGCAGTTGACATTGTTGGTAGTTTCATGATCCTCATGCTCTGATTAGCTCATTCACAGAACTGATTTAATCTTTCACAGTTTTGTGGCTCTGCTTTCAGTTTTTGATTGGAGGCACTGGAATCCACCTTTAACCATGTTATACCATCTTGGTTTTTAAGTTCAGCCATGTTCCTTAGGGAAAAACTACTCCCTCTGTCAGTCTGGTTACTTCAGACTGCTAAATATACTCAGCACACTGACTTTTTTATCTTCCAAGTTTTCTTTTTCTTAATTAAAAATGGTCTTTCATACATAATCCATTTGATTTTGATTTCTAACTGCTATAATGGGGGGACTGTTAAATATTGCAAAAATAATTCTTACTGCATCTGGGATTCAAACTAGTAAACACCAGTGGCCATCCTTTTTGGGGTCCACAAGCCTTCCCCCATATATACCATTGACTTAGAGTTCCAATGTAGGATCACAACAGACTGTATTATTTATTAATAACTGCCTAGTATACAAAACCTGATCCAGCATTAATAATGGAAATTCTTCTTCTTGAAGTAGTGTTTCTAAGAAACTATGTAACCTGACAATGGGAGGGTGGGATCAGGGGGATGGTTGAGGTATACAGCCTTTCAGTCTTGCAATGAAATCATTTTAAAGTGAATAAGCATTGAAAGGGTTATGTAAAACTTTTTCTTCATTAAAAATAAAGTCCATACAGACCTAGATGCATGCTTTAAAGTAAAACAGTAAAATGGTGGTATGTGTAATGGTATCCCAAGTCTCCTATTAAGCTCTTCATACAGAAAAGCTTTTAAAATACAACTTCTGTACACTGCATTTTATCATGGTCACAATGTCTGTTTCACAGATGTTCAACTGTCCATTTGTAAGTTGTACTATACTTCAACTATGTGTAGTTTTAATACACAAGGACAGTGAAATGAAAGGTAATTGGGTGAGATTGTGGCAGAAGCAGTCAGCTGGCATACAGCCCCAGAATGTAGTAACAAGAACACTAGACTGAAGTACACAAGAATTAATTAATGTCAAAGGAAGGCAGTGGGAAGTGAGCATTATTAAACAAAACAACGAGGGAACTAATGCAATATTCAGTCAGCGTCAAATGTTAAGACAAATATTTTCCCACTTTTTGTTGCAAAAAAGGTACACCCCCCCCAATATGTAAATATGTTTTCAGAAAAAGTTGCTGATTTTTTTGGGTGGAGGTGAATTTGAACTGCAACCCTCTTAGTGAGGCAAGCAACAAGAATGTCTTTGGACATTTTCATTCCAAACAGGCACTCAAAGCCACTGTGACCAGCAATGGTCAAGTACTTTACCATAATGTGCTTCATTTCATCCATCCATTCACAACTCCTTTTCCCTATTTTTGCACATGGGATCAGGGGTGTCACTTCAACAGTGTTGTGATAGTCATCTAGACCCAGTGTTCACAGTGCTGGGTGGCTAGCCTGTCATGGGCATAACAGATGGCAGAACATAAAGGGTAACACTTGAGATGTAAGAACATTAAATGCAAAAACAGCTTGTAATATCCCTCATCTTTTAATTGTACATAAAATTTCTGACTTGTTTGATTACATTCTAGAACCATCAGATACAATTACTTCCTTTAAAACTCTATGCTTTTGTTAAAAACAAACAATTCTGTTAACCACTTAAGCTTATTGGACATGCAGTTTTCAAGGGTGACCCACAAGCAATGTGTGGTTAAGTGACTTTTTTTCAGTCACAGAGTAGGCAAATGTAGGCTGTGGGAATCCCACTCAAGACTAGTGTACTGTCTGGATCTAGCAGCACAGTCTTAAACCTGCACCAAAGTGAAGACTATGAAACATACATTACTATATTCCAGATGTAAACAATACAAGACATAGTCAGATTTGAAAAAAAATAGTAAGTTAACAATACTTAAATGACTTTGCCTTGCAGAGGAGACTGGTGTTGCAATATTGGAACCAACGTCCTGTAGAACACACTGTATCTGTAAAACACAAACAAAATTACTTTATGCAGAAAGTTCAATTGCAGTATTTACAGCAGTTATGTAAAAAAAGGGATGATTACATCATGGACTGATTTTTCAAGGATACCTTGAAGAATGTATTTATTTGTATAGTATGAAACTTTAGCAGTGCCTCTCACTTTTATCAAATTATGTAGTTAAAATTAAACTATTTTAATAAATGGCAAGTGTGTACGGAAAAATCTGAATGTCAGCTGGATAATGCAATACGATCCATACTGTATAGGCTTCAGCATACTTGAAGTGAACAGCCATTCTGTTCTTTAGAAAACTTCTGTTCTATACCTTGTACTTGAACCATTACTGTAAAAATAACCAAAGGAATGCGGCTATGGCACACAGTCACAAAAGACAACACATTAGGAAATAAAAACTTTTAATAACAAATAAACACAAGAGCTTTCGTCCTGCTGCAATGCAGAACTTCTTCAAAGTGAAATCACTATTAAAAGTTTTTATTTCCTTATGTGTTGCCTTTTGTGACTGTGTGCACTAGCCGCATTCCTTTGGTTACTGGTACTGTTTACTGCGGTTATTTTTTCTGGTTTACATTACTGTAAAAACTTTGCCTTGTATCCACCAGGAACAAAGTATTACACAGCTCTATTGAGAAAAAATGTTTTCAAAGACAACAAATGCATGCCACCTTCTGTTAGTGCAGTTCAATCAACAGCCACAGTGGCGCACCTGGAATTGTTTTTTTATGTCTTCCACTGTTCTTATTCTATACTTTGCATTCGAAGATTACTGCAACACGTGACTTCTGGGACATCAATACAGAAATCAGGGACGATCAGGAATTCCTTTATAATATTAGCATTATTAATTTGAGACAATGACAGAATAAGAGAATGTGAATTAATATACATTTTCTGAACTAAAATAAGTCTATAAATCTAATTTCTATAAAGTGCAATTCACCACCTTTTCTCCACCAGTCACTAGTTTTATGAGGGATTAAGAGGGACAGACCTAAAAGTTGAGTCAAAATCAGGGACATCAATAAAAAATCAGATCACAAAACATCACATCTACATATTTAGTCAGGAAATATTTTAAGACAGCTACAATGCACATTTTCTCATAATCTCCCAACAGTTCCATACTAACATAATTAGGATGCGACACAAAATCCAAACTGTCTAACTCCAGGCAGACTTCCACACTATTAGCTGTTAATCTGGCTGGCATACGGAAGGTAATACACAAGAATTTGCTTGATTTCCAAAAAAAAGTACAGTTGTATAAGCTGCACTTTCCCATAACAATACATGTTTGAATTCCTCATTGCTGCAGTAGCCCTTGGGCTATACAGGCTGTTTTCTGCTTAGGAAACAACTGGCCAGATTTGAGAAGCACTGGCTCCCCCCATACCTTCACTCTGCTGATTGGCTAATCCCTAAGGAGGGAAATAAGCAGTCAGAATGAAATTGTCTTCAAGACTTTCTTGTCCATACTCTGAGAGAACAGTCTAACAATCCTGAAATAACCAATCAATAACAATGAAACATATAAAACTCAACTTTATATCTCAACTACAATTACATGCAAGAGTATGGGAATGGAGGGTAGGCACAACTACTACAAAAGTGAAGAATTCAAACATCTACTGTTATGGGTAAATGCAACTTACACAACTGTACTATGTCCATCATCCATACTGCCACAGTAGTGGCACTTAGGCTATATGAGTTGAATATCAAAGCCTCTCCATCCTGGCAGGAGGAAATATATGGATCAAGGAGCCCCTGGAGAATGGTCCTAGCAAAGTTTGACCTGGATACAGAAAGGGACACCAGTTTGTAATGCCTAGTAAAACTATGTACACAGGACCATGTAGCTACCTCTAGAATGCTTCTAGAGTCTACCCTTTTCCAGTATGCCACTGAAGTAAGCCTCTAGTGGAATGGGTCTTGCTACTGCTAGGAACAGATATGATCAGCTTTCCAAAAGGGCTTAATTCTGTCAAGGTAGCACTCAAGTTGCTAATGCATGTCCAGAGTATGCAGAATCTGTTCTCCCTGTTTTTTAGGTTCTATATAGAAAACTGGTAAGTTTATGTCCTTATTCAAAGTAAACTCTGAAACCAGTGTGGCATAAATGAGGGGGTGTGTTCTTAAACAGACCCTATCCCTATGGAAATCAACTAGGGTTCACCCTGCATGAGAACTTGCAACTCAGAAACTCTTCTTGCAGATGTCACTGCAATGATGAGTAGTTTTCCAAATCGGGAACCTTTAACTAGCATGATTGGCAGGTTCAAAAGGTGACATTTTCAGTTTCTTCAGTGCATAGTTGAGACCCTAAGGAGGAGCAATCTGTTTATGGGGAGGTCTTGGGTGCAAAACTTCTTTCAGGAATGGTTTCACTGCAAACAGAGAAGATGGCTACTGGGGCACATTAAACTCCCCCTGTCTTGTGTGAGTATATACAGTCTGTAAGGAAGCTTGTAGTAACTGCCCTTGGTCAATTCTATAAGAAGGGAAAATCACAGTAGCCTATGTCAGAAGGATGGTCACCACATTTATTTGTGGAGGTATCCTTTTGAATCTTTAGAATTGCCCTGGATATCAGTGAAAAGTATGGAAATGCATAAAGGAACATTTCCTTCCAAGGGAATGAAAACACATATATCTTCCAGACTTGCTTGCAAGGAGTCCTAGAACAAAACTTGTTTAATTGTCTGTTTTGTAAGGAGGCAAACAGATCTATTTAAGGTGTTCCCACAAATAGCTCAACTCCTGGAAGCCCTCCCTCATTCAATTTCCATTTGTTAGGATCTTTCCTGGTCCTTCTCAGTTTTTCTGCCACTAAGTTTTGCTCTGACAGAATGTAAGATGCTTGGAAGGGTTAAGGAATGCTGATAAGCCAACTCCCAAGCTATCACTGCCAGCCTGCATAGGGGACAACCTTGTATCTCCATGCTTGTTTATATACCACATAACTGTGGTATTGTTTGTAATCACTTGAACAGGTCCCGGGGACCAAAGGTAATGGAGAGGCTGCAAGGCATGGATCACATCTATCATCTCTTTTAAGTTGATGTGCTTTGATCTGTCTGAAGGATTCCACAGGCCTTGCACTTTTACTCCTTGGGAAACTGCTTTCATACCTCTCAGCTGTCCAGATTTTTGCTTCATATTTTTAATCTGTTCCTCATAAAATTTATGATTTTCTGGAATATCATGGAGAACTGAAGTCTATAGATAATTACATACATTTGAATTTCAGACTTCATATCATTTAGAAAATACATTCTAATGCAAATTCTGTTATTCAAGCAACTTTTTAAGTTTATAAGAGCAATATTTAAAATTTGTCACTATTTTTGGGCCTTTGTTCCAGATTTCTTGTGCTAAGAAGTTGAGAGATATGACTGTTTCCCAAGCAAAATCTGACACTTCTGTTGTGACAAATTGGTTTGGGGTCTGAGGAAAGAAAGGGAGACCAGAGTTCAGTTGAATATATTGTCCCTATCAATACAATTCCATTTTTCTAAAGCCCATAACTGAAATTCAGTATACTAGAGAATGCAAGTGCTTGGCCCATGTGTTTTTTTTAGAATCCACTGTACCTTTCTCATGTGTAATCTAGCAAGAGGTATTATGAGAATCATAGAGGCCATGAACCCAATGACCTGGAGGAATTCTCTTACAGAATCTGAGACCGATTGGAGAAGTTCAGGAAAACTGCCAGACAAGATCCACATTATTTTCTGTCAAAAAGGCCTTTTGAAAAGAGCAATCTATAAGGCAACCGAGAAACACAGTCCTGCGAGACAGAGTCAAGGAAGATTTTGCAATAATTATCTGAAAGCCCAGACTGTCAAAAGACACACAACTCACATTTATGACTCTTGACATCTAAAAAAGAAAATATGCAAATGCCACTCATTCTGCAATAAACTATGACTGAGGCGAAACATTTTGTGAATACCTTTGGAGCTATAAATAAACCAAAGTGTAATGCAGAGAACTGAAAATGTGACCCTGCAACAGAGAACCTTATAAATTTCCTGAAGTCTATGACGATGGAATAGAGTAGTCAGAACCTTTTAGGTCAAGAGTTACCAAGTAACTCGTGTGAAATGAGAGGTAACAGGTTCTGAAGAGTCAAAATTTTGAACTTTGGAATTTTCACATACAGATTTAGAAATGAAAGATTTAGTACTGGTCTTCAATAGGCTTTTTTCTTTGGTATGACAAACATAGTAGAAGTCCTTTCTCCTTAGAATCAAAGGCTCTGGTTCTGGGACTCCCTGGATATGTAAAGACTGAAAAAGCTGAGGGAAAAATTCTGTTTGGTTTGGAGGGTGGGGAGGTATTCCCCCACTTTTAACACCCAGGAGTCTGACACATTCTTTTACAAAGGGGAAAGTTAAGGGTCAGTTTTTGGGACAGATCTGTAGACAGATACTGGCCAAGGGAGAGAGAAAAGGGTAAGAAATGCTGGCACGGTCATTCTGTACTGTTAGGATTTCCATTTTTTCTGAAAAGTCTCTGTTTTACGGTTATTACTGACCGGCCATCTCTCTTTTTTTTTTGTATTTTGTTTGGCAGAAAAAGATTGGTTTTATTTATTTGGATTTTTGTGCAAGTTGGAGGTATATAAGCTTTATATTGGGGTACCTGAAATATCATAGAAACTCCCTGAATTAATTTTCCTCTTTCATCATATTGTTTGAGAATAGAAAAAGGTTGGCTCAAAAAAAAAAAGAAAGAAAGAAAAGAAAAAAACTTTCTTCTCTTGGGAGAGTGGTAGACAATTCCCTCAGACTGTCTAAATGACATAGCATAAACTTCCACATATATGCCTTGTAATTCAAAATTCTGAAGACTAAAGTGGGAAGAAGAAAACATTCTCTTACCTACATGGGCTAACATTTTACTTTCCATATCAGCAGGTGAAGGGTTGGTATTGGGTACCTGCCTGTTTGAGACACAGCTGAAATAACAGCAGGGTCTGCCACAAGGTGAAGGAACAGAAAATTATTAACCTGGGGTTCCTCATACAGCTCATCTGCTTTTTAGGGACTGATAACCGGGTAGCCAGATGAGTACAAGCAGCATTCAACACATCCTCCAAGGCTGACAGCATAGGAGGGATGGAGGAGTAATGAGGAATATCCCATTGCATCTTTTCATATCTCCTCAGTATAGGGGAAACAATGACTTGTTCCTTTAAAATTACCTCACTCACCCTGGCAATGGTGCGATTAAAAGAAACTTCCTCCACAGAAGGATAATTAAAATTGTCCTCACAATCACAGATTTGGGTTTGGGAATCTGCAATAGAAGAAGAAACCCTATCTCTGTCAAAATTAGATTCTTCACTCCCAATTTCCTCACGAATAACTTTATAGGGATTGGCCATCTGTAATGATTTCTGCATACCATGATTTACTGCATGTAATGCCTGTCTAGTCAAGGTAAGAAACTCATTAACTTCATCAGAACAACAACCTTAATAGGAGTTCCAGCAGAAGAGGACTGACTTAAAGGAGGGATATCTGGTAGTCTAATGGTCACTTGCCATGATTACCCTGAGTAGAATCTCCAGGAGTGTCTCTCAGACCGAGAGAATATGCTTGCCCCACTCCCATATTGGACACTGGAACAGCTGCAGAGGATGTGGCTGACTTCCAGTTCATGCTGGCCAAAAGGACTACAACAGAGGAAACTGTAGAAATGAGTGAGTGCCTGGAGGAATAACCAATGACCACTGCAGATTCACCCACTATTGGCGGAGGCATTGACTGAGACTGCAACAACAGTGAAGACTCCTTAGTAAGTAATTTTTTCTAAGTACTGCAGGAGAAGAGACAGCTGAACTGAGCTATCCATGCTGTAACTAAGAATCACCAAAAATGCCAAGCAAAGCTGGAGCAAGTCGGTCAGAAGGCAAGTTATCACAGAGTGTTCACAAACAGTGCACTTACAAGCATACCTCTCAATGTTCCCCAATTTTGACTCAAATTTTAGTTGTGTCTCTTAATCCCTCCTAAAACTGGTAACTTTTGGAGAAACGGTTGAGTTACACTTAATAAATAATGAGTTATAAACTTTTTTATTTCAGAAAATGTATATTATCTCTTATTCTGTCAACATCTCAGGTTAACAGTACTAATATTTTAAAAAAGTGTCCCTGATTATTTCTGGATTTGTCCTTAATTCTGTTGAGATTAGTCCTTATTCGTTTAGGAGCTGTGCTTACACTCACCACACTTTCCACAAGTGCCTTAGGTTATAAAAAGTAAAAAAAAAACAGAATTCCCATCAGTACTGTTGAAACACTTGTATGTATGCTTGTACACGCGTGCACACACACCTACACACACACACACACACACACACACACACACACACTGAATAAAAATGGCAGGTTTAAAAAAAAAATCAAAATGGCAGGTAGATTGCAATGAGCAGAAACATTATACTGGCACATAAATAACTGCCCATTCCTCTGCAAGCCTTTCTGTACCACAAAGTTTACACAAGCAGTACACAGTTTTTGACAAACTTAGCCCCAAATACCTTAATAAACACTCTAGGCTAAAAATAGTGGTCCCTGACAGGAAACTTCTGAAAGAATACTGGGTTTCTAAAAGGGGAAATACTGTTTTTAGTATAAAAAAAAAATTAGACGCTAATGGAGATGTCTTTGCCAGAAACAAAGCTCTTAGACTTCTCAGGAGCAGCAATTGACTAAGTGATGCTTCTTCTCCTGACAGCAAGAAAGTAGTGAAGTAAGAAGATTTCTCTACTTGGGAATAAGCCAATCAGTAGTCCAAGTGAAGGAGTGAAGGGAAGAAAGAAGTACTTAACCTAGCGTTCCATCTGCCTGGTTGCCTCTCATTTGCTCTTCAACCTATGGGTATCGGATCCAACTCAGCTGCATACTAAAGTTGTAGGCTCCAAAATCTGAGCTCCTCCCCTACCCATGATGCTCCTCTCCTCCAAATCCCTCAAATCGAGTTTGCTGCAGCATATTATATCACATAATCATGACACAAATAAAGAGGAAAAAATTACGTAGAAATAAAGGACTCAGCCAAGAGGGGATACTTCAGGAGCTCAAAGAAAAACAGAAGTATCTGTAAAAAAAATTTCTGTTAAGTCCTTCAAAAGGCAGGGGGATGGAGGGAGAGAAAGTTGAAGAGCAAATGAGAGGCAACAACACAGATGGACTGTTATGGTAAGTACATAACTTCTTTATCTGATGTTGTTACCTTCATTTGCTCTTCAACCTATGGGCCATAGTCCACAGCTACAGAAAGAACTTGGGAGGCTCTCAAGGAAGGATATTCTGGAGCACAGTAGAATCAAAGGAAGCCCCTGTTCCTAGAAAGAATGTCCAGTTTGTAATGGGAAATAAAGGTATGATGATTTGACCAAGTTTCAGCTGTACAAATTCCATCAATGGGAAATTTCGACCAGAAGGCTGAAGAAGTAGAAACAGATCTAATAGAATGGGCCTTAATGTGGTAAGGTACGGGAATGTCCTTAGAGGAATAAGCAAGTTTGATACAACTAGTTATCCAATGAAATAGGATAACCTTGGAAACTGGTTTACCTAACCTGGACTTGGAAAAGGATAAAGAGTTGGTCAGATTCCCTAAGGGTTTTGGTTCTATCTAAATAGAAAAGGAGTTGTTTATGCACATCCAACATGAAGCCGGTACACTCCCTTGTTTTGAAAATCTGGGAAGAAAACAGGAAGATTGATGACTTGGTTTAAGTTAGCCTCAGAAGCGACCATGGGCAAAAAGGAAGGATTAGTATGCAAAGTAACTGTGTCCTTCTGAAAAATCAGATGGAGACATGCAAGACAAAGCCTGTAACTCAGATATTCTCTTGGATGAAGTAAAAGCCACCAAGAAAACAGTTTTCCAAGTCAGAAACCTAAGTCTAACTTAGCTGAAGGTTTGAAGTGGGGTGAAACTAAAGCCTGTAAAACCAAGGTGAGGTCCCAGGGAAGTCCTGGATATTTAACAGTTGAATATAGGAGAAAAGTGCCTTTCAATAAGGGTTCCTATTAGATGTTCAACAGCTTAGGTTGTCAAATGCCCAATTATTGACACCTAAGCATTGAAAGTTTAAAATTGCGAACAACCACTTATGAGAATTCTTTCTGGAAAGAATTCACTTGGCCGTTATCGGGGATTTGCCCTTTTACCAATGTAGAGCAATCTTGGAGTTGGTATATTTAGCTGGGGGGGCACAGCCCCCCACATCAGGGGTACTGTGTTTGGGTTCAGAAGTTTATTTTATTTCACAATGGTCTAGCGAATTCTTTCCACAAGAAAGAATGGCCGTTCGTGATTTTAAGGTTTTGATGCTTAGGTGTCGATATTTAGACATTTGACAATCTAGGCTGTCGAACATGTAATATAGACTCTTCAAAAGGGTCTTGCACAATTTAGATGATACTAGAGAGAGAGAGAGAGAGAATTCTCCCCTATGGGAAAACAGGAAATGGCTGGCAGTTGCACTTCACCACTGGCAAACTTGCCCCTTTACTAAAAAGATATGCCAAGAAGTCCAACACAGCTGAAATAGGAGCAGAAAAAGGATCTAAATTGTTCTGATGAGACCGGATGGAGAACCTCTTCCACTTACTGCTGTATAGCATTCTAGTAGACGGTTTGTGTGCCACAATCAAAATTTTTTTGATTGGGGAAGAAAGCCATCATTGGAAGTGGAGAAACCAAGTGGTTAGTTTCAGGTTTGGAAGATCAAGATGGGAGTGTTCAAAAGGATGGGACAAGAGGTCTGGAGAGGCATCCAGAGTCCAAGGTGGAAAAACTAGGTGAGGACAAATGTAGTGGAACCACACTTGGCGTAGCCAAAAGGGGGCAATGAGGATGACTTGGCACTTCAACCTCTGTGGTTTCTGCAGAAATTTGGGAATGAGTGGAAGAGGAGGATAGGCAGAGAGTAGATCGGGTGCCAAGCATTGACTACAGCATCTCTCTGTACTGTCCCTGAGTAGGGATCAGGGCAAAAAAAATTGCTGCACTTGGTACTGGAGGAAAATGTGAAAAGGTCACAGCAAGGTTGACCCCATCTCTGGATGATCATACTTGCCACTTAAGGAAAGAGACACCACTCGTGAGGCATCAGAATGGCCCTGCTGAGCCTGTCTGCCAGGATGTTCGATTTCCCTGGAAGGTGCATTACTATGAAAACATGGTTGGAAGAGATCACCCACTGCCACTACCTCATGGCCTCTTGATGCAAGGGATAAGACCTAGTTCCTCCTTGCATGTTGATGTATCAGACCACTGATATGCTGTCTGCCTAAACAGCAACAGTTCCCATAGGGAGACAGGAATGAAGGGCTTGCAGTACCAGAAGCACTGCTCTCATCTCCAGAACATTTATATGCAAATTGATCTCTAGGGAGGACCACCTGCCTTGGACCATCTGGCCCAGGTATGTCCCTCTCCACCTGAGTTGGGACACATCTGTGGTCACAGTGGCTGAGGGGGGAGGAAGGATGAATGGGTGGCCCTGGACAAGATCATTGGATTGAATCCACCAGATGACAGACTGTTTGCAAGCTTGTGCGATCCTGACTGGGTAGTTTAATGGATAGTGAAGGAGAGAGCATTGTACGGCTAAGGTCCATTGAAGTACTCTCATGTGAAGGTGGGCTAATGGCACCAGAGTGACTGTAGCCACCATGGACCCCCAAAGCCAAAGGACAAGATTTGCTTGGGGGGAAGGAATGTCCATTATCTGTTTGACATGAGCTCTCAGGTTAGAAATCCTGTCTGGAGTTAGAAGGGTTACAGATCGAGTGGTGTCCAAACAAGCTCTGATGATGTCTATGGCTTGAACCGGTGAAGATGATACTTGTTTAGATTGAAATAAATACCCAGGGTTGAGGCTAGATGGAATAGGTATTCTCTGGCTTGAAGAAGTTGATGCCTGGTGGGAGCAGTCAGGAGCCAATTGTCTAGGTAGGGAAACGCCTGGAATCCATGTAGTCTCAGGTGAGCTGTTACGACTGCCATGCATTTGGTAAACACCCTGGTGGCTATGGTAAGACCAAAGGGCAGTGCTCTGATGGATTGACTCCCAGCCTGAAGCGGAGATACCCTCTTGAGCACCTGTTCATCTTGATGTGATAGTACATGTCCTAGCACATCCAGTCGTTCTTCTGCAGGAAGGGCAGAATGGACTATCATAACCATTCGGAATTTTGAGTTGGCAAACAACTTCTTTAGAGAGGTGAGATCCAGAATGTGTCTGAGGTCCTCCATCTTTTTGGGCACTAAAAAGAATCTGGAATAAATGCCTGTTCCGAATTGGTCTGAGGGGAAACTTTGAATGACTCTTTTTGAGAGCAGCTTTGAAATCTCTAATGCTGTCACCTCCCACTGATTGGGTGGAACATCGGGGAGGATTTTGTTTGGTGAGGGTTTTTGGAAAAAGGGTATATAATAGCCTCTGGATATAATTTTCAACACCCAGTGATCTTTTCTGATGGCTTCCCAAGCTGTTGAGTGTAGAGACAAATGTGCCACGACTGCTTCCAGAGTAGAGCAGTCGGGCAATCTGTCAGGATCACTGATTAGGTCTGTCCAAGAAAGAATCTCGAGACCCTTGGTTCATCGGACCCCTCTGCCATGAGGGCAGCATTCACTATTATAACCATTTCCCCCTCTGCCTCTGGGAAAAAGGTTCCCTTGTGAATCCTGAAAAGGTCCTGGTGATTTACGGAACCACAACTTCTTACCTCCATTCTGGTTCCAGAAAAGGTCCGTTGTGGGCTAGAGAAGCATATCCCAAAGGCAGACAAGATCTTTTCATCCTTTTCACTTTGGGAGAATGTGTCTTTAACTGTTGGACTGAAAAGTGTCAATCCATTGAAGCAAGTGTTGACAAAGGATACCTTATGGGGTTCCGAAAAATCATGCAGCTACAGCATGGCATATGACGGCAATGCCTGATCCAGCCACCCGTGAGGCACCCTCTGCAGCATGAGAGATCAACCTCATGGACAAATTGGAGATAGACTTGAGGGTGTCCATTCTTGAGGAAAAGGTCTTCTGTCCCTCAGTAGACATTGACCCTGGGACTGAACTAGAGAGTTCCTTAACTAAGTCCCTCTGTAGCTTGGTTATGTGTGCCATGTAGTTCAGTGCTTGCAATGCAATACAAAGGTCGCTGAAGCATAAACCCGCTTTCCAAACCTGTCCAAAGCCCTAGACTCCCTGTTAGGGGGATAGACAGTGGAGCTCTGCTGGGCCAGCTTCTTTTTGGTGGCAGCTGCAACCACCACGGCATCGATGGGAATCCCCTTAGTCCAGTGTTGGCGGTCAGAAGGGGCACTAAGGAGCCTATCGAGTCACTTGGGAATAGGCTCAATTGTGTCCTGTTCTTTCCACGCCTTGTGGGACACAAGGTCAATAAGTTGGTCTGCGGGGGTAGGGGACACCCAAGAAGTAGATGGGCCTGACCCAAAGGCTTCCAGAAACACCAGTTCTTCTGGGTTAGGGCTTTTGTAAAACCAACAAAGAATTTCCATGATGTCTCCAAAGGAGACATCCTCGGGTGGTGATCTGGGAGACCCTTCCCTTTCATTGAGATTGGTGTCCTTAGTGAGGGATTCCAAAGGGGAATCCCAGTGTCTCCTTTTGCAGGGGCGTTTCTGAGGGATCTCTTCGGTGGGGTGTGCCGGGGAGGTATTGGAAAATTCTGGGGGTTTCAGATGGGAAGTAGGCTGGACAGCCTTTTGGGTAGGGTGTCCCAGAGTGGACAGAGTAGATGTCTCAGACACAAAAACTGCTGAAGGAAGGCCAGGATCCGAAACAGAGTCGAGGCTCTTCTGGGTGTAGACAGAACCCTCTCCACCACCTCGAATGTCCAAGGAGATCAGGACACAGTAGACACCTCCGCCTGAGCCGAAGCTGTCAAAGGGGAAGGCCCACGAACCCCAACCACCCCTAGATTTGAGTGATCAGTCAGAGCTGAGCTGTCAAATGCCAAAGCCCTGAGAGGAAGAGACAGCTCTGAAAATTTCGTACCCAATGTCAACCTCTTGGAATCGATGCCGAAGGTATGGCTCTTAGAGTAGCTTGGCTCTGAAACAGTTGGAGCCAGGCAAGTCAGGGTGGCCGTCAGAGTTGAGGTAACTGTGCCTGTCAGCTCCAACTTCTTGGCTCCAGGAAGGCTTGGACCCGATAACTCTGAAATCTGGGGTTGGATCAGAGAAGGATAGATAGGGTTGAAGGTAGGAATATTGCTAGTGGATCCAGGAGGGGACAGAGCAGGCAAGATCCCCAGCTCAATTTGTGCCTTGAGAAATGTGATCATCATACTGTCCACCTCGGCTTCAGAAACACTTCAGGAGGACCTAATAGAAGATGCTACCGAAAAAGGTCTGGAAGAGTGCCTGGCTGCTACAGGTAAGGGGACTTGGGTCTGGTTGTCACTGGCTCCAGTGAGAAACTTCGACTTTGGTGAGGAGTGGAGGCCTGCATGACAACAGTTGCCAAAGATTTTGATTCTGAAGGTCTGGAAATTTTGGTAGGAGGTTCTCCCGAATGGCGTGATCTACTGGGGGATCTCTTCCACTCTTTATGCTTCTTAGCAGGGGTTTCAGCCCCTGAAGTGGATGGGGTGGCTGAAGAAGACGAACTAGGGTGGAGTCCTTTTAAAATAAACTTATTGCTGCAATCGATAAGTGCCCACTGATTAAAGCTGGCACAAATAGCAAAGGCAGAATTCTGATGAGTTGCCCCCAGTACACCCCACACATTCTGAGTGTGCATCAGAAAGTGGGATTTGTACCCACATGCGCTGCACTTCACTCGGCCATGCTAATTGGAACAAGACAGCAACAGCGGCAAAGAACACACACATGCATCAAGACAGAAGCAAAGCAGAGAAGGAAAAGAACTAAAGTTTTACAGAACTAGAAGCTTTTTTTTACATAAAAGCTGGAAGGGAATGGGTAGGAAAAGGAAGGAAAGAAAAACACAAAAACTCTTTTTAGAAAACTGCTCTACGGCCAAAAGAAAGATAGGGGATAGGGAAGGCAACAGCTATAAAAACTTAGCTTAGACATACAGCAAAAAAGTAGCTCACTGACCAAAAACTGCCCTGAGGAGCTCAGAGTGTGAGAACCTGATGCTTAGCGAAGTGCAGCAAATGAGATCCGAGGGATTTGGAGGAGATGAGCTCAGATGTTGGAACCTACAGCTTTTGTATGCGGCCAAGTCGGATCCAAAACCCATAGGTTGAACAGGAAATGAAGACAACATCAGATCCAGAGTATTTTGAAACTGGCTGTTTGTTGTTTCCTATGCAGGAAACAACCCATAAAGCCTAAGGGCTTCTGCAGTAGTGGAAATGATGAACATTATAGGTTCTGTCATGCAAAACCGTGGTAATTGTAGGAAGGGTTCTTTAACCTCTATCTTATTTTTAAAATAAGGAGTCATTCCACCCACAGTCTGGTTATTCCTTTGAAGTAGTTAATAGTTCTCTGTCTGTAACCTACAATCACCATATTTAAACCATGTGTCACTGACTAGACAAGCAAGCACCCGTAATGTTCCATAAAAGAAACAACCCTTTTAGCTTGGCTTCCAGCCTCTGCTCAAAGCTCTTTATAGACTGTTTTGTAACAGCCTGGACAGGTAGTACTATAGTCCATTTTTAAAATGCTAAATCACATCCTTCCAAAGTGAAATGTCTGAGTCAGCACAAAACACAACTACAAGCTATGCCTTGCAAGAAGGCATCTGCTTGGGGGCTGTGTGACTTTGGAAGTGGAAAAATTTTGTAGTTGGTCTATGGGTGCGGGCAAACTTGTTCACTTTCCAAAAAAAAAAAAAAAACTTAAAAACATCTGTTTAAATTGTCAGATTTACAAATTCGTCATCATAACATTGAATAACTGACCATTTAAGCAATTGGCTTCAGTAATATGATTCTGTAGTTTTGGATTTACTTGTTTACTGTGAACATTTGCATTGGTGTGTAACAACCCTAACTTTGAGGAACAAGTATCCTAGTGCTCTACAGTTTCAAGAATGCATTTACAATGTCCATTTTATTTTTATTTTATTTATGATTTATTGATCAGCTTAGTACACTACGCCAGAGATCTATTTCATGGTCTCTGCCATTATACTGCTGCACCCCAAGAAATTATTAGTTCTTAATACAACTGTTATAGTGCATAATTTTAGTGTAACCTCCTTTATGTACACCCCGTAAGCTTAGGAATAAACAAGTCTCCATACTGTTAGCATTATGACAGAAGACAGCTATGCGACACGCTCCCAAAACAATAAATGATTACAGTGTTATTTTCTAGGATTCACGAAGCCTCCGTGTAAGAGTTATAACTCTTACACGGAGGCTGCAGTTAAACGGAGTGATGTCAGCATGCTTTGCATATTCATGAGAGCATGCTGAATCACACCTAAGTCTAACACGGTCCGTGTAAGACAGTAGGGGGCGTGTCCGTAGGCTGAGCCCTGCAAGCGGACACGCCCCCAGAAGTGTAAAAGTGCCCAAAGTAAACACCCACAACAGAGTCCACGGAAATGTGAATAAACACAATACAACACATGCCCCCACAGACTATGAACATAAAATATATATAAATGAACATGTCATATTTTTTTTTTAAATTGTAAAGATGTTTAACCGTGAGTGCGCTCGTTTGCGCGGGTGTGCCCGTAGCGCAGCTACAGTTAGCAGTCAGTGGGAAAGCATATAAGAACTAAATATGCAAAATAAGCCAGGAAGCAACAGCATAGCGGTAGAGATGTTGGCTGAAGAGCAGGCATTCATGGTTCGAGCCCCCACAACACCAATCTTTTTTTTTTTTCAAAATAAGCAGGAAACAAGTCCCTGACAAATATGTACACATGAAACCCCAATATATGTAAATAAAATAGCCCATTTATATTGAAGACATGTGAGGTAACAAAAGAAGAAAAAATGCCAGATGTGCTCATAGCTGAGCTACAGTTTAACAGAGTGAGTGCATGTGCCCGTAGATGAGCAGTGGTTTAACTGGTGCAAAATGAGTGCCCGTAGCTGAGCAGTGGTTTAACACAATAAATCTATGTGCCCCTAACTGAGCTGAGCGTAATATGCATGCCGATAGCCAAATGAGGCTTAAACCAGCGTACCCTGTTTGCGCGGAGCTGCGCACCACGCAAACAAGCTAACCGACGGGCAACGTTGAGCAAGCCGTATCAAAACTGCCTTTACACAGACACACCCCTCAGCATGTCTAGACAGTCATGAAAAATAAAAAGCAGTGGCCAGGTTCGAACCCAGGATACTATACACCATAGTCAAGGTACAGAACCACTAAGCCATGACAGCAGTACCTGTAAATGCAATAACAGCCAATATATAGGAATGAATACAAACTAGAGCATGACAATGCAGGATTACTGAAGTTGATACAATTCCAAAATGGCCAATCACAGATATGTGCGGGAAAAACAGACTATATAAGCCCCATAGGCGGGAATACACAGCATAAACGATTGTAGAACTGACCTGCAGGCAGAATGACAGGAGTAGGAGAGGGTAGTCGCTTTCGAGCACAGAGGTGGGGTGTTGAGGAGTCCAGGTACATGGTCTGGCTCCTAGTCCATAATCATGAGGCCCAATTCATGCAGGGCCAGGTCCTCTGGGGAGCATACAGGGCTGAGGCGTGGGACCGGTTGGCTCATGATCTCACCAGTGCCACAGGGATTCCAAGGACTGGTGAGCAGGTCCGTCACCACCATGCGGACCTGAAGAGACGCAAGCAGGACCAACTGAACCTTTGGATCCAGGAGGCCCGGCAAACACCCATCGCCCCACTACTGAGTAAGTAACATTTAATTATGTATGTAAGAAATTAAACTAGCTGATATTATGGAGATGTGTATTCCAATATTACTTCATTTATATTACAGCTGCAGGCGTCCGTTCTGCGAACCGCAGAGCCTATGGCGATAGGCTGGTGCGGTTGCGCCACCAGGCAGGTCAGTAATCCACTACCAGTAACTGTAAAGAAATATAAAAGTATGACAGTCAGCAAAAGAGTGCAGTGTAGTCAGTAAGGAATAAAATCTGCAAGTAACAGTCTGAAAGTGTATGCAAGTATTGCTTGATTACAAAAGTGTGTTTCAGCCTGTAAGTTTAACCTAAACATGAAACTGTCCGACATATATTCTGAAATAAAAATGCCCTGCCTGTAAGAAAATAGTACACAACCTGCAGCAGGCTGAAAAGTATAGCTGCAGAAGATGATGAAATCACATGTGTGAAATATATCCCTGTGGAAATACTGAAACATGACAGAAGTGAGACTGCTGGAAAGGATTGTAATAACTACTGGTAAAACATGTCAATAAAGCCTAGAAGTACCATCCTGAATAGTAAAATGAAAGCAAGTGAGAGAGTGTGAGAAAGTGTCATGAATCCAGCAATACAGTAGTAATAACCCCTGAATAAAGTATACTGCAGTCAAGACAGAATGAAATGCATGTGAGATTCAAAACCAAACAGCAAAATCTGTTCAAAGTGTTGCTGCATCTGGAATGTGTATCCCAAAATCAGGATATGTTGCTCTCAGTCTGCAATATGCAGATAGGATGTTTGTCTGATATACCAAACATCCACACTTGTCTACAGCTATATAAAGCAAATGTAGCAGGATGATGTAGCTGAACAAAGCTAGATATGAATGTGTATGAAGAACCATAAAATGTATATTGATGTTGCAGTAACAGTCCTATCACCAAGTTGAAATAGTTATCATATAGGAAACTGTAGTTAGAACAGTAGTGTGTATATAACTGTAGCTATTAGAAATGTACAGCATATGTATTGTTATTCGTGGTGTTAATATTACTTTCTTCACCCCACCCTATAACCACATATAACCCATTCCACGTGAAAATGGTATGTGCAATCACAATTAACACCCCTGGACGTTTGTCCTGTTGGGTCATATATATTTGCATGTCTGTTGATGCATCTGCCCTGTTCATACATCCACACCTGATGGCCTGTTGCCATCAATTAACCCTGCATGTTGTTGGACTGTGTATTTCTGTTCAAATTATGCATGTGTTATGCACGCTGTTCAATGGTGTGAATATCTGGGTGTTTGGTTAATGGGAATACTAATGCATGCTGTTACAACTAATTGTGAATGGTATTATATGTCACTAACCCAAACTGTCATGACATAATGCAAAACATAGTACAACAGGGAAGGCGGGTGCCAGCGGACCCACCTCTCCCACCTCAGCTGGCGAGTGCACCTGGCACTAGTGCCGAGTCCGGACCCTTCTCCGGTGGCCCTGTGCCACCTGCGGGTGGAAGCGCTGCAGGGGATGGGGCTCGCCCCCCCTCTGCAAGTGTGGCCGGAGTAGAACCACCACTCACCCTCCGTAGCGTCCGGACTGTGGTGCGTAGGGAGATTCGGGACTCTGTTCTTGAGCCCCTACGCCAGCTCGAGGCACGGGTGGCACAACTAACGGGCATGCCTGTTGCCCCGCCTACACAGCCCCCAGCACAGCCCCATCCTGGGCAGTGAAGGAACAGTGGCAACTGCCTATGGGTGGGGATATCAGTTCCACTGTTGCCATCTGTGGGCTCATGGGCTCTGGATATCCAAACCTCCGTCCCCGTCAATTGCATAACCCCCCCCCACATGTCATACACCGCCCCTGTATGCGTCTTGTTTGTCTTGTCTGTTTACCTACCCAACCTACCTCCCCAGCTGTACCGACTTCCTTCACCTGACATACCACTCTCACCTGAAAAAAAAAAAGGGCACTCTGTACCCACAAAAAATTACGCCCCATACATAGCTGCCCATTCTGCACACATGTCTACTGGACATGGAACCTATCAATTACAATTGGCTGTACAACAAGTATTATTGTTGTCCTGACACCTCTCTCAGGGGTGGAAGGTTTCAAATGTCACACCAAATTACATACATATGCACAGCTGTTGCTGATGAAGAAATGGGCAGCTATGGGCCTTACCTACATCCCTCCTGCACATCCCAAGCTTGTTTCCCTACTGTCTTACCCTCTTTGTGACCCCTTTTTCACCACTTTCCTGTCTCCCCATTTTCTTTTCTTTCAAAGAAAATAGCTGGTGTCTTGAAGAGTAAGCACGTTTAAGCGGTTGTAAGCGGGTGGGCACGGAGCTAACCTCCAGTGCGCATGCGTGAGCTCCGCGCAAACCAGCGCTAACCCGGTTACAACTGCTTAAAAGTGCCTTAGTCACTTTGATTGACAGGTCCTGTACTCAGTTCAAAAGCAAAATAAAATCCCACTGTGAGTCCCGAACCCAGGACCTTGGAAACAGTAGTCTGCATGACTTACCACTAAGCCATGACTCTTATACAAGAACATTGTGCTAAAATAAATATATCATGTAATAGTAGGAATGAATGTAAAGGGAATATAGATGTGTAGTACACAAAGCATGCCATTTAGAATTACTATCAAAACTAGTGGATTTCCATAATAGTAGTGTGTGAACAGAAACAGCCATGGTAGTTGGAAGCTAGTAGGTAATAATGTCACTATAGCACCTTGCAAGCCACACACATACTCACAGCAGGATAAGCACTGCCCATACCCCACAACCTCTTACAGGAACACATCTGGACCAAGTAATAAAATATGTGGAGCAAAGGCCCAAAACCAGGGACACATTACAAATAATGTTACAACAAACGCAAACAGTTCAGAGAGTAACAGGGTCTGCACTTTGTGGGATGTTTGGAAGGGTATGCATTCTGAAACTTGAATGTTTGTCACCATATTCTGACTTGAGCCCAGAGTGACTTGCCAGAAAAAGGTGTGCATGAGATATTGACCAAAATATGAGGCAGAAATGTGGACAACCTGCAAATATCTGTACACATGACGGGTCTGACACCACCATATTTGAATAGTTAAGAGCCTAGACATAGCAACAGTGAATGACTTACAGGGATGCCCCACAGACCCCATGTGAAATGTACAAACAGTAGGCAGAAAGGTGTAACACATGCAATGGTAACTATGGAGTCCTGAAAGTATTCATCACTTGCATGGCAGAAAAGTGTAGTAATACATATGCTCATGCTAACCCACAGTCACAACTGCAGCATACCAGACATTTTAATGGGTGTACCCCACTGATATGTACCATTCTATGAGGCACATAACAGATGAACCTGAAAGTCTCTGGGGCCTGCTCAGCAGCATACTCAAATACCCTAATAGATGTCAAGGCCCACACCATGGCCAGACCACACTGCATGTTGTAACACCCTAGCAGATATAGCAAGCATTCCAAGGTGTGAATGTACATGGAAAATAGGAAAGCTACAGCAGCACACTACAGTCAAGACACCTAGCAGGCATACAAGTAGTGACTGTAAAGGGCAACTATTGAAGCCTTAGCAACAAAGTGCAAGCAAAAGTGAAAGGAAAGCACACACACACACATTAACAGTAATAGTAGTTGTAGGTGTCAGTGTACATACACAGTTAGTACAGGAAACTGGAGAAATGAATGAAGGAATGTTAATCTACAACACACCTGGAAATATGAGAGAGATACCAACCTTTACACTCACAGAACATTGTCCACAGCATAACAGCATGGTCCCTACCCTTAAAATCTGAAAGGGCTACGCCTATCTCACATACCTTTTTATAGCACTGTTCTGAAATCACAGTGAGAACTGCAATCAGTACACAACTGGCTGCATGCAATTAGCAAATGCTGGCTAACAATTGGTGCAGAGGCCATCACATGGGCATATGCAGATACCTACAAAAGTATGCTGTACTCCCAGTCCACACATGCAATACTTTCATTGCACCCTGAGAAGGACGTGAGAGACAGACAGAGAGAGAGAGAGACAGAGAAAACTGCAATTAAGCAGACACAAACAAATTGTTCAGCAACAGCTACCTGAAAGCTGACAACTGGGAAGTGGAGCAGCAGGACAGAGAACCAGGCGGCAACACAAGCAGCTGTGACAAACACAGGTAATGTAAAGTAATACTATAAAGGTCTACATACTGTGAACCCTCCATATGTGTCATTGGTCTGTATCCATATGTATATGAAGATGTGTAAAGGGCAGGGGACATACAGCAACTATCAGTGAAGGCTGTACATACATTTGTATGTGAGAGCATCTATGTGCACATATCAATGTTGGTTGATTGTAGGTTGTAGTGCCATGTACAAAGTAAGTTTCACAGTTATGTATGTTTAGCAGTATGTTAGTGTGTGTATACAGTATGGTAGACAAATATGTTGATAGACCTGTCTAACATATGGATATGTATGTATGTCAACATATGTATGTGTATATATGTGTATATATATATATATATATATATATATATATATATATATGATATGCATATATGTATACATACATAGAGAGAGAGATGTAGGAATACATAGACAGATGTAGATAGAATATTGTACAAACATATCTATGTAATGCACACATACAGATATAGATATATGTAGATACATATACATAGACAGACTGATCTGACTACCTACAGGTATGACTGTATATGACGACCTGCAACACCCCCTCTGTCACTCACACCCCCTCTGTATCCCCCCCCTCCACATCTATAGCAATATATGTACATCAATATATATATGTGTATATGTATACGGACATATATATATATATATATATATATATATATATATATATATATATATATATTTATAGAGATGTATATAAATTCTGAGTGAGGCACATGTGTACAGATGTATTGCAACAGGTGCCTGGTGACAAAGGCATGGAGTGAACACCAGTGTCAAAACCGGAGTACCATACCACATTCCAGATCACCTACACCAGTAACCACCAGATATGTGATTGGCTGCCCACCACTGCATGTGTCAGGGGTGAACAGGGTCATAAATGTGTACAATAGTGGCCCCAATGATATTCACAGTGGCACACTATCCCTGGAATACCTGCACATGGCATGTGTCAGCGGACATGGTGTGTCAGCTATGGACATGTAGGTCAGTGTACCCCTCCACACCACATAATGGATGCCATGGTATGGACCTCACATGACAGCTACAGATATGGAGAAGGACACAGTGACATGTATAACACTGTGACAATGCACTCAAACACATTACCGATGCACAGTGACTGACAACACCACAGAGTATACATATGCTACCCACATAGAGGTTACCACTCCCGGATTTACATATGTAAGTCACACCCATGACAGATGTCCAACAACCATAGTAACACCTCACACCATCCACAACCTAAATGTCTGATGTGTGTCATCCGTGCCACTGCAACAGAGTGCACATGTGGAGGTAAGAGTTCCTACCCACAGATAAGACATATCCTGCAATAAACCACACAGTGTTAAGAAGCAAGACTCCCCATGAGTACATGTCACACATACCCCTGCTGAATGTTTATCAGTTAGGTAATATGCCATATGAGTCACCCTGTGTAACTGTGTGACAGCAGCAGGTACCATCACACCACATGTGTCACAATGGTCAGGGTAGCAGAACAGTACGCTGCTGTAGTCCCAGGGGCAATAGCATATTGTATAGTATTGTATTGTAATGTAATGTATTGTGATGTATTGTATTGGTATGTTGAGGTGCCTCCTTCGTGGAGTGGAACCACTGCTGCTGTGCGCCAGTGTACAGGTACATATCCTGTAGTCAGGCTAGTGTTACATAGCACTTCTATATGTGTGTTTAGCTCCTGTCAGAGTTTATGTAGCATGCAATGGGTATACCATCAGGTCCCATTCATGTTGTGTATTCTGCTGTCCTGAGGGTGGCTCTCACCTGGACATCTGTGATGACAGGGAGGTTACAGTCAGCTGGGATAACTATGTCTTATTTTGGGGGAGAGGGCGGGGTGACACCTGCACTGAACCGGTCTGCCACAATGTTGTCGATATCTGTGGTGTCAGTGAAATATTTGTTGTTGTGTACTAACTATGGGCATAGAGGATGGATCCTGACCAGGTTGCTAACATAACTGAAGAAGGCCTTCTGGTTATCTGTAGTGTCCCTCTTGATTTCCCTCTCAAAGCTGCCCATGGATTTTGTATGATGGAAAATAGATCCTTACTAGTGCTGCTCAGACATGCCCTCCCTTTATGGAATTATGCTCTGTCTTGCAGTAGCTTCCATCTTCTGTAATACAATCTGTCTATGGCTGGGGTCCACCAGACAGGATGCTGTCCCTTTGTGGAGAGTGTCTTGGTCATATATGGGATTGCATGATCCATGCATTCTCGGAGATGTCTGTAGAAAGCAATTGTGTAGGGGTCAGCATTGTGGGTTGTATCTGCCACTGGCCCAGTGGGCTGAAAGGATACCATGTCACTGTTACAAAGTGTAAAGTTTGTATCTGTAATGTTATGCACTATAGTCGTTTGTGCTGGTGGTGGAGGTGGGATATGTATATCCAGGGCAATCAGTGTGTGGTCAGCTCACAGTAGTTGATGATGTAGGCCATACAGTACCTAGATACAAACCCCCAGAGTGAGGAGGTGCTCTTGACCTGAATCAGTGTTCTGACTGCTGGGGTTTGGTAGTATGTCGTATGGAGTGTGCCAGGTACTGTTGCACAGTTGCTGGCTGAGCACTGATACCTGGCCATCTACATGTGTATCCACCAATAGACAGACAGATGCTACATATGTGAGATATGTTGTATCATAACAGTCGAGTAGCATGTGTAGTATGTGTGCCAAATTCTGCTGGCATATATTGCTGATACCAGGTTATTTTCTTTCTCAGGTACATGGCCCACCCGCGGAATCCCACCTACTCCATAGCTGAGGATGAGGAGATACACCAGAGCCTGGTGCGGGATTATGCAATACTCTTTTCCCGCACCAGCCAGAATCAGCAGGAGAGGGCTGCACTGTGGCAAGACCTTGTCCGTCGGGTAAATGACATAGGCACGCATAATAGGAAATATGAGCAGGTACGACATCACTGCAGTGATTTAATCAGACATGTCCGTCAGCGTGCGTCGGATAACCACAGGCAACAGGTCGCCACAGGTGGTGGGGTGGCTACACATCCCCCACTCACCAGACTGGAGGGACTACTCATGAGTGTAGTGGCTCCAGTCCGCCAGCAACAACAGCAGCAGACATGCATTATGATGGAGGCTGGAGCCACGCAGCAGCAAGACAGTGAACGTGCAGGTAATATGCCATATGTATAGTTGACTGTTGTGTACACTGGTAGTTAATGCATGTGTGAGGTGTGTCCTTGGTTTGTAGCTGTCACCATAGTATTTAATGTGCAAGTGTGATATCCTCAATATTAGCAGCTGACCTGTGAAAGGCGACTGTTGTACTACTGACCTGTATCATACTCAGTAACAATGGCACAGTTGTGCCCACTGACATTAGTTTCTTCACGTCTGCAGGACCCTCTGGTATAACAGCAATGCAGCCTATCCATGCTGGTGAGTGTGTATTAACAATTCCTGTAATAGTGTTGATAGTAATAGTACTATTTGGCTCACTTAGCAGTGCTCTTTGTATGCATGTAGGTGTGTCTGTGTGTTGATATCACGCATACTGAGTACTGTACAATTGTGTGAAACTGTGTGCATGTGTGCACGTGTGCACCTGTGCATGTGTGCAGTTGTGCACGTGTGCAGTTGTGCACGTGTACATGTGTGCACCTGTGCATGTGTGCATCACTGGTAATGTGTAGACATTGTAAACTGTGTTTCCTGTTTCCCTCCCACAGGTTCTGTTGCTGCTCTGGTGTCATGTAGCAGGGAACCTGAATCAGGTGCCGTGGGTACTGATAATGATGACATCTGTGTAATGGCACAGGAATGTATGCCAGGGTCCACCATTGGTCAGCCAATTGACAGTACACAGCTTTCGACCCCATCAATGCGCACAGTTATCCTGCCAGTACACCCTTTGTCACCAATGTCCCTAGGTGATGGACAGCATACAGTGGGCATTGACCAGGGTAATGTGGTATCTGTGGCACATGCCTCCCCACACAGCAGCCATGGGCATGGCCCAGAGATGGTACCACACAGATGTCCAGGGGTTCTCGTGGGAGAATCCGTGGGCATACTGTCCGTCAGACGTGCCCACAGAGGTCTTACAACCTCAGCTATGTTTCGGGCTGTCATGCAGGCACAGTCACGTATGGAACGGTACACCAGACAGGGTCTGAGGGAGCTGACAGCATGTCGCACAGCCATGACTGACAGTATGCGTGACATTGCGGCTGCCATCCGTGATTTCACCGATGTCATAGACAGACGTTGTGGGGACATATTAGACCGGTTCCACAACTACATGTCCATGAGCCAGGGCAATGGTGGGCGGTTGAGGCGTCGACGTGGCCGTATGCCAGCAACAGCAGCAGCTGGCAGTCGTCGCGGACAACAGGGCCGCGGCCGCCCCCGTAGTGCCAGCAACAGCCCCAGCAATGCTGGGTCTGTGCTGTCATCAGACCGCCCCAGGAGACCATGTGCACGTGGCTCTGGCCAGGCCCGACAGGGATCTGTGTCCAGTCAACGAACACCTGCTTCTGATGACAGTACCCAGTCTGGGTTGGTACTGGATACGGTCCATAGCACCCCTGCAAGGCACAGGTACCGTGTCCGTGGCCAGAGACACTGATCTGTATGACCTGGCAGGTACAGTCTGTGGCTGTCCACAAACACCAGTATATGGCAGCCATGAGGTAGAACTGTGTGCATCCATACACACATGCGAATTGACAACACCTAGGGCTACCGCATACACGCACACACTGCATCAACATTGCCCCACCTTCTACTGCTGTCCCTCACCAACACACACATACACATACATGTCAATTGGTGGTATCGGTGGCTGACTCAGGCATACCAAGTTCACACCCTGTGCATATGATGAAACTGTGCCACCTCCTGCAATCTGTAACAACTGTGCAGGTACAGGTTAACATGTTGCTGATGCACAGGGTGACCACATAGATGTGTAGTAATAGTATCATGTTGTTAACAGTACTGTGTGCTGAATTAATTGTGGGTATATCACAGCATGCCTGATGCAGTAAGTGTGTGATTGTCATGTCCTGTTGTCTACACCCATGGTAAGTACCATAGTGTATCATCTGCACATGTTGGCATACTGGTGGTAATGATGTCAACAGAAGGCTACATACATAGGTAGCACAGGGGATAAGGTAATGAATGTAGTAATACACAATGATGGACATGTAAATTGCAAGTGGCATGTTGCCCACACTGGACTCTGCAATGCAGATGTTTGAGGATGTTGATATGTGTGCAGTACTACACGACTGGTACAGGACACACAGGAGCACCCGAGCACTGCATGCTCACATCTCATACCATGCTAGACAGCCCCAACACACATAACTAACTGTCACAGGAGGGAGAGTCCCCATATATGTCAGGGATACTGTGGTGGCAGGCCAGGTAGCATACATCCTACTAAGTATGGAACCACTGAGTGAAGGCTCAGTGTCTGTTATTTGACATGTGTATTACTGCAGGTATGAGCACATGGGTTTCCATCCAGTTATTGTACATCCTGACAGTACATGGTCTGTACACTTGTGTGCACTGAGACTGGACCCTAGCCATCTGACCCGTGTATTTCCATGTACATGTGCATAGTGCCTGCATATTTGCAGTGTTACCTACTGGAACTGGTACAGCTTGTTTGTTGTACAATGGACTACATGCAGCCCTGTTTACTGTAGCTTTGTTTGCATGCATGTTTGCTTGCAATTACCCTGGAATACTGATCACACCTGCAATGCATAGTTATAGAGCTTCTGTGGACTCCTAGTGCCATCTGCATAGCTTACTACATGTATGTCCATGTCCCACTTGACAGGATGTCACTGTTTGTCCTGTTCACATGTACATTGCCTGTGACACAGTGCAAATGACTTACCTGGCATGTGTCCACGTGAGCAGTCATATATGCTACTGCTAACTAATCACAGGCACTACACCTTCACATATTCATCTTCTGTTGAACTACCTGCTTTGCTAGGGACGGCCTGCACCTGTCACCCCTGGGCTTTCAGATATTGGCAAAGGCTCTTGCTACCCCCATAGTGCCTATGTTAGGCAAGGCTCAAATGACAAACCCACCTTCATAGGTATCACAAGGGATAAGAAACTAAGAGTAATGCTACCCAACGCCAGAAGTCTAAACCTCCAGATGCATGCACCCAAAACACTCCTTGGCATGGAGAACATCGATATCTGTGCAATAACAGATGCCTGGCTCAGGGCTACTGAGAGCACACCAGCACTACCAGGTTTAACCTGGTTGATTTCTTTGAAACAGTCACCAAGGCCATTGGCGAGGGAAGGTGGTTCACACAGCCTACCTGGACCTTGCAAAAGCCTTCACAACAATACCCCACTTGGGCATTCTAGAGAAGCTCACCAGCTTAAATATAAGCCCCTATGTCACTAGATGGATTGCACAGTGGCTCAAGGACAGAACCCACATGGTTAGAATTGCTGGAGCCATGCCAGACTCCAAACCAGTTACGAGTTGTGTCCCACAAGGCTCAGTCCTGGGACCTCTCTTGTTTGGTATATATTTATTGGAGGTACAGGCCAACATGGACGGACTGTGGCTGACCAAATACGCAGATGACTGCGAACTGGCCACCATAATCGACTCTCCAGCCAACACAAGCATCTTCCAAAGGGGCATCATAGAAACAGACAACTTGTGCCAGAGCCATGGCCTTCAGCTGAACAGTGTTTAGAAAGGGGAATGTGCATCCTGTAGTCTGTTCACCTAGTTGCCAAAAGGGACATTGTCCTCACACACTAACCCCCCTCAGCCAAAAACACACACTTGCCATTCGCAGGATTCAAACCCCTATCTGACTATGTTATGACACTCGAGACAGACACATTAGCAGAGTGTGCTATTCGCATTACTGGGAGGTTTCCCTTCTCTTGCTGTACTTGTAGGGTGCTGACATCATCAGTGTTTAGAAAGGGAAATGTGCATCCTGTAGTCTATTCTCCTAGTTGCCAAAAGGGACATTTCCCTCACACACAATTGCACACACACTAACCCCCCTCAGACAAACACAAACACTTGCCATTTGCAGGATTCAAACCCCTACCTAACTATATTATGACACTTGAGACGGACGCATTAGCAGAGCACGCTATTCGCATTACTGGGAGGTTTTCCTTCTCTTGCTGTACTTATAGGATGCTGACATCATCAGTGTTTAGAAAGGGAAATGTGCATCCTGTAGTCTGTTCACCTAGTTGCCAAAAGGGACATTGTCCTCACACACACTAACCCCCCTCAGCCAAAAACACACACTTGCCATTCGCAGGACTCACACCCCTATCTGACTATGTTATGACACTCGAGACGGACACATTAGCAGAGTGTGCTATTCGCATTACTGGGAGGTTTCCTTTCTCTTGCTGTACTTATAGGGTGCTGACATCATCAGTGTTTAGAAAGGGAAATGTGCATCCTGTAGTCTGTTCACCTAGTTGCCAAAAGGGACATTGTTCTCACACACACTAACCCCCCTCAGCCAAAAACACACACTTGCCATTTGCAGGATTCAAACCCCTATCTGACTATGTTATGACACTTGCAGCCAAAAACACACTTTTGCCATTGCAGGATTCAAACCCCTACCTAACTATGTTATGACACTTGAGACGGACGCATTAGCAGAGCGCGCTATTCGCATTACTGGGAGGTTTCTCTTCTCCTGCTGTACTTATAGAGTGCTGACATCATCGGTGTTTAGAAAGGGGAATGTGCATCCTGTAGTGTGTTTTCCTAGTTGCCAAAAGGGACATTTCTCTCCCACAGACTTACACACACACCAACCCCACTCACACACACACACACACTCTGAGCATTTGCAGGATTCAAACCCCTACCTAACTATGTTATGACACTTGTGACGGACGCATTAGCAGAGCGCGCTATTTGCATTACTGGGAGGTTTCCCTTCTCCTGCTTTACTTATAGAGTGCTGACATCATCGGTGTTTAGAAAGGGGAATGTGCATCCTGTAGTGTGTTTTCCTAGTTGCCAAAAGGGACATTTCTCTCCCACAGACTTACACACACACACACACACACACACACACACACACACACACACACACACTGATCATTTGCAGGATTCAAACCCCTACCTATGTTATGACACTTGTGACGGACGCATTAGAGCGCGCTATTCGCATTACTGGGAAGTTTCTTTTCTCCTGCTGTACTTATAGGGTGCTGACATCATCGGTGTTCAGAAAGGGGAATGTGCATCCTGTGTTGAGGCAGACACCAAGCACACTCTGGCTAAGCTGTCATTCCCTAGGGCAAACAGCCTAGTGTTGACCTCTACATCCATATGTTTAATTGTCAAATGCACATTATTTGTTGCTGATAGACTGTTTGCACATCTTTATTGCCATAGCATTCCCTGTTTGTATGAACAACTTGTGCATCTGTGGAAGATGTTTGCATATGGGAGGGATCCACTATATCACGTATGTCTCTGTAGTCATTTAACTGTGTGCACTGGGCAGACTGCTGTAATGTGGTTGGTTCCTGGAATAACACATAAAAATACCAGATATGTGTGTCCAACTGCTAAACTGAGATTTGGCCTAAGTGTGTGAGCATGCCCAGTTCAGCCTTCCCATGGCATGTTGTCTGACATATGTCTCATTTATCAAAGTGTGTGAGCATGCCCAGTGTGAGCATTCCATATGTTGGACTCTGCAGCCCACCACATTTGTGGATGAGTGTGAACTTCAACAAATATCACCCGTTTATGGTTGTGTGTTGTCTGTCATGTTGTGTAGTTACTGTACAACTGCTTTGTGTGTGAACACAACAGTATTATACTGTGCCTGCAGTGTTTGCATGGGATACTTTGCATACAGTTGTCAACATCCTTTCACACTGACCTAACACTGTAGTACTGTATAGTGTACTGGTAGTACTTTGACTGTGGTGGACAGTATCCTGGGCTTTAGTGCCATCACTGCTTTACATTTCGATAGTGGGCACAACAGCCTGGTTAGGGGCCAGTTGTGTACATCTGACCATGTTGCATTCTGTTCAGATATGAACTACTTAAACCAGGCTTGTCCAACATTGGTAGTGTATTCCACAACATAGGTGTACATTTGCAAACACTAGCGATGTGCCCTAGTCCATGTCTAATGCTAGTTGGAGAGTGTGTTTGTCCTTCAACACACATTGTAAGTGGAGTTTGCCATGACATTTATGTCATGGTTAGTATACTGTGCCTCTGTCTACCTCTGACATGACAGTGATACCCAGGATAAAGCTACCATCTCCCATCCACTCATCAAGATTCCTATTGAGGAAGATTGATAAGTGACTCTATGGGTAGCCTGTATTGGGGGTTCACTCATGGGTGGGGGTGGCTTCTGCGTTATGGATCATGCAGTACAGCTTGTCCTATGTAAGTCAGTGCTGGGGTTCCGGTCTCTCATGTGCATAGCTCACTGCCATTCAGATTGTACAAGGTGCAGCATGTTTATTGATACCAGCAACACAGGCAACACATGGCATCTGTGCAAGCTCTTTGATACTCCTGGTGAGGCACTGTTGGGGACTTTATGGTTGATGGAGGTGTCTGCTGAGGTACATCCCACAGGGGCTATTGTAGTCAATTGTACCGCTGATGAAGGATGACTGCAGAGCCACAATGACCTCCCCTTATCTAGATCTGACAACCTTCATGATTAGGTGGGTATATGGTATGTTTCTGTAAACACTACAGCACATGTTTGTCCAATGCAGGATATCTATCACCTTGTGTCCCCAAGTCTCTCATTACATGTTAACTACATAATGGGTTAACACCTATGTGGTAATTGGTGGGCACTTACTGTATATCCACGGGGGTTGACTATACACGTTTCTGCAATTAGCTTGCTGACATGGCTATGGCACCAGTTGTCTGTTTCTATGTGGCCCTTTTGGGGGATGCTTGTGTCAGCTGGTGGATCATATGTGGTGAGCAGTCTGTAGTCCTCTGCAAACATGTTCGGACACAGTCCTTCCATGTTTGCCTGTACCTATGGGACATATAAACCAGACGAGGGAGATCCCAGGACCAAGCCTTGTGGGATGCCAGTTATATCTGGTTTGTAGTCTGATATGGCTGCAGCATGTCTGACCATGTCTGTTCTGTCCTTGGTCTGGTTTGCAACCCCTCTACTGACATAGGGGTTTATATTTAAGCTGGTGAGCTTATCTATAATGAACACGTAGGGTATTGTATAGAAGCCTTTGCGAGGTCCAGCTACGCTGTGTGGACCACATTGCCCTCATCAATGACCTTAATGACTGTTTCAATTGAGTCAAACATGTTTAGGGGCAGGATCTGCACTTAAGAAAGCCACACTGGGTAGGGTCCGGTGTCAGTAGGTCCCCAATATCTTTATGTCTGTGGTACATGCTGATCCTTTCCATAGCTGTGCAGTCCGAGCTTCTCAGGATTCTGGGGTAGTAGTTTTCAGTATCCATTCAGGCAACACCTTTGTTGAGAAGGACCACTGTTGTTGTACACTGCTCTTTGGGTACATATTCTGTGGTAAGGCTGACATTGAACAGTAGTGTGGTTTGGCATTCCATTCATCTTGGAGTCCATGTTGCACTAAGCCCAGGACACCATCTCATACCATTGCTGCTGTGTGTTTTGCTTTGTAGATGTTGGCTGTTACCTCAGCATCTGCAATGTCAGGGGGCCAGCAGTCTGCTGGGATAGATATTCTGCATTCGGGGGGGGGGGGGGGTTGCACTGCACCTGTCAGGATTTATGTTGGCAATATGTGCGTGTGTTTGTGATATATTTGTGTGATTCAGAGCATATCTGTGAATTCCCAACATGGTTCCTACCATCAGTTGTGAAAGCCTTGTTGTCCTGTACAATTTGTATCTTCATAGGTTCATACTAGGCTATCCACCCTAGGGCATTTATTAGCCTAGCCAGAGTGTGTGTGGCTTTTGCCACCCCTTGCTATGTGAATATTATGGCCATTTATGATTTGCTTTGCTGTGCCTCTGTCTGGACATGACACAGTGAAGACCCCCAGTGTAACTCTACAATCATCCATCCACTTGGCAAGATTCCTGTTGAAGAGTGTCAGTGACGGGCTCTGCCTAACATGGAGTGGGATTCTGGTCCAGGGTGTGGGGAGCCTCTGGATTATGCATCTGTCCCACCAGCACATCCTATTTCATTATTTGTTGAGGTTGACATCTCTCACTCTCACAGCTCCGATGGATTTGAGTTTTCTAGGGTGGAGCATGTCCATTACTCCTGTGTTGGGCATGGCCTTCTACAACAGGCATGCAATGCCTCTGTGTAGGCAGTATTTGACTGCATTTGGCTGGGGTGTCTACAGCCAGGCAGCATATGACATATATTTGAGACCCTTTATCCTCTTGGTGAGGTACCTTTGAGGTCTTTCTAACTGCTGCAGGTGTCAGGTAAGGTACATCCCATATGAGGCATTGTACTAGATTATGGGTGTGATTAGAGAACAGTATAGGGGCACAATGACCTCTGTTGACGTAGATGTGAATCCTTTCCTGATACGGTGTCAAATGTAGACAGTCTTCCTAGCCACATTGGCAATGTGGGTGTCACATAACAGGTTACTGTCCACTTGTGTCCCTAGGTCCCTGGTTACTCCTTCCATACATAATGGTTTACCACCTATGTGGTAATTTGTGGTACCTTGTTTGGTATTTGGTGGGACATTCATACTGATCAGTGTCTTCAGGATGGCTGGGTGGGGTTCCTGTGTGTGAGAGTGTGGTCTGTAGCATGCTACAGACTGTACAGCAGTCTTGCCTACAGTTAGTTGCACATGGGTGGACTCCAATGCCTTGTGCATTGTCAGTTACCTGGGCGTATGGGTGTCTGTGCTGAATATGGATACTCACCCTCCTTTTATGTTTTGTTCCAGGTTTTGGGGCCATGACACATGATACGTGGTATAACCTGGTAGTGCTGGTGTGCTGTCAGGAGGCTTGCAGCAGGTTTCTGTCACTGCACAGACATCGATGTTCTCCATACTGGGGATGGCCTTGGGAGCATGCATATTGGGGTTTACACATCTGGCATTGGTCAGCATTACCCTTATGTTTCTTTCCACTTATGTTTTCTAGGGTGGTGGGTCAGTCTTTTCAGCCTTGCCTACAAAAGGCTCTATGGAGGTGGCAAAGGCCTTATCCAATATTCAGATGCCCAGGGGTAACAGGTGCAAGCCATCCCAAGAACAGCTGCGTGGCTTGTCAAGCATGACATCCCAAGCAGACAGACATTGGATCCCCTTGGAATGACACCAGTAAGTGTGCCACTTGCTATGACTGATCATTCCGTGTTTGTACTGTGGCATTATTCTTGGTAAGGGTAGGATGCTGCAAATGGTGAGTGTTATACCGGCCTGGACTACATAATCAGAGAGCTCATCTATGTCTCTTTTCATGTAGTCTAGGGAGGTACATCTCAGGTCATTCACACCAGCATGGACTATGACTGCATCATATTTCTACTTGCTTTGGAGTGACCTGCATACTTCTGTTATGTGGCGTATTGTGGCAGCCTACAGGCAGCTTACTGTACCCTTTCCCTTGTTCAGTCTGGTGTGGGACAGCAGTGTGTCTGACTATGGAGTCACCTATTACAACTGTATCAGGCGTGTTGTTTCTCCTTCTGGCCTGTGACTGTTTGGCACACCAGCTTTGTGTACTATGTGTTGCATGTGCTATGTTTGGAGGTTGTTTGATTGGGTGTCTGCTTTAGAGGCCTCTGTTGGTGTGCTGTGTTTGTAATTTGTGCCTCCGGGAATGTTTTTCTGTGTTTATGTGTTTGGTTTGCAGTTGTGATAGGTCTATGTGGGACTGTGTTTGTGGTGTGTGTGGTTACCTTCTCCTCCTGACTAGTTTTGGGAGTACTGAGTTGAGGGAGATCAGCTCCAGTTTGGATAGATGGTTGCATCTCTCACATATATTTGTATTTCTTGGGTGGAGTTGGGGGTTGTCTGTGTACTTGGGGCAGGTGTAACATTGCCTCAGGATTCAGAGATTCAACTTGTTGTGGCTGGCCTTAGTGGATTGTATGTGTGGACAGATTTTATTGCCATACTACTGATCATTGATTACTTCATTGTTTATGTTTGCTCTATCATGTAGTAGCTTCCTCATTCTCTTGCATGGTTTGGTTATGGCTGGTGTCCACCATGCCAGATTCCTGCGTGTATGGCATTGTGTCTTGTTTTAATTTAGGATTGCATAATCCAAGCATTCCTGGCAGTGTTCATGGAATGGCTGTATTACAGGTTCTGAGGTGTGGCCCATATTTTGCACCTGCGCAGGACCTTTAATGGATTCCACATCAGTTTGGAGGAGTGCAAATATTGCTTAACACATGTTTTCCACTGTGGTTTTCTGGCCAGGGACTGTGGTCAGGATTTGTATGTCCAGTGTGATTACTCTATGGTCTGGTTTTACCAGTGAGCAATACACTTCTCATCTTGCCATCCAGTACCCATGTTGCTGATTATCACATCCAGTATGCTTACCCCTCTTGTGGGAGTGGAACGTTGTTCCTGGGCCTTTTGGTTTATGGATTCTATGAACTTTTGTCCTACACTGTTGGAGCTAGTATAATGCTCCCAGTCTATGTCTGGGTATTTTCAGTCACCCAATATAATGTGGTTTGGAGGACTTGATATATTCATGTATTCCAGCATAGGCCAGGTGCAGTTCCTGGTGTTGGGACAGTAGTCTGTAGCAGGCTATAAACTGGGGGGGCAGTTTTAGCCACTGTTACTTGACCATGGCTAGTCCATGCTGCTTTTTGTTGTGGTACCAACATGGGGATGTGGTTATCCTTGACAATTCTTGCTAGTCACCCTCCTTTTGTAGCTTGTTCCATGTTTTGAGGCTGTACAGCACAGTACGAGGTGTAACCTGGTAGTGTTAGGGTGCTGTTGTGAGCCTTGGCTCAGTTTTCTGTTACAGCGCAGATATCAACATTCTCCATACTGGGTGAGTTTAGACTGCATGCATCTTGCTGTTTTGACTTATCCCTTATCTTATTCTTATCCCTTCTGATACCTATGGAGATAGGTTTGTGTTTTGAGCCTTACCTATTCAGGGCACACTGTGGGTAACAACAGCCTTTGCCAGTATACATACGGCCTGCACTGATAGGTGCATGCCAGTCCTAGCAGGTGGTGCATCATGTCATGCTCAGCATGTCATCCCAGACTGGTACACATTGGATCCCCTTTGACTAACTGCGATACTTCAGTCAATTATTGCACTTGATCATCTCATTGTCATGTTGTGGCATGATGCTTGGTGAGGGTAGGATGTTAGTCAGGGTCCTCAGGTGTGCATATAGTACATGGTGTTACATTACTTAACACATAGCATTCATGCCTCAGGTGGTGCTGCAGGGCTGCCTCTGTCGGATGTGCATATTACACTTCCCCGTACATGTTTGAGAGCAGGTTGTGTCATGTTAGGCATCCCTGTTACTATATGAGTGAGTCAGAGAGGGGTATCATTCCCAGGGTTCCTACTGAGCCAGTGTATGTGCTATGCGTTGCCTCTTTGCCAAGGCCAGGGCATACTGGGCATGCCTCCTTCTGCCTACTGGGGCAGGCTCAGGTTGTTCCTCCTCCGAGTCACGCTCTGCCTGTGATGGCCTTGGCAATGGTGGGGGGCTGTTTGGCCCGGCCCTATGCTGGTCCTGCTGCAGCTGTTTTCGCAAGATCATATTATGTAGCATAGCACATACCATGACAATTTGGGTACATGTAGTTGGTGTGTACTGCAAGGCTCCACCAGATGTGTCCAGACACCGGAACCGTGACTTGAGCAGCCCAAACACACGCTCTATTACATTACATGTTTGTGCGTGTGCCTCATTATGGCGTTCCTGTTCAGGTGTGTGTGCGTTTCTGATGGGTGTCTTCAGCCACGGCTCCAGTGCATAACCTGCATCCCCCACTAGGTGTCCATGCGGGTAGTCCCCATTGGCAAATGTCTGGTACAGCTGCGTCAAATGCCAGATGTGGGAATCATGGAAGCTCCCAGGACAGCCAGCACACACATTCATTATTATGCCCTGGGCATCACACACGACCTGGCAGTTGATGGCGGGGAAGCCCTTGCGGTTGATGTATGCCCTACCCCGCTCACCGGCTGGTGCTTTGATGCGTATGTGCGTGCAGTCTATTGCACCCACTACCTCAGGGTATTCCACTATTTGTTGGAAGAGACGCATATTGCTGGCCAATACCTCACGGGCATTGGGGAAATATACATGATCACCGACATGTGCTGACATGGCATCCAGGAACTGGTGCAGTACCCTGGAGGCTGATGCCTGTGATATCCCCATCATATCTCCAGTTGGTCTCTGGAAGGTACCTGTTGCTAGTATTCTTAGGCCAACACATACCTTGGTTTCTACTGGGAAGGGTTCCCCTCTGTTGGCTCTGTGTGTGAGGCATGGCCTGCACAGCTCCACTATTTGCTGCAGGAGGTCTCTGTCCACTCTATAGCGCTCTACTATCTCCAGCTCATGTAACCCATGGTAGGTGACCCTGGGCCTGTACACTCTTCTCCGTCTCCTCATTGTGGGTTGTCTGGCACCATCTGCATTGTCACCACCCTCAGCAAGTCGCCTATGTCTCATTATGACAGCTATGGCAGCCCCTAACATTTCTGCTCAGAGTACAGCTTTTTCAGTTTTCACTTCTGATAACTTAACTCCTGTCTTGCAGTGTCTCTTGAGAGAAACATCCTGCACTGCTGTTTGCAGAGTTTTAAGTGCTGGGCTGGGCTACTATTCTGCCTGTGTAATTGCCTGCATCTAATTGTTTTCACCTGCTAGCTCCAGCAGTATTCCCTGCTAGCTTCCTACTAAATCTGTTGCTTCCTTTTTCCTTTCTGTTTCCTCAGGGTGGAGCCGTGTGTAAACCAGCAGAAACACGCTCACAGTGGCTTACACACGCGCACACATACTTACACGGTTAAGATTCTGCTTATTCGGATTAAAACGCGTGCACGCCCGCGCAAACAGTGTTAAACATCTCCCAACACGCTCCCACATGCTCAGTCTGTCTTACACGCGCGCACACTGCCTTACTTGCGCTTCATGGCGCGCACACGTGCGCATACACATTCAGCAAGAAACTTTGGTGTAGGCAACAGTGTACACCTTCCATTTCTTGACTTTCTCATGCTTAGTTAGTGGCACACCTCTTTCCATGATATCTGTTTGACATCTGTCATGTAACTCTGACCTCCAATGAACTGCATTTCTTTCTACCATTCCCCCCTGTGATGTCAACTATCTCCTACTCTGTTCCTCCCCCTTCTGTAACTCTTACACTACTCAGACTGTGCTCATTTGCTATGTGACAGTGGAATTCAGTATCCTTACACTCATTTGCATCAGATTGCCTACTAATGCTTAGTTACATGTCTTAGACTCAGCTTCCCCCCTTAGCAACCACTACACGGTGGCCATGTTGGTTTTGGTCTGCTGCTCCCTGCATTGACATTCCATGTATTGCATAAAACCTACATTTGTAGGTTTAAAACCTTCGTTTTTATGTTCTATACAGCGCAGCCCGTTTGCGCGGGGCTGCGCTGGGTTTAAACATCAGCAATCGCCGAAAAAAATATATATATATTTTTAATATATTTGCATCAGGTTACTTTGCCAATGGCCACATATTTGGCCATTGGCAAGCTGCCTGACACATATGCACCCTTTATTTGGAGCCGACATGGCTCCATTGCAGTTTTTGCAGAAACGTACTCAGTTGTCAACTGAGTACATTTCTGCAGCTAAAACGGCTCTTACACGGGCTGTTCTGGGCTTCCTGGATCGCTAATCATCCTCATTTGCATGCTATTCGGCTGCAAGTGAGGTGATTAGCTTATCCACGCCCACTCCGTGTAAGAGCCATTTTAGCTTGTCTCTTACACGGACTTTGGGCTGTTCCTGGATCGCGAAGGCTGCATGGAGTCTTACACTACTCTTAGACTCCTTGCAAGCCTTCGTGAATCCGGCCCATTGTCTTTACAGTGTTGAGTGGGTTATACAACCTTCAGAAAGCAGGCTTTTTCATAAGCAACAGAAGAGTACAGTCACATACTGTGACTATCTGTAGTTGTAATATATGCAAACCTTTCCCAGGTGCACTGGATTTTACCAAAGAATCAGAATCAACAAATAGTAAGTCAGACAGAAATATCACAAGAATTCACAAAGAAATACCACAAAAACACTACATACCATGAATACACTACCAAACCACATAACCGCCACAACCTCTCCAAAACAATTTAAACACCTTCTTAAAAAAAAAAAAAAAAAAAAAAAACAAGGAACTAGCAACGGATGGAGCCAGGCTTCAATAAAGTCCAAAACATATAAAATAAACAGCTTATGAAGTCACTCAAAAAAACGGCAGCGATGTAAAAACACATAAGCACCTTTATTTTAGTCGACAAGAGGTAAGCACTTTCACTATTTCTGCTTCATCAGACCAAGTAACAACTACAAACAAACAGCACATTTAAATGCATTCATAAGAATATAAAATGAATAGGCAATAGACCAATTAATTCAAATAAATTGTTCACACCCAAAAGGTAGCTAAAACAGACAAACAAGGAAAGACCAAACTCTATACCATATTTAACCTAAAAACAGTTAATATATATAAATACAAAATGCAAATCCACCTGTATAAAAATGCACCTATATAGAAATGCAAATATATAAATATAAAGATAAATATATACGCTCCAAAAATATGAACATATATACTACAAATATGTGAACTTCAAAAATGAGCAACATGGGAACTTATAATATATATTTCATAGAAAATAATAAATAATATAAAAACAAAAGAAATGACTGTGACTGTATATAAATATTATACATATAAAAATATCTATAAGAATGCATTGATATAATATACAGTATGTAATATAAAATACAAAAAGTAATATACTGACTAAATAGCTACCTTTACACATCTTTACTTAAAAAGTCTCCTTTTTTAAGGGCAGGTTTAATGGAGGCTCTTTCATTCAACCCCTTGCCCCGATCAGCACGGAGTGTAATGATCCATCGGGCCTCCCTGTACTCTGTATGTGTATAAACATCACCTCCCCTAATACTCTGACTAATGGTCTCAATGACCCTAAAACAAAAAGTATGAGATGTATCAAATTCAAGCACATGCTTAGGTAGTGCATTGTGTAAGGAGCCCTTCCTAATGTGATACAAATGTTCCCTCATTCTATCACGTAATATTCTGTTGGTCTTGCCAACATAGAACGAACCACAGAGGGTACATTCCACTAAATAAATCACATGCGGAGTCATACAATCCGCAGAAGCGTGAAAAATAAACTCTGTATGCAGATCAGGATGCAAAAAAGTGGCAGAAGTATTAATGAACGCACAAAAACTGCAGTTACCACAAGGTTGGGTAAGACCAGAAGATGAAGACATGTGGCTATGGTTCCTATCATAGCACAGTAATCTCTTCAAATTCTTACAGTTCCTTTACTTAAAACTCGGTTTCTCTCCTACAATCCTGCATATGTCATCATCCACTTGCAGGACTGCCCAGTGTTGACCAAACAACTTAGTCACATCACTATGGTCACTAGTGTAAAATAAAGGAACCTTCACCTCAAGGGCATTAGAACCGAGTTCCCTGACAATCATCGATTCAATAAGTGGTCCAAAATATGGGCCTGCTGTTGTCAACCTCAACTGGTCAAGATCTGCCCATTGTTTATCTATTTCAGAAAGGGTATACCCACATGCTAGCAATTTACACTTCAGACCATCAACTTCCTGTAAAACACCTGTGGTGGTTGGATTCAATCTGGAGGCCCTAAATCCCTTGACCTCTGATTAAATTCTTGAAAATGTAGCCAGGATGCATACTGGATCTGAATAAGAAAGCATTCCTATGACAGGTCTTACAATAAACTCCAGTGTTAATAATATTACCTGGCAACTTTTCAATATATAAATCCAAGAACTCAACGCGTGTGAAAGACCAAGTAAAAGTAAACTTTAAGCAATCAGTCAGATTATTCATCATCTCTTGAAATGCAAATAATCTATCCACTGGGCCTTTCCGTAATAAAACCAAATCATCAACAAAACGTCTGTAAAACAAAATATAAGTCCTAAAATCAGTAGTGGGGAACAAGATGTTATTCTCCCAGTGTGCTAAGAACATGTTGGCGTAGCTGTTTGCACACGAGGTGCCCATAGCTACGCCATGCTTCTGAAGGTACATATCACCATTAAAGGTGAAGACATTGTTCTCAAGCACCAATTCCAGAAACAAACAAATAAGATCTATCTGGGTAGGAGTGTATTCACTATGTAGCAAAAGATATTCATGCACAAACTCAATGCCCAGACCATTGGGAATCATAGTAAACAAAGACTGCACGTCAAAAGTAACCAAAATAACATTCTCAAAATTACTAATTGAAGAAAGGCACTGATAAAGGTCTAACAGAAATTGCTTAGAGTCCCTAAGGACAACTGGATTCAGATTAACTATGGGTCTTAAGAACTTCTCAACATACAAGGAAAGAGGTTCTGTAACCCAACCTCCACCTGCCACTATGGGTCTCATGGGTGGATCGGACGGGTTTTTATGAATCTTTGGAAGCCCCTGTATAAGGGGGATTAAGGGATTAGTCACTTCCAAAAATGAAAACACACCTTCTGTTACTAAATGGGTGAGAAAGACATCAGATCTACATCGACTCACCAAAGACACAACTCTATAAACATCATCAACAGTGATTTTCTCATAAAAGCCACCATCACTCAACATTAAGAGCATAGAATGCTCATAGTGGGACCTATCCATGACCACTATTAAACCGCCTTTATCAGCAGGGTGGATAACTATCTGTTCATTACATTGTAGAGCCTTTAACGCTCGTTTCTCAAGAAAGGTTAAGTTATTCCTAAATTGTTTATAGTTAACACTGCGAGTATCATAATAGCTAAAAACCTCGTCCTCCGTTAGCTTTAAATAGGCTTCAACCAGAGGATGATTGATAGGAACATAACTGCTCGGTTTCTTAAAGCAAGGGGGACCATTGACTCCTATACTTAAGGAAGGGCAACTATCCATGGTGCCATAAAGCAAACATAACATAACATTATGGCAAAACATCCGTAAATCTAGAATAGTATCTGGAAGTTTACTCCTACAAGTGGGAATAAAACTAAGCCCTCTACATAAGACACATTTCTCATGGGAAGACAATTCATATGTTGAAATATTCAAGATTAATTAATCGGGGCCCTCCCCCACATCTTTTTCAAGGTTTGATGTTGATTTTGTTCACCAGAAAGTTTGCGTTTCTGGCATCCTCTGCTTGCTGACCTCGTACACCCTCCTCCTCTTTCTGACCGAATAGGTAGAGGAAAAGGGAGATCTCCCATGTTCCCATCTCTCAGAACATTAAGGGAATCAACATCAGTTATCACTGTACCTCGCCACTTAGGTCTAACTACCTTCTCTGAGCTATTGGTTCTACCAGGGTTGTCAACAATAACATGTGGAAACAGGTGATTATTAGGTGTAGGAGACTTTTCTGAAAGAGCTTCATCAGCTCTAATAACACTGGGTGACAAAACAGGAGCAATCACCTGTCCTTCTAAAAAAACACTACTCTAATAATTGGCTATGCTCATGCTACTTCCCAGGTTAATCCAGACCATGACAAATCACTAAGATCCCCATCAATATATATTTAATCCTACAAAACACTGTAAAGTTTCTTGTAGAATTAACCTCTACTGGCCGTATGAATGAAGAATTCTTCCTTACAAAACTGAATCCTAATAAACAGTAACCTCCTAATCTAAGACTATCTATCTCTCAAATTGTATCCTAACAATTAAACAACCAACTCTAGAACTTTTTCCTAGCAAATACCTGCTCTTTTGATGCTCTCCCTTTTTTGTTGTTGTGTCTTTCGGCTTTTCCCGGTTAGGGGTCGCCACAGCGGAACACCGGTCCACTAATGATTGGCAGTAGATTTTTACGTGCCGAGTTGCCGGCCCTGACGCACAACCTTCAATGAAGGTACGCCCATTCACGCATGTCTCCACACAGAAGACACTCTAGCTGAGAATCGAACAGGACGTCTTACTGTGAGGCAAAAATGCTTCTGCAACACCACCACCGCTCTTCCCTACTGGGTAAAAAAATAAAAAAAATAAAAAAAATAAATAAATAAATAAATAATTTTTGTATGACTGCCTACACATGACCTATTGTGTAGACTAAGACTCTAGCAATCATTTTTATGTGACCTTTCATGTGATATTTAACTGTGTATGACTATTTGCTGCATAGAATCACACTGACAACTTGTAACTTTGACATTAACCTCTATTGATGCTTATTACATCTGTACCAAATGATTTAACCAACTTGTAAATTAACTAACTTGGAGCTTTTCTCCCCGGGCCTCCGCTGAAAATGGACCTGCATCCAATCGGACTCTCCCGGTTAACAAATGTAAAATAAAATAAAATAAATAAAAATAAACAGAAAGGTGTCTGTCTCTAGAAAAAAGCACGCGATCATATTTGTACTCAGCAAAGACTCCTAAAGCATACTCTGTCTGGCAATTTATCTTTGGGAAGAAAAAGTAATCTGCATAAAAAGCAACAGCAATCATGCTTTGTCAAGCAACAGTATACTCTGTCTGGCAATTTATCTTTGGGAAGAAAAAGTAATCTGCATAAAAAGCAACAGCAATCATGCTTTGTCAAGCAACAGTTAAGAGAACGTTACAGGAGTTATGCCCTGATTTTTGTATGGAGGGCTTATTGTGGTGTCAAGCAGGCCATATGTAAGGTAGATTGGAAAGTTTAGTCAGCAAATATTCAACTTGGCTATCATTCTTTGCTACACAGCAGCAAGGACTGTTTCCGGTTAACAGAATAATATACACTACTATCTGGGGGTGGAGGGGTGAGGGTGTGGATGTCAATGACACAGGCTTAACGAGGAGTGCCATTTAGAAGAAATTCATACATTAACAGAACAGCAGGACAAACTCTTCAGAAAAAAAACTCATGAACAAAAGAAAACAAAATGGGGAATGGAAGGAGCGGATGCCAATGTAAGACAATTATGATTTGTTTATTTACTGCTATGGCAAGTACATCACACACCTGCACTAGTATGTCAGTTTCCCAAGCTTCACAATGCTGGATGGGTAGAATAACAATGTATACATTCAAAAACTGGATGCAGACTCCTGTAAGCATCCCTTGAAAGTATGGCATGGAAAACAATCTCTAGCCTTGTAGGCCACATGTAACTTTTATAACACACTGTGAATATGTACATAAGTTCATATTCATAGGAAATTACTAGGCTAGTGGCCATAGACCCTTTACATGCCCAGTTTCTTTTTTTGTGTACTTCGCAGAATGAATTTATGAACAGAGCAGGTCTGTGATCATCACTGGCAACTCCCGTCCATAAGGGACATAGGTGCCACCCCAGGGGCGAATTTGCAGTCTCCCATCCAATTTTCTAGGTTGAATTTGAATAGTGTCAGTGAGGAGCTCTGTTTTATGCGAATAGGGAGTCTATTCCAGAGAAGCAGCAGTCTCTGGGAGACATATCTGTCTCTGCAGCATGATCTGTTAATGTCAAAAGCTAGGCTGAGATCCATAATGTGACTGAGTGACTCTTAAGCCACTTGACTTGCAGATGTGCCGCATTTCCATTAGGGCAGAGTTGGAGATTGCCTTATAGGCCAGGCACAAGTGACCTCTCACCAGCCTATAAGAGACAGAGTAAAAAGTGACAGGGCTTTTAGCCTGTCCACATAGGCCATGGTTTGGAGTCCCGGTATTTTGTTAGGGAGAAACCTGAAGTCTCTGTAGCTGCTGCAGATGTCTGGTGAGGTACATGCAAAAGGGTGAATTATACCCTACTAGTGGTCTGATGAGAGTCTAGTATAATGAAGTTTTAACATCCCTTGACATGGATGCTATGCCTCTGCTTATGAGGTGCACTATGTAGAATGTTTTCCTGACCGCTGTGGAAACTTGGTGGTCAAAGTTCTTATTGCTATCAACCTGTCTTCCCAAGTCAAGCACCACTGGATTGGAACTCGGGGGGGGGGGGTGCTATCAATGTTGTAACTTGTAGGGAACTTGGTTTTGCCAAAGTGAATAATAATGCATTTTTTACACTTAATTTTAGACCATGGCTTTGGCACCGATCATTTGTTTGTGTTAGCCCTTCTTGCAATATGTTGACATCATTGGGAGACTCCGTGATTGCTCCCAGTTTGCAATCATCAGCAAACTTGTTGAGCCAAAGTCAGTCTACTTTGGCCTGGACTTCTGAGAAATCGATTCTAAACAGTAAGGGGCCCAGCATAGACTCCTGTGATATTCCATTGGTAACAGGTCAACTGGTGGAGGTGGAGTCACTAATTTTGACAGGGTGTGTTCTGAAGGTGAGCCAACTGGCTACCCATCTAGTAACGTAAGAGTTGATCCCTATCTGGGAGAGTTTCTTAATGATGTCAAAGTGGGGAACCGTGTCAAAAGCCTTGGCAAGGTTGAAATAGGCTGTGTGCACTCTCTTACATTCATCCATGGCTTCAACGATTATCAAAGCAGCCTACCAGTTTTAATAAGCGTGATTTACCCTTAACGATGCCAAACTGGTTGTGTCCAGCGTTTGGGGTTCACCTATGTCCTAGTTGATAAGGTCCAAGATGATTCTTTCTAAGGTCTTGCAGATGAGGCTGGTTAGACTTATGCAGATGAGGCTGGTTAGACTTATGGGTCTGTAGTTCCCAAAGTCAGCCTTTGTGCAGAGGGATTACTGTTGCTGTTCTCCATTCTGCAGGGACATAGCCAGTTCTCAAGCTACAATTAAAGTAAAACAATAATTGAGAAGGTCACACTGAAAAACCAATCAGTAAAAACTAAATGAAAACTACAGCCAAGCTGGAACTTCCAATGAGTGACCTCTCAAACCTCTTGAATCAGAGGCATATAGGATATATGCTAATGACCCTTATGAACACCAGGTGTTTCAGCTAATTGGCATTCTGAATGCCCATGACTTGTTTCGTCGTTTTAATGGACAATTTCAGGTCAATAAAGCCAAACCCCACTAACTGTGTATATGCATATTTTGGCCTTGTTATCACCTCCACAGCACAGAGTGCTTGATTAAGTATAAGAAACACAGGGATGTTATACCCATCTGATGTCCACTATCATAACAGTGACTGCAAAATATCTCAAATAACAAACTAAAACAATAAGTGAGAGGGTCACACTGAAAAAACAGTCAGCAAAAACTAAATGAAAACTCCAGCCAAGCTGGAACTTCCAATGAGTGACCTCTCAAACCTCTTGAATTAGGGGCAAATGGGATATATGCAAATGACCTTTATGAACACCAGGTGTTTCAGCTAATTAGCGATTCTAAATGCCCATGACTTGTTTCATTATTTTAATGGACAATTTCAGGACAATAAAATGAAACCCCATTAGCTGTGAATATCCATATTTCGGCATTGTTATGACCTCATCAGCATAGCGCAAGCAGAGTGTTTGACTAAGCATAAGAAACACAGGGCTGTTATACCCAGCTGATGTCCATTATGATTAGGGTGACTGCAAAATATCCCAAATAACAAACTAAAACAATAAGTGAGACGGTCACACTGAAAAACCAATCATTAAAAAATAAATGAAAACTCCAGCCAAGCCTGAACTTCCAATGAGTGACCTCTCAAACCTCTTGAATCAGAGGCACATGGAATATATGTAAATGACCCTTATGAACACCAGGTGTTTCAGCTAATTGACGATTCTAAATGCCCATGACTTGTTTTGTCATTTTAATGGACAATTTCAGGCCAGTAAAGCCAAACCCCACTAGCTGTGGATATGCATATTTTGACTTTGTTATGACGTCATCAGCAAGGCACAAGCAGAGTGTTTGACTAAGCATAAAAAACACAGGGCTGTTATACACAGCTGATGTCCATTATCATTAGGGTTCTTTTGCCACCTATTCCATTGTCAGCGGGACACTCACCGGTTGAGCCCTCTCATCCCGCTTCCCGCATTCACCAACAGTGAGATGTTAAAAGTCCCGTGTTCCCCTTTTCGCACTCGTGAATTGCTGTTGCCGTGGAAAAGCTGAAAATACTTCCGTTTTTTCCACAGCAATGCGGATACATCACCAACCCGGACCTGCAGTTAGAGGGATTCCCTGCTAGGTCTGGGTGGTGTAATTCAAACAGTAAATGGCTGTAGGGATTGGAAGGGGTGAGGATTTACCTAGAAGAGCCTAATAAAGGTTGCAGCTGTAGAGTAGTTTTGTTTTAGTGCTCTAGAGCTGCGAAGGAAAAAAGATCTGAAATTTCTGAAGCCAGCAAGCCAGCAAAGAAGCCAGCCAGCCAACCCAGCCACTTGAGCAGACAGAGCCAGTCATCCAACTAGACATTCCAGCAGGAAGGAAGCAACCTAGCCCAGCAAAAACTGTGACAGTGGTAAGTACATAATACAGTATTTTGTGGCTTTAGTTATTTAAAAATGGGAATATTGTGCTTTATTTAAGTTTTTAATGTTTAGAGGTAGATGGGGATGTCGTATGCAGTATTTAAATCTGTGCAGTGGTTATTTTGAGATTTTTGAGTAGTGGTTTAAAATGGGAATATATTGTGGTTTAATTTTTTAATGTTTAGAGGTAGATGGGGGTGCAGTATGCAGTATTTAAATCTGTGCAGTGGTTATTTTGAGATTTTTGAGTAGTAGTTTTTAAAGGGATAAAACCTGTAAGTGTATGTAATTGTTCTTGGGGGAATGATTTGGAAGCATTACTTTTAAAAGGCTGAACTGTGTGTATAATTTGTTTATTTCTGGTGGGGGGCAGTGAAATATAAATTTAGTGTGATGTATTTCTATTGTCGTAGCTTTTTCTGGGTATTTTCTGTTTGCAGATAGAAAATGTTTGAGCATAGTTTGCACTTTTTTGTGTGGAAATGTGTGCAATTTAATGCTGTTTTCAGGAAGTTAGGATATACTGTTTGGGTAATTTTTCCTGTTAGTTCTTGCAAGTCAGTGTGTATGTGGTACAAGTCTACCTTTTGAGGGGGAATGTTAACAGTTAATGTTGTGCATTTATTATTCTAGTAGGTACATGTTGCCAACTTGCCAAAGCTGTTTCAAGATTGTTTTCATTTATACTTGTAAATGTGTGCATTTAATTTTTTATGCATTTTTAATAAGGTTAAAATGTCTTGCTTTGCTTGTAATGTGAATATGGGTGTGCTGATTTTACTTGGGCTTGTTTATTGCATCTCTGTGCTGGGTAAATTTCTCTTAATTGCTATGTTTTGAGGTAAAAGGAGCCCATGGAGTCTGCTGTACATGGTAGTTTATTTTACTTCCCTTGCAAGAAATATTTTTAAAAGTTAAAATGCTTACGGACTTTTTTCCTGTTTATTTTTTTTTTTTGTGGATGCATGCTCAGAATTTAATGCAGTGTATTTGAGATTGTGCTAAACCATGTCGTTGTTACAGGGTAGTTTGCTTTTATAAGTAGCAAAGTTTGTATTTTGTGTTTTAGTGATGTCTTCAACATACTTATTTACTGTTTTCATTATAATCAGATTACGACCAGTGCTGCTGTTGGGCATGTTCATTAATAGATCATTGCGCTGTGTAAATTAGTGCCATACATTTCTTTTAACTGCTGTGATCAAAAGCTAAATCAGGTCTATGGTATCCACTGTGCATTCTCATTCATTTTAGTGTTTTTTTGGTTCAGTGAATGTGGTTAACTTTTTTTTCTTGAGTGGTGGGGTGAGGTGGGCATGTTCGGTGGTAAAAATAATGCATTTCATTTTCTACAAGCTGTGTTAATGTTAGTTTTCAATGGCCAAAATACCCCTACATTACCTCATTTACTATTTGACCTTTTTCAAACTGTTTGTAATAACTCTTTTCTGCTCCATTCCTCGGTTCTTTCGCATGCCAATGCTTTTCGAGCCAGTTCTTTTGAGTGCCAATGTTTTTTAAGCCAGTTCTTTCGCATGACAATGCTTTTCGAGCCAGTACTTCGCATGTCAATGTTTTTTGAGTCAGTTCTTTTGCGTGCCAATGTTTTTCGAGCCAGTTCTTTTGTGTGCCAATGTTTTTCGAGCAAGTTCTTTTGCATGCCAATGTTTTTCAAGCCAGTTTTTTTGCAATGTTTTTCGAGCCAGTTCTTTTGCGTGCCACTGTTTTTCGAGCCAGTTCTTTTGTGTGCCAATGTTTTTTGAGACTGTTCATTTGTGCTGTGCAGCAGTATGTTACTTCACCCTACTAACACAGTTTTGGTAAATATGTTGCATATCAGGTAAGTACAGATTCAAGCATGAAGAGAGCAGCAGCTTCACCACAGTCAACCAGCAGAAAGAGAATGTGCAAGTGGCAGGATGTTTGGAAAACAGAATGCAGTGATGTCAAAGCGTTCTGCAGGTACTGCAAGAGAGAATTTCTAGTGACCCACGGTGGAATAAATGATGTTGCACGACATGAGGCAACTCAACAATATAAGACTGCTATTCTTCAAGCTAAATCCACTCACCTGATGACAAAGTGGGCAAGGAATGCAAACCTTGAGGGGACCAGAACTTAGGATCATTGCAGCAGAAGCCTCTGAGGTGTTCCATGCTGTTAAGCACAATATTTCCTATAACAGCTTGGACTGTGCAGTAAAGTTGGCCAGCCAGTTGTACAGTGACTCGGACACTGCAAAGAAACTATTTTGTGGAAGAGCCAAGGCTGAAGCCATAGTCAAAAAAGTTTTGAGACCACACTCATTGGAATGCCTCCTGCATGACCTTCAAAAACCAGGCACTTCATCTGCAATTTCATCAGATGCTTCCAACAAGGGGAACATAAAATTATTTCCACTTGTTGTGAGGTATTTTTCTAAAGAAGAAGGGGTGGTGAATGACTTATATGAAGACCCTGATGAATCTGCACAGGCTATTTCACAGCAAATTTCCAACATTATGGAAAGGCACTCTTTGCCCTGGAACAGCATTTCAGCTTATGGGGCTGATAATGCCAGTGTGAACAATGGGAAGAAATCTGGTGTGTATACCAGATTAAAAGAAAAGTGCCCATCACTCCAGAAGGCTAACTGGGTTGCCCACATCATTCACAATGCAGCCAAAAAAGCTGTAGCACAACTACCGTACGACATGGAAGTATATGTAATGAAACTTTTCAGCCACTTCTCAGGTTCTGCCACAAGGACCAGAGACTTGAAAGACTTCTTTGAGTTTTGTGGCATGGAATTTGTGAGTCTGTTAAGACATGTGCTAACAAGGTGGCTGTCACTACTCCCAGCCATTGAAAGAGTAGTGAAAAATCTCCTAGTCCTCCAGGCCTATTTCCTCTCCCAGGGAGAAGAGGGGAGACCCCTCCTCGGCAGGTATGGCAGTACTTTTCAGCTAATGAACATGGTGAGAATGAATTGCCTACACTGCCCCAGTACTATTTGCACTTTCTCTGTGCTGTTCTTGTTGATTTTAATGAACATATAAGTACATTAGAAAAATCAGCACTTACTGCTATGGAAACTTTTTGTGTAATGGTCTCTCTGAAGCAAAAACTGCAGGCAAGAGCTGAAGGTGCTTTCTTTGGAGGGAAACTTAGGGCACTTATGAGCACATTAGATAGCACTTCTGATAACAAACTGAAAAGATACTTCATTGTGTTCTTGGAGACCGCAGTGAAATACCTGGAACAGTGGTTTGATTATACTGAAAGCAACTACTCGTTTACACTATCTAAATTATCTCTAAATAAGCCCTTTGCTTTCAGTGACTTACTTAATGTGACCACTGCCCTGAGTCTGCAGGATGAAGATGAATATTATCTTTTTAGAGACTACTTGGCAATTAGGCCCTCTCTTGAACAGTTATGTAACACAAGCTTGACCCCAGGAGAGAAGTGGCTGAAGCTTTTCAAAGAAGGGCCTGAACTGACTACACTATATACGGTAATTGCTAGGGTTTTATCTATACCGACCTCAAACGCATTTGCAGAAAGAGTTTTTTCTTTGGTGAAAGGTAAATGGACAGATGTGCAAAACCGATGTAGTGTGGACTTGTTAAAAGCCGAACTAATGATAACTGTAAATTACCGGATGAAATGTTGTGACTTTTACTCAAATACTGTTTCAAATCGGGCCCTTCTTCAAGTCATAAAATCAAATTCAAAATACACTTTTAAAAAAAGTGATTTAGTGTACTAGTGTGCAGTATAAAGTACTAGGGTGCAGTTTGTAATTTTGTGTTTTTCTTTGTTTAGCATTACTTTGCTAGTGTGCAGTATGTAGTTTTGTGTTTTTTCTTTGCTTTAGCTTTAATTGACAATAAAAAGTCTTAATTTTATACTCGGCTTGTATGTGGTATGTAGATTTTTTTTAAGTTTTCTTTCTGAATAGTCATGGTTAGTTTATGAAGTTTTTAGCTTTTTAAATAAACAAGTCTGTTTAATGAGTAGTGTGTTCTTTATTCCTTTAAAGTTTATTTACTGTTACAACTGAGTAATGTGTGTTTTTGCAGTAATAGTTCACTTCATTTAAATGGTTTGAGTTTTCAGTATGCTGTAATGTCACAATGTTGTATCCATAACTGTAATGCTGCATCTCCTTTAACACCTATGGTGATGTCATGGTGGGGGTGTGGTCAGTGCCGTAGTGGCCACACACCCTATCATATTGGCCACACCCCCATGTCCCACTTTGGCCTTGTTAAAAGGTGGCAACCCTATCATTAGGGTGACTGCAAAATATCCCAAATTACAAATTAAACAATAAGTGAGAAGGTCACACTGAAAAACCAATCAGTAAAAACTAAATGAAAACACCAGCCAAGCTGGAACTTCCAAGGAGTGACCTCTCAAACCTCTTGAATCAGACGCACATGGGATATATGCAAATGACCCTTATGAACACCGGGTGTTTCAGCTAATTGGTGAGTCTGAATGCCCATGACTTGTTTTGTCGTTTTAATGGACAATTTTAGACTAATAAAGCCAAACCCCACTAGCTGTGGATATGCATATTTGGCCTTGTTATGACCTCATCAGCACAGCACAAGCAGAGTGTTTGACTTTTGTCGTTTTAATGGACAATTTCAGACTAATAAAGCCAAACCCCACTAGCTGTGGATATGCATATTTGGCCTTGTTATGACCTCATCAGCACAGCACAAGCAGAGTGTTTGACTAAGCATAAGAAACACAGGGCTGTTATACCCAGCTGATGTTTATTATCATTAGGGTGACTGCAAAATATCTCAAATAATAAACTAAAACAATAAGTGAGAAGGTCACATTGAAAAAACAATCAGTAAAAACTAAATGAAAACTCCAGCCAAGCTGGAATTGTTTCTTATGCTTAGTCACTCATTGGAAGCTTTGATTAAAGAGAACACCAAGTGGGTCCACTAGGTCTTGTTTTAGATTGTTTAGTAAACAACCTGGGATATTATCTAGTCTCACTGAGGCCGTGTTCTTAGCCATGGCAAGTGCACAGATGACCTGTTCTCTAGAGATACTAGGCAGAGGACTGGTGTTGGGTATGCTTTTGAATATGGTAGGTGGGGCCAAGGGGGGATGAAGTTTGCATTGAATCTGTAAAGTAGTAGGTTGGCGATGTATTCTGGTGTAGTATGAGTGATCCATTCTACAACCAGTTCGGCACACAGCTGGGTATTCCCTTTTAGACTTTCGACGTAGTTAAAGAATGCCTTATGATTATCCTAGGCTAGGAATGTGATTTTAGTTTCATAATTCACTTTAGAAGACTTTACAAGATTTCTGATTTTCCTGTTTAGGGATAGGAAGGAACTCTTCCTCTGTAGAGTGATACCTTCCTGCTTTTGGACAACTGTTTCTTCCTTTTGTTATATATTGTGTTTATATTTGAAGTCTACCACTTTGGCTTGTTTTTATAGGAAGAACTGGTTTTGATCTGGTCAGGTACAGCAGACTTTATGCAGTTGCTTAAGTGTTTGTACAGGGCATTTGCGTACACTTCTGCATAGTGAACATTGGTGTTTGCAATTGTAGGTGGTATAAAGCTTTTTATACCATCGCTTAGTATGCTGTAGTTGGCTTTGGTGAAGTTTTTTTATAATTTTTGTTCCTGTGAAGGTGTCATTTCCAGTAGTTATTTCAAGACTGAACTGTGGTCTGACCTAACCAGGGAGGGCATCACACATGGGGAAGTACAGTGACCCCCCCCCCTTGTTGGTGAGTACTATGTTCAGAACATTACAGCCCCTAGTGGGGGTGCAGACCATCTATTCTAGAGCATTTGCAAGTCCAGGAACCTCTGGGTGAGTGTGTTTTTGTTTGTGCATGTCCCCCAGTCTAAGAAAGATAGCTAAGGTGTTGGGCTGTATGGCAAGGGAGTCCAGTAAATTGAGGTATGCAGTGTGCTTATCCTGGTTCATGATGGGGGAGCAATAGCTAGCAATGATGTGGTATATACTTTCCCAATAGTTAATCGGACATAGAGTAGTTAGAGAGAGTCATGCTGTTTGACCAGTCTCAAAGTGTATTTAGTTTAAATGAAGATGGATGTACCTCCACCTATGGTTCCTTCACTCTCATGTTGAGGTCTGAATGTGTGGAAGGCATTTTAGCCTTGCACAGCCGGGGTGCTCTCGGCGGCCTTGAACCATGTCTTGGTAACTGTACAGACATCAGCATCCTCCAGGGTGAGGACTGCTTCCAGGGAGTGCAGTTTCATGTTTAAACTCCTAGCATGAAGCAACACGACTCTGAGTCTTGTCTTGATAGATTTTGTTATGTTGGAAAATTTGTTGTTTTGACGTTGCCTAAAAAGGCACTATGGGGGAGGCAAGGGCCTTTACCAGTATCTAACATCTTAGGGGAGACAGGTGCAGACCATCTCTAGCAAAGCAGCAAGGTCTGTCTATCATATTGTCCCAGGCTGACATATACTGCATCCCCCTTGACTAACACCAGAAGCTGAGCCAATTGTTGAAGTCAGTCATTTTTTTTTGTTTATATTGTGGCATTATCCTGGGTGAGGGTAGGATACTGCTTAGGGCCAGGGATATACCTGTCTGGCACACATAATCAGAGAATTCTATCATGTCTCTCTTCATATAGTCCAGACAGGTATGTATCAAGTCATTCTCTCCAACATGGACTATGACAGAGTCATTATGGTACTTGTTGCGTGACTTGAGTGCATGCATGACTTGTCGGATCCTGGCACCTGACAGGCAGCTGACTGAGACCTTCTTTTTTGTCACATCTGGTGAGGGTATCATCTGTGTGTCTCACTATGGAGTCGCCTATGACCAAGACATTTGATATGTTTTGACTTGGGGGCTTATTTTTTGAGAACTGAATGTGTGTGCTAATATGTGTAGTGGTTTCTTTATGCTTAGTGGTGAGTGTAGGTGGTGTGCATTTGAGAGGTCTCTGTTCTTTTGGTAGGTAGGCTTTTAGTGAGTACCTCCACATATGTGGGTTTATGTGTCGTGACCTTACTTTGTGTGAGAGGTGTGGTTTTCATGAGAGGTGAAGCATGTGCACTGACAACCTGTTTGATGCCTTTTTTTAATCACCTTTATTGACTTCTTACTTGTGGCACAGGCAAATTTACATTTATATAAAAGTAATCAAACTGTATTAACAGCTTCATGTTCACAAACATTATACTTCACATATATTGCTACATATATATATATATCATACAACCTAGATAATATTACATACATTTTTAAACAAGAAACATCTTTATTAAACCATCACTTATAACACAGGCAATCATACACTTATATAAATGAAAACAAGCCACACATACCCAGTCCTAGTTGCCTGCATTTTACTTCACAAACCACACTGACACATTCCCAGTTGGAAACATTACACATCACTTATAATGTACCCAATCATTTTCAGTCAAACATTACATAGCTCATTTAAGTCCTGCCTTCTTTTAAACCTCATTCCTTCCTTGTATGTATTGTTCCCACAATTCCCATTTTTTTCCTATGTAGTTTGCTGCTACCCTTTTCTAAAGATCTCAATTCCAGTTGTTTTACCTCTGTTACTATATTCACCATCTCTAGTACTAGTACAGCTGGTTTATATTTTGATTTCCATTTTCTAGTAATTGCTTTTTTGGCAGACACCATAATTTGACACAGCATGTCTAGGCAATTCCAAGTCTGTATCATAGCTCAGAAAAATCATTTCCCTCGTCACACCAAACTGCCCACCCAGCATCTTTGACTGCATCCCGCAGGGAATCTTTAAAGTCTGCCAGCTCACTGGACTCCCAGAAAATATGTTCCCAATTACCTCTTCCTTCCCTGTTATACCTCCAACATTTGCTGTCTACCTGATGAAAAATCCTCTGGAGTCTACTTGGGGAATAAAAATATCTATGTAAGCATTTCCAAGCAAAAATCCTACATCTTCTAGATTTTGTTGCATATTTGGATGGTGCAGTGGTGCAACAGTTGTGTCGTCACCTCACAGCAAGAGGTTTTCTGGTTCAATTCTTGGCTGGGGTGCCTTCTGTGCGGAGTCTGCATGTCCTCCCTATGTCCGAGTGGGTTTCCTCTGGGTGCTCCAGTTTCCTCCCATGTAACAAAGACATGAATCTAGAGTGTTTCTCCCCAGGCAGGCCTGCACTGAAAATTGGCTTTGTTCCAAGTCTGCCTTTCCTGGTAAACAAATGTTAAATAAATAAATAATAATAAAAAAAAATTTGGGAGACATACACATATCTTCCCATTGTTTCTTTGTGATTTTCTTATCCAGCCTCTTTTCCCAATCCTTTCTAACATCTTCTACTGATTCTTATAATTATCATGCAACATTTTATATGCTCTACTAATTATTTCTTTTTTAATAGCAGCTTCTTTTCTAGATTCTACTAAAACTCTACTCATGCTGGCCTTTCATTAAAGACCCCCCCATTTTTTTCTCTTTGTACTCCGATATTAATCCTTGATATGGAAGACAATCTCTAACTTGCAGTCCAAATAAATTCTTGGCATTTTCCCATTCTATCATCTTTCCCTGTCTAGTTATTTGCTCTGAATACCTTGGTTGCTTTGCAAGTTTTCTCCAATAAATTCCAGCCCCCTCTTGCCTATTGTCTATGTCCCTAATTGCAGTCATCCCTATCTGCAGAATCTCCCGTCTCCATTCCAGTGTTGGTTTAGTTCTTAGAATACTTTCTGCTACATTACAGATATAATATTCTGTATGAGTATTGTTATTCTCCTTAAAGGCCTGCATCCAAATTTCCAGTCTCTCCTTGTTTCTTGAGCTTCTCTCCCGTTTCATCATCATCCCTTTCTACTTTGAATTATAGTTTTCTGCTTGAGTTATGTATAGGAGCCTTAACTGTGCAGCTCTGAAATGGGTTCAGGCAGCTAGGCAGCATGACATTTCCCTGCAGTACATTTGGTTGGGGACACATGGCTGAAATGACATTCAGCTGCATAGAAATATAGCGGTTGTGAATTTCCTGTGGGCAAGAGAAGAATGCAGTGCCATGCCCACAACTTCAGTAACCAAATGTACAAGGGGAAAATAATGTCCATGGTCCCAAAGGCAACATGAGACAGCAGGCACTATTGGCAGGCAGCAGCAGCAGGCTGACCAGTGGGTATGTCAGTAGTAGTAAAAATGCGGTGCAGAATGGGCAGTGCCTTTATAATTGGTATACGTGGACCACTACCCCTTCACAGTGTATAGGGAACATTGCTTAAAATGCATACCGAAGCCTAAATGTGACTACATTAGCATGCAGGACATTTTCCATACTTTAGCACACTTCTATATGTTGTAGATACATAAGAACGTACTGTACACTGAGCACCGCACTCATTACTTCTTCTGCCCCCATGCACTTGGTTATTAAAGCTGTGGGCATGGCAGTGTGTGCTTCTCTTTGCCCACAGGGAATTCACAAAAAGTCATATTTCTCTGCAGGTAAAAGTCACTTCAGCCACATGTCCCCAACCAAATGTACCACAGGAAAATGTCTCACTGACTAGGTGTCTGAACCCTGAAACACCCCTTCAAATCGGGTAATCCCAATCCGCCCTGTTCTACTGGAAGAATCCGCTTATCCCACTTGACTCTTGCATCTTCCCTTACCAGATAAAATCCTTGAGCTCTTTATTAATTGCTGTCCACGACTTCTAGTCTGGTTGATAAAATGTTTTTAGTCCCATTAGTCTTATACACAGGTCAGGCATATTTTTAACTGCTTGTAACTTACTATCCATATCCATATAACAAAGCTTCCATTTTTTCAGTTTTTGTATTACCTTTTGTTTAGTCTCTTCCCACATATCTTTAGCTGCCACACCAGAATCATTTTAATCCATACTCCTAAATACTTAATTTTATCATGTCCCCATAAAGATGGATATTGCTGTACCAATTCATGGGTGGATACATAATTTACTGCTATTGTCTTTGTTTTAGCTTCATTAACTTTGCATCCTGAAAAGATATGAAACAGTCCCAGAATGTTCCACAAGAATGTAATGTCTCTTTCTGGTTTTGTCAGGTGTAAAATAATATCATCTGCAAATAAAGCCAGCTTTTCTTCACTACCATACCAATTATATCATTGAATTTCTGAGTCCCTTATTTTCTTCCCAGTGATTCTAAATATAATACAACCAACAAAGGAGAAAAAGGACACCCCCCTGCCTGGTTCCTGTGCTCAAGGAAAAATTATCAGAGAGGACCCCACCACTTTAATTTTCCACTCCGATACCTCATATATCCTCCTAATCAACCTTACACATTTTTCAGGAAATGCAAATGCTTCTATTGCCCTGCTCATAAACTCCCAGCTTACTCTGCCAAATGCTTTCTCTGCATTAAGACCCACCAACGCAAAAGTACCTCACAAAGAGGATCCTAGGCCTTAAACATTTGTCCTATATGGACAGACTCAAAAAACTCCAACTATTCTGTGTCTCATATCACCTACTTAGATGCGATCTCTGCTTGACTTACAAAGCCATGTCTAACCCAGCTCTGTTAGAAATGCTACAGCTAAAGAAATCCCAATCTCTCTGCACCACACACTCCAGAGACCTCAACCTCATTACCACAATCAACAGAACATGCTGGAGGGACAGGTTCATAACCCAGAGACTGCCCATGGTATGGAATAGACTTCTCATACATGTCAAGCAGAGCACCTCACTGGCCCTCTTCAAGAGAAATCTTGATGAGTGGATGGGAAATAGAAATATTCACCCCAGGGATCACTCCAGTGGCTTTACTCGACTGAGGCAGTGGGAACTAAGGTCGGGTGGCACAATGTCAGGGTAATCCTATGGGCTAGGCTTGTAAAGGCTCCAGGGCCATTAGCCTAGTACACACCTATGAACCTATGAACAACAATGGTATTTTCTTACATTCGGCTTCCCTCTGGATCATCATTGTTCTGTTAATGTTGTCAAATGTTTGCCTCCCCTCAACAAAACCACACTGATCCATATCTATCAATTTTGGCATTACTTGCGTCATTCTATTAGCCATTACAGACATGAACATTTTATAATCGTGGTTCAGTATTGAAATACGCCTGTATGAAGCTGGATTTGATGGATCTTTACTCTTTTTAGGTATTACACCTACCACTGCTTTCTTCCAGAATGTTGGTACTTCTCCTCCTCTTAAAATACTGTTAAACAAAACCTTCCAGATCTGTATCTGTTTTTTCCCTCCTGGTTTCCAAACTTCCACGGGAATACCGTCTATTCCTGGAGACTTTCCTGTAGATTGGTTATACATCACAATTTTTATCCCATCTCCTCCTATCGCAACCGTTAATAACTGAGCCTCATCTACCTCTAACCTTGGCATATTTAATTTTTCCATAAACATTTCCATTTACATCTTTTCTTGATTTCCATTTCCATATGTCTCTGCTTTATAAAGACCTTTATAGAATTTCTGAAATATGTGTAAGACCTCTACAGGATATCTTGTTACCTTCCTTGTTATAGGCTCCCTAAGCTTGGCAACAGCTATTTCTATTTTCTGTTGCCTGAATCGTTGTGCTAAAAGTTTTTGTGTTCTAGCAGTATTATCAAAAAACAGTTGCTTAACAGCAATTTTTCTAAACTCATGTCGCCTCACAGCAAGAGGTTCTCCTGTTCGATTCTCGGCTGGAGTGCCTTCTGTGTGGAATCTGCATGTCCTCCCCGCGGTCAAGTGACGTTAAAGACATGCAGGTAGGTGCGTGAATGGGTGTGCATTCCTTGAAGGTTGGGCATCGGGCTGGCACCTCGGCACCGCAAAAATCCACTGCCAATCATTAGCGGACCGGAGTTCCGCTGTGGTGACCCCTAACCGGGAAAAGCTGAAAGACATTACTTTTACTCTGCAGTTGATCCTCGTCTTATTCTGTGAGATTCCCCCTATTCTGCAATACTTTAACATCTGTCAGTTCCTCTAAATACTTCTTGTTATTCCTTAACCATAGCTCCCTTTCTTTTATTTCCACCCTATGTTTAAACTCCACCTTAATGCTATCCCACTTCCTAGCTATATTTTCAGAAGTAATTTCTATCCTCTCAAAGAACTCCTGAATAATTTCCACTACCCACTCCTTAAATTCTGCTCTTTTCAACAGATAGGTGGGAAAGCACCAGTGTTTCATCTTTATTTTGTTACCCTGTGTTTTTATTTTAGTTATTATTGGCGCATGATCTGAAATATTTATTGGGTCCTTATCAAGACCTTCAATTAAATGCATATGTTTCTGTGAAATGTAAATTCTGTCTAGCCTTTCCCAGTTGTTATATGTTGGGAAATAATATATAAATTCACTTTATATATATATATATATATATATATATATATATATATATATATATAAACTCCTATTACTGAATTCACATCTTCCATGCCAAATATTTTCATAAATTTCTTCAAAAATCTACCCTCCACAGTTAGACTTTCCCTTCTGGGCCCCTCAGACACATCTTCACTGCTGCTAATCAAATTCCAGTCCCCACCTACAAGTAATATTCCTTGCTGAAAAATGATCATTTCTCCCAGAATTTTCTTAAGCTCCTTTATAGCAGTTTTAGGTGGAATATAAATACATGCCAGTGTAATCGACCTCCCTTGCTGGTGGCCCCTTAGCACTGCAAATCTGCCACTACTATCTTTTTTTCTCCTCTTTTATCACTATTGGAGCTCCTCTTACATTTAATATGAGTACTCCTCTTTTTCTTTGTCCCAGGTATTCCTCTGAATAACCACCCTGAAAAACTTTCTTTATCAAATTCACACTTTAAGTTCTTTCCAAGTGCGTCTCTTGTAACATAGCTATTTACACTCTACGTTTTTAATATAGTTCACATTTCTTTCTTTTTTGTATTTATCTGTTAGACCACTGACATTTAAAGATATTATGGAAATCATCATTGTATTAACAAGTTATTATTCCTACCTATTATGTATGACACCTTTTTTGTTAAATATCTAGTTCCAGCTTTCTGTTACATACATACAGTGTTTGGCAGGTTGAACTTTTATATAGTTGTTTCTTGTCATATGATCATAGAAGGTTACTAGGCTAATGGGCCTGGGGCCCTTACAAGCCTAGCCAAGAGTTTATCCCCAAAAAAGAAACCTCAATCAGAACCTGTCACCCCTGTCAATGAGGGACAAAGGTGGAACCCCTGGGACAAATCTGTGGTTTCCCATCCACTCTCAAGGTTGCACTTGAACAGGGTCAGATAGGTACTCTGTTTGACATGTATGAAAAGTCTATTCCAGAGATGGAACAGCCTCTGGGAGACAAAATTGTTTCTCCAGCAGGTAGAGTAATAGCAATTTGAGCCTGTCTGCATAGGACAGGTGTTGGAGGCCATGGATTATCTTTGTGAGGTGCTTCTATGGCCTTTCCAGTTGGTGCAGGTGTTTGGAGAGGTACATACCAAACAGGGCATTATACTCAATTATAGGCTAATGAGGAAGGAGTACAGAGAGGTAATAACCTCCTTTTTTCTGGATGCAATCCCTTTACTTATGAGAAGAACGAAGTAAAATGCTTTTCTGATCACTGCTGCTGTATGATGGTTGAATGTGAGATTGTTGTCAACCTGAGTACCCAGGTCTCTCACCATAGGTTGTGTGCTAAGGGGGTTGCTATTAATGTGGTAATCAGTAGGGGCAGTGTTTTTGCTGAATGGTATGATCATACATTTTTTTGCTTTTAAATTAAGGCCATGACTTTGGCACCAGTCATTTGTTGCTGTGAGACCCTCCTGCAGTATGTTAACATCATTTGGGGAGTCAGTGACAGCACCCAACTTACAGTCATCCACAAACTTGGTCACCCACAGGCCCTTTGTCTTTGCCTGGACCTCTGAGAAGTAGATGCCAAACAGTAGGGGTCCTAGGACAGATCCCTGGGAAACACCACTAGTGACAGGTCTGCTGTCACAGGCGGTGACACCTATTTTGATAAAAACTTATTGACAGTGTTTCTAAGGAAGTTAATGAGGGTAGAAACGATAGGTTTGCCCCTATATTGGGTAATGGTGAAAATGGTGTAACCCAATATGTTACAAATACTAAAGCAGATGGTTTAAAGGAGGACTATGCATCGGGTATTATTACTACATATGATGGGCAAGCAGGATTAATAAAAAGAATTTTTAATAAAGAGTGGAACAACTTTTCAAGAGTTTCTGATTTAAACCATATTTTTCAGAGTGACATAAAACATATTTATAGGAAAGGTAATAGCCTGAAAGATATCTTTGAAAGAGGTAGTAAAAGGAACTTTCCATTTGCAGGCACTAATAAAAGGGCTGGTGTATACAAATGTGGTGCATGTAGTTATTGTTCTTATCTGATTACTGGAGATACTATTAACTTGTGGGCCAGGAACAACAAAATATTAACTTTAAAAACCTTTGCCAACTGTAATTCAAAAGGAATTATTTATTTAGGTTTATGTAAAAAATGTGATGCCTTTTATGTGGGTAAGAGTGAAAGAAAAACAAAACAGAGAATTTATGAACACATTTATGATATTCGTACTAAAAGTGAAACAAATTCTTTGTATAAACACACAAAAACATGTTTTGAAGCAGAATTTCAATTTTTTATATTAGAGGTTGTACCAAAGGACCCCAGGGGTGGTATGTGGGAGACATTAGTGGAATACAGGGAATTATACTGGCAAATTGTTTTGGAGGCCAGTAAGACCCCTGGTTTAAATGATATGATCTCACTCGCCCCTGTACTAAAAATGAGGTCTGCTAAACTATGAGATGTGTGTGCAATAATATGGATGGTCAGTAGAGGGCATTATTACAATGTGTTTTTACTTTCAGTATATAATGTGTATATATGTGAATTCATTGACACATTTTTAAGGTTTTAAACATATTTTAACATTTTTAACATACTTAACATTAGGTCAATTTAGTTACATGTTATTAAATTAATATTTAATGTGGTTTCCTTTGTATAACAGAGCTTTATATGCAGTTTTTAATGTTTATCAATGCATTTATTCACTTAATGTATATTTAGAGCGTTTTCATTGGTTGATTTAAATGTTGGTAGAGTATATAAGTGTTTATTTGAATGAACTTGTATTATCTGATGAAGTTGTGGACGAAAACGTATGGTGATCTTTTTCAGCGTTTGTGTATACTCAGTGAACTGTTCGGCTTATTAAATACAGTGTGCCTTATCTAGCAGTGGTTCAGGGTGCTTTGTTTGGCTTACACCTATTTTGATATTGTGGGTCCTACTGGTGAGCCAGTTGGCCACTCACCTGACGAGATAGGGATTTATCCAAGCCGAGTTAGCTTTTTGATGATGCCAGAGCGGGGGATTGTTTCAAAAGCCTTCGCCAAGTCAAGGTAAGCTGTACGTACTGACTTTCCCTCATCCGGGGCCTTGGTGACGGTCTCAAAGAAGTCAACCAGGTTTAACAGGCAAGATCTGCCCCTGACGAATACGAACTGGGTGGGGTCAAGTGCTTGAAGATTGACTATGTCCTTGTTTATGAGATCCATAATAATATGCTCCAAAGCTTTACAGATCAGACTTGTCAAGCTAATGGGGCGATAGCTTCCCGGGTTAGTATGGCACCACCTTTGTGCAAGGGGATGTCAATGGCAGTTCTCCACTCTGCTGGAATGAAGCGTGTAATTAGGCTGTGGTTGAACAGGGTGCTCAATGGCAAAGCTAGTTCTTGCTGGAGATGGTACAGAATACAGCCTGGGATACTAAAGGTCTCATGGAAGCTGTGTTCTTTGCCTTGGATAGGGCCTTCAACACTTGATGTATGGAGATGTGAGGTGTGGGACAAGTATCAGGGATGCTGAATGGGCCTTTGGGGGGATAGGGGGGTGAAATTTGTGCTGAACCCATCAGCTAGTAGGTTGGCTACGTCAACAGGATCACTGTAAGTGCTATCATTAAGTACTAATTCAGAACAAACCTGGGCTTTGCCATGGAGGTTCCTGACATAAGTGAAGAAGGCTTTGTGGTTTTCTTTTGTTTCAGAGGCTAGTTTCAATTCATAATTGGCTTTGGAGGTTTTCACTAGTGATCTAATTTGCTTGCTGAGTCTTTTTTCCAGTTTGGAATTTTCCTTTTTACCCTTGGACAACAGTTTTTTCCTTTTGTTGTAAAGCCTGTTGATAGATAATGTCTACCAGGCAAGTTTCTGTTTCCTTGAAGAGTAAGTTTTAGTTCTGCTGGGTATGGCTGAGTCCCTGCAGTCGTACATGTGCTTGTATGCTGCACTGGTGTACTGTTCACCATAGTTGTCTGCATCCTCTGAGGAGGCGGTGGTGTGAAGCTACTGATAGTCTCCCTTACGAGGTTGTAGTCAGCTTTTGAGACGTCTTTTAGCCTAGTTATGGCTGGTGGGGGTTGGGTGGGATAGAAACTTAGAATGAGACAGACCGATGATCTTATCTCAGTAGGGAAGAGCATACAATGGGAGTGGTGCAGCAGTCACCCATGCTGGTGAGAACCAAGTCCAAAATGTTATCTCCTCTTGTGGGGATGAGACAAGCTGGTCTGGTGTGTTAGAATTGATGAAGTCAAGGAATCATTGGGTGAGTGCAGGAATAGTTTACTCAGTCTATGGTGGGGTAGTTGAAGTCACCAAGGATCAGGGTGTCAGGGGGTACCTTGCAAGGATCGGGGTGTACCTTGATGGAGCCAAGTAGGTCTAGGTAGGAGGAGTGGGTGTCCTGAGTCATGCGGGGGGGGGGTCTACAGCTAGCTATAACTTGGATGGGGTGTCTTGCCAACTGTCGCACCTGGAGTAATTCCAGTGCATCATGCTGGCAAATCAGTCTAGAGGTGTGCCTGTTCTTAATGAAGATAGAGTCCCCGCCACCCTTAGTCTTTCCGATTTCATTTTGGGGTCAGAAAGTGTGGAATGAGGTATAGCCTGGTAAGGGAGGGCTGCTCTCCGCAGCCCTGAACCAAGTTTCCATGACACACAGAAATCGGCATCTTCCAGTGTGAGGAGAGCCTCCAGTGAGTGCATTTTCAGGTTAAGGCTACTACAGTTAAGCAGCATGACCTTCAATTTGCTTTTTTACAGATCTTTTATGTTGGAAGATTTGTTTTTGGGAAATAGCCTAAAAAAGGGACGATGGGGGAGGCAAGAGCCTTGGCCAGGATGCAAAACCCCAGGCATGAAAGGTGGAGGACATCTCTAGCAAAGCATTGAGGCCTGTCAACCATGTCATCCCAGGCACACAGATACTGGATCCCCTTGGAAAGACACCAGAAACTAAGCCAATTGCTGAAGTCAATTATTTTTTGTTGGTATTGTGGTATCAATCTTGGTGAAGGTAGGATGCTGCCTGGGACACACAGTCTGACAACTCAATCATGTCTCTCTTCATATAGTCCAGGGAGGTACATCTCAAGTCAGTCACATCAAGATGGACAATGAGAGAGTCGTAATTATACCTGTTGTGGAGATACTCAAGTGCGTGTGTGATGTGGCGGATTTTTTCCCCTGACAGACAACTGAGTGTGACCTTCACCTTGTCGAGCCTGGTGAGGGGGACATCAATGTGTCTCACTACTGAGTCACCAGTAACTAGTATGTTTGGTTTATTGTTATGCCTTATGGGCTGCGTTGGTTTACTGTTATGCCTAATTAGCTGTGTTTGTGAGACACTGGTGTGTTGTCTAATGGGTGTGCTGTGGTAGGTGTTGTGTGTGGAATGTTTGTGAGTGCATTTTGGGGTGTCTGTTATTTAGGTATGGTTTTATTGAGGACCCCTGTATAGGTGTGTGTGTGTGTTGTGATTGGCTATGTGATATGTGTGGTGTGGTGTTTGTGCTGGCAATCTCCTCTTTGGCAGTACTGACTGTGGCACAAGAGAGCATTGATTTGAGGTTACTGATGTAGATGCATTTCTCGCAAGTAGAAGAATTATGTGTTAGGAGAAGAGGACTGTCCATGAACATGAGGCAGTTGCTACACTGTCTCAGTATGCCAATGTCGACCAGGCTGGCAGGAGAAACTGGTGGGAATTGTCCAGACACAGTGTTCTGAATACTTGGCGGACTTATGGAGAGCAGGTTTTGATAAGGATTTGTCCACAAGAGTGTAGACCACAAAAACCTTAAATGTAAAATAACTGGCCTGAATTACAAGTGCTAAAACCAAAACCAAGATGCTTAGAATAGCAGATAAATCTAATCAGGCTACTAACAAGCAAGCAGTAATAAATGCAGAATAAGAGTACTTGAGCACTTAAGAGCACAGAGAACAGCAAAATAAGGTAATAAAGTAGGTAGAACACAGTTACAGTAAGAGCAGCTGAATAAGTGTAAAAAAATTTTTTTTTTTGTCAAGTGGAGAGGGGAGGAAAAAGAACAAGACTAAGACTATGGGAGTTGTCCTTCCCAAATGCTGTCTCTGTGCACAGTAGATAGAGCTGATGAGATGGGACTGGTAGGAGTGTCTGCAATCAAAGAAGCAAGGGGTAGTCCTTCCCAAATGATCTCACTGTACTCAGTTGAGTGAGCAAATGAGATGGGTCCAGGAGGATTGTCCAAATATAAATTTACAGCAGGGGTGGGCAGTTCCAAAGCCACCAAGTTTAAGACTACAACACTAGGGAGGGAGGCTGGGAGACAAACTGCATGCAGAGAGAGAGAGAGAGAGAGAGAGAGAGAGAGAGAGAGAGAGACCACAATATTCAGTTAATATTCAATGAAACAAATAAATAAATGCAAGACAGTTTTGTTGGCTATTACTGAAACAATCCAAGTGCAAAATAAGTACACTTAAAACAGCTTGTATATCCAGATGGTTGCAGATCAGTCATAGCCAGAGCACAAATACACAGAAATGTAACTTTATCAGTACTATAAGACAAAGGATAGAAAGACCCTCCAGGCTAGCAGATAAAAACAAAACTTCACAGAAGTAAAACAACCCCAGTGAAACTGAAACTCACTGACTTACAATTCTAGTGCTGAACTAGCCCTGACAAACTGCATGCAGAGAGAGAGAGAGAGATACCACAATATTCAAGTTAATATTCCATTTTAGCCTATATCACCTCTTACAAAACTTTTTGTTTTATTTTAAGTCCTCAAACTGAAAAACAAACAAACCCCCAACATCCCTCTACAACCTATTAATTTAATACTAACACACAAAATTATGTGCATCTTCAAATAACGCAGTTTTAGGGTCTATATTATAAGAACGACACCATATGAGCGAAGTTGTAAAACATCAAAACCAAAATAAAAAATGTAAAAGTAAAAGAAAAACCTACCTGATCACTCTGAGCAGGGGGCCAAGCCCCCTGCACCCCCCCACGTGTGGGGCTGCACACCCCATACCCCCAGCTACTTAAATATATCAACTCCGAGATTGCAGTACATTGAAATAAAGGGAAGAATTCCCTTTGGCGATCTCTGTTCACACTTGCCTGGTTTTAAATATTCAACCATTATCACCCATATGCTGTTCGAATATTTAAAACTTTGTTCTTATAATATAGACCCCAGTTTTACCCTCCTAATATGAGCAAATATCCCAAACTGACAGCCACACTCATACACACAAGTTAACCTAAAAGAAAGATTATCCATGCTAAGACGCATGGTGCAGCCAGTGCTTTTACTAAGTGCTAATTAGTTTTATCTTATCTTTATATCTCTCCCAGCTGGGAAACCTCCTAAATGCTTTCAGAAAACATTATCCCCTAGCCAGTTTCTCTTTTTTTCTCAGCCAATCCCTCTCCACCAGACTGTAACAGATTTTTTCATTATCAGATTGTTTCCATGGAGGCATGAGGGCCAGATATAGAATTGCTACTAAGCATACATTCACTTGCTAGAAAAAAAACTCATAATATTCAACATTCTTTTTCATTTACTTGCTTTTTCACAAAACTTGTTACCAAAATAATCCAAAGGTCCTTAAACTAGTCATGCCCATTCCCCATGCATGAATGAGAAAAAGCACATCAATCTCTTCCTTGTCATTCTCTTTTAACCAGGCTTTTTCATTTTGCAATGCCTACATTTCTTAAAACTAAACAAGAAGAAAGGGAGAAGGAGAAAGAGAGAAAAAAAGAAGGAAAAAAAACAGCAACACCTACTTACAATCCCCATTACACTTAAAATAACTGAGCAATCTTTACTTGATAGCATGCAAATAGAACCATACACCACAAAAACAGTACTGTTAAGAAATTAAAATGTTTCCTTTACTTTCTTTACTTACAACATTTTTGATGTCTAGTTTGTTTTTGCATGAGAGAATTGACTCCAGTTTCCAAGTGTATTTGCATCTCTCACATAGGGAGTTAGTTTGCTTTAGGAGTAAATGGTTGTCAGTATACATGAAGTAATTGCTACATTGCCTCAAGATACCCATATCAATCAAGCTGGCAGGAGAAATTATGGGAAACTGCCCATCCACTGTGGCAGGATTTTTCTGAATGTGGTATTTGAGAAGGAAATGGGCTAGCTGGCATTGGTCACAAACAGCAAAAATGAAGCAGCAATTCAATTAAATACAGTTAACAAAGTGCAGCGTTCGCTTAGAATATACTTATTTTTTCAGTGGATGACTTGGATTTCAGTGCATATGCACTTCATACCTCTGGCTAAAGTTGCCAGATGTTGAGGAGCTCCAGTAAACTGAGCATAAACCCAACCCAAATAAATGTGAGGCTTATATACAGGCAAATTTAAACAGTTTTAATACAACTACCAATGAGAAAGCCTCAAATTGAGTCTTTCTCCAGCAATCCCCAACTCAGATGGGTCCTTAGCTACACACTTCTGCCACAAGGGTGCAATGGAGGCTGTCTTTAATGTAAGTTGGCTGGTTTAAGAGCACAGTGTTACCAATCAGTCTAGATTCATCAGGTCTGAATCTCCCCTATACTATATAAGGCAATGAAACACAATTTCAAAGTGCAGAGTAAAAAGCAGTCACAAACTGCAGAAATGAAGCAGTAACTCAATTAAATACAGTTAAAGTGCAGCACTGGCTTAAAATATACTCTCTTTTTGTGCGGTTGTGCGCACTGAGCAGCGTCAGGCAGCGCCGCCTAAACAGGTTTAAACTATTCCAGGCTCCAAAAAGTCTGCTCTTCACTTTTTCCCTTAGAACTGTTCAAACTCTCAAAGTAATCACTCTATTCTCTTTCTGAAGCCCTGCACTTGCTCAGCTCTTATAAGGAAACACTAACTAACTAAAGCACTACACCCTCCTTGACTTCTCAAAAGTATTAGGCTCCCGATTGGTCCTTCCTGATCAAGTGAAAAATCAGTTCCCCTCCCTAATCTGATCAGTAAAAAAACAGTTCCCTATACTAATCTGGTATGTCCAAGGGTCAGTTTCAAGGTTACTCTCCAGTCCAGCTGGTGAATCTGGGAATTTTGAGGCAATGTTACAATTGACTTATATACACAGACAACCCTCTCCTCCTTCCAACAAACTCTAATACATGTGAGAGATGCAGTTACACAGCTAAACTGGAGGCAGAGCTCTCTCAACCCAAGACTGGCACAGTCAGTCAGGAGGAAAAGGTAACCACCCGCACCACAAATACAGTCTCACAGACCTATTGCATCTGTATACCCAACACATAAACACACAAAAACATACTCGGAGGTTGTAAATAAAAATCTGCCTAAACAGCAAAGACCTCCTAGGCAGATATCCAAGCAACAGCCACCCCTCAACAATACCCACGAATCACATATCTCACAAAATCAGTGTGCATCACAGTCACAGCCCTTAAGGCCAAACAACACACCAAATACACTTGTTATAGGGGACTCTATTGTCTGGCACACTGATGTCCCGCTCACCAGACTGAACAAGGAGAAGGTCACTGTAAGCTGTCTGTCGGGTGCCAGGATCCGCAACATAACGCAAGCACTCAGGTCACTCCAAAGCAAGTACAAGTATGACTCCATCATTGTCCATGCTGGTGTGAATGACCTGAGACGTACCTCCCTGGACTACATGAAAAGAGACATAGAGGAGCTCTCTGACCATGTAGCCCAGGCTGGTATGACCCTGACCTTGAGTAGCATCTTGCCCTCACCAAGAATGATGCCACAGTATAAAGACAAAATGATCAGTTTCAACAACTGGCTAAAGTATTGGTGTCATTCAAAGGGGATCCAGTGTCTGTCAGCCTGGGATGACATGCTCGACAAGCCACGTTGCTTCGCTAGGGACGGCTTGCACCTGTCACCCATAGGCTTTCGTATACTGGCCAAGGCTCTTGCCACCCCCATAGTGCCTTTTTTAGGCAAGGCTCAAAGGACAAACCCACCTCCATAGACAACCCAAGGATAAAAAAACTAAAGGTAATGCTACTCAATGCCAGAAGTCTAAACCTCAAGATGCACGCACTCGAGGCGCTCCTCAGTATGGAGAAAATTGATGTCTGTGCAGTAACAGAAACCTGGTTCAAGGTTCCTGAGAGCACCCCAGCACTACCAGGTTATAACTCATACCATGCGTTTCGGTCCCAAAACTCGGACCGAAGCACAAAAGGAGGGGGAATATCTATATTCAAAGATACCTACACCTCCAGGTTAGTGGCACTGCACGAAGCATCGGAAACCATCCATGTGCAACTAACAGTGGGCGAAACTGCCTTTCAGTTTGTAGCCTGCTACAGAACACCCTCCCTATTACAGGAACCCCACTTGGCATTCCTGGGAACACTGGAGAATATGAAGGTCTCTCCAAACACTATGTTACTGGGTGACTTCAACTACCCAAACATTGACTGGGAAAACTACTCAAGCCCAAACACCCTCGCCCAACGGTTCCTTGAATTTATAAACTCTAACGCGATGGAACAACTGGTCACCACTCCCACAAGAGGGAACAACATATTGGACCTGGTCATCACCAACATGGGAACTCTATGTTCCACACCAGAGGTAAACCCCTCATTGGTAAGATCAGACCATAAACAAATTTCCCTGGACATCCATATCCCGTCCCCACCTCCAGCCAAGGAAATCACTGTAAAGAATTTCTCAAAAGCCAACTTTGCACTTCTCAAGACTAAGGTGGAATCCTTCAAAGCCCCCGGGCCAGAGGATAATACAGCCAAATCCGCAGAATCCTTTACAAATGCATTATATGAGCACCTGCAGGAATGCCTGGATCGTGCTATCCCAAATAAAACCAAGACTCACTCCTCCAAAAACAGGAGAGCGGTCTGGTGGACCCCGGCCATAAATAAGCTATACAACAGAAGGAGGAAGCTACTACATGACAGAGCAAAATCCCAAAAAGGGAAGGCATCTCTGATCAGTATTAGCAAGAAACTTCGATCCCTCATAAAATCATCAAATGCCAGTTTCGAAAGAAAAATTGCCCTAGACACTAAAAATAATCACAAGGCCTTCTTTAGTCATGTCAGGAATATGGGTGGAAACTCCCAGATATGCTCTGAATTGTTGCATAACGGTACAAAATATACCGAACCTACAGACATAGCCAACATCCTGGCAGACAGATTCAGCACAAACTTCTCCCCCCCTTCCCCCCCAAAGGAGCAAATGCCTATCCCAACTGAATGTAACCTCCCTGACATCACAGATGCACAGGTGAAAGCTGCCCTCTCCAAAGCAAAAAACACAGCATCTATGGGACCGGACGGTGTCCCAGGCTGTGTCTTACACGAGCTCCAAGAATAACTGAACCCTCACATTAAGTCACTGTTCAAACTTAGCCTTACTACAGGATATGTACCCAAAGAATGGCGTACAGCTGCAGTGGTCCCACTCCACAAAGGTGGTGCCACAACGGACCCCGGGAACTATCGCCCCATAAGCCTGACTAGTCTGGTCTGTAAAGCTATGGAGCGTATTATCATGGAACTCATAAACAAAGACATTGGGAGTCTCCAGACACTGGACCCTACCCAATTCGGCTTTGTTAAGGGCAGATCTTTCCTCTTAAACCTAGTTGATTTCTTTGAAACAGTTACCAAAGCCATAGATGTGGGCAAGGTAGTCCGCACAGCCTACCTGGACCTCGCAAAAGCCTTCGACACAATACCCCACTCAGGCATCATAAATAATCTTACCAGCTTAAATATCAACCCCTATATCACAAGATGGGTTGCAAACTGGCTCAGAGATAGAACCCACATGGTCAGAATCGCAGGTGCCATGTCCGAATCCAAACCAGTTACAAGTGGCATCCCACAGGGCTCAGTTCTGGGACCTCTCTTGTTCGGTATATACTTCTCTGAGGTTCAGGCTAACACGGGGGGATTATGGCTGACAAAGTTCGCAGATGACTGCAAACTGGGGGCCATAATCGAATCTCCAGCTGACACAAGCATCCTCCAAAAGGGTCTCACAGAGACGGATGCTTGGTGCCAGAGCCACGACCTCAAGCTAAATGCTAAAAAGTGCATAGTCATCCCCTTTGGGAAAAACAAGGTGCCCACAAATTACCACATAGGTGGTAATCCATTAAGTATGGAAGAAGTAATTAGAGATTTGGGGACCAATGTAGATAGTAATCTCTCCTTTGATAATCACGTTGCCAAAGTGGTTAGAAAGACCTTCTATATAGCCCATCACGAAAGGGTTCGCATCTAGATCAAGAGAGGTCATTGTGCCCCTCTACTCATCACTCATCAGGCCCATAATTGAATACAATGCCCCTTTTGGGATGTACCTTACCCGACACCTGCAGCAACTGGAGAGACCCCAAAAGTACCTCACCAAGAGGATCATGGGCTACAAACAGATGTCCTATGCAGCTCGACTAAAGAAACTCCAGCTCTACTCAATTTGGACGACATTATTATTTTTTGGACAGGTGAAAAGACTGAGTTGATGGAATTTATTGAATATTTGGGAAGGACATCGGATTTCCTGGAGTTCACTAGTAACATTCAAGAAAAACAATGTGAATTTTTTGATCTTATTTTGTCCTATGATGATGATGGATTTCATTCCAATATTTTTAGGAAGAAAACTTTGTCAAATTCCTTATTACATTTTAACAGTTGTCATCCTTTTTACCAAAAAAGGAATTTGATTAAAGGACAAATGGTTAGGTTGTCAAGAATTATTCGTGACAACACGTTTAATGAAGAACTTGAAATACTGTCCAGTATGTTTTTAGATAGAGGGTACCCTAATGAATTAATTTGTACTATTAAAAGGGAAATCTACACCAACAGAGCTACAGTCTATAGACCCATTATTAAATAATTTGGCTGTGACAACATGTTAAAGGTTAATCCCATCTTGCCCAGACATGATTCGTTTATTCTGCCCTACAATGATACATCACATCATATAGTTAATATCATCAAGGAGATATGGACAAGTGTTTTCATAAATAATGCCGAGTTATCAGAGATAGTTGGTTCCCAGCCTAAGATTACATACAGTAGAGGAAGGAACTTAAAGGACATTTATGAGACTAATACGAACAAGAATATATTTAAAATGTCTAAAATGAGTAAATGCGGAACCTGTCATACATGTAAATATATCAGTGATGGTCCGTATGTTGCAATACAGGGTTATAGTAAAACCATTAGATGCTCAGGGTACTGTAACTGCAATACTAAGATGGTGGTATATTTAGCAACTTGCTCAACGTGTTCGGCATTTTATGTTGGAAAAACAATTAGAAAGTTAAGAGAACGTATTGTTGAGCATGCTAGAGACATTAAGAAACATAAGACTACAAGTTCTTTATACACGCATAGTACCAGATGTCCTAATTTCAAAAGATTTATATTTTTTTATTATTGATAGAATTCCTCAGAATATTCATAAGGGCGGTGATGAGAAGACCATGCTAGAGGCTAAGGAATGCCTTTGGCAACTTAGATTAAACGCCTGTACTTTGCCTGGTATCAATGAAACTGTATCTATTTCTAGTATTTTAAAATATAGGTCACATTTTATATGACCTATTACAACGGCAACTGTGTTGTCATTTAAGTATAAATAAACAAAATATTACAACATATTTATGTACATATTTTATATACAATATATATTAAAGAGTTTATACATTTTTATTATTAAAATTTTTTTTCAACAATTCACATATATAATACGTATATATACATTTTGTGATAAATTGTAGTTTGTTTTAACAAATTATATTATTTTCATTTAAACAGCATATCTGATTTATATCCCAATATATTTTACACTTTTAACTTTTTGTACAAACATTTATAATAATATTTAGATTTTATCTAATATTTATAATTTGTATTAACATATACTCATTTATTTATTGTTTTGATATACAAATACACATGTTTTTTTTATATCTATTGACGTTGTTTATGTCTTTGTGCTAAGTCAAAACAAAGCAGAATCACTGTTCCGAAAATAACCAATAAGCAACAAAACCAGAACAGATCGAAGAGGGCACAAATCCTGGTCTGCAAGCTATAGTTTAATTAATACACGACTCTTCAGTCCATCAAGTAAAATGCATAAAACAACTTATCAGTCCACCAAAATTCGCATAGAAAAAATGATTAAAACGACTTTTCAGTCCACCAAAATTCACATTAACGCAATTCAGCAGACTGCGTTTTAGTTTCCAAAAACTTCATCAGATGGAGAAAATGCATACCTTAGTTGCAAACACCAAAATGGACAAGGTTACTTTTTATGCTGTACATGTTGTGCCACAACTGGAATTAGTTGAGCTTTGAGTTCAATGTACCTCATTTAGGGTCACCTTCTTTTTTTTATTTGCCCCCGAGTTCAGTGGTAAAACCCACCGTAGCCATCCCTGCAGGAGGAAAAAAAATTCTCTTCCGTACATGTCTTAAAGCCTGCCGTGTTTAGCAGAACCTGGCAACAGTTAGACTCTTCTGTTTACTTGATTTATAATTCATCGCCTCTTCCAAAGGTTGTACATTTCTGTAGTCCTCGCCGTTTCTAATAAAAGACCGCTGTTAGGGTGTCATGAGTTCTCTTAAAATCTATAAATGCAATAAAGACGAGCCTAAGTTATTGTAATTGCTCATAGTTACAGTTCTACACCAAGAATCCTTTTTTCCTCCTGCAGGGATGGCTACGGTGGGTTTTACCACTGAACTCGGGGGCAAATAAAGAAAAGAAGGTGACCCTAAATGAGGTACATTGAACTCAAAGCTCAACTAATTCCAGTTGTGGCACAACATGTACAGCATAAAAAGTAACCTTGTCCATTTTGGTGTTTGCAACTAACGTATGCATTTTCTCCATCTGATGAAGCTTTTGGAAACGAAAACGCAGTGTGCTGAATTGCGTTAATGTGAATTTTGGTGGACTGAAAAGTCGTTTTAATCATTTTTTCTATGCGAATTTTGGTGGACTGATAAGTTGTTTTATGCATTTTACTTGATGGACTGAAGAGTCGTGTATTAATTAAACTATAGCTTGCAGACCAGGATTTCTGCCCTCTTCGATCTGTTCTGGTTTTGGTGCTTTGTGCCAAGTCACTTTAATAGACACCATTTTTTTAATTAAATCACTTCTTCAATTAAATTATTATGCTATTAGGTATTTTATATAAAGAATGGCCTTGTTGTTAATTCTTTGTACTCTGATGATGCCCTGATGTGGATGGGTGAAAGCGCTTAGTATATCATTGTTTTTATGTTATAAACGTAATAATCAGTTTATGCAGTTCACTGTGTGGCTTTGTTATCTTATCAGTCCAGCTCTACTCAGTTGCTTACCGCCTACTCAGAGGCGATCTATGCCTGACATACAAAGCCATGTCAAACCCAGAATTAATGGACATGCTCCACCTCAAAAAGTCCAAGTCCCTTAGAGCTACACGCTCCAGGGATTTAAACCTCAGCACAAAAATAAATAGGACATGCTGGAGGGACAGATTAATTTCCCAGAGGCTCCCCTCACTCTGGAATAGAATCCCAATTCATGTTAGACATAGCCCCTCGCTGACCCTCTTCAAGCGAAATCTGGACACGTGTATGGGAAATCGCAAATTCACCCCTGGGATCTCTTCTGTGTCCCTGCTAGACAGAGGCACAGTAAACTAATCTTAAAAGGGTACCTTCTGTGACCTACTTTACAGAGGCACAGTAGGCTAATCTAATAGGGAGGCGGAAGCCAAATACACTCTGGCTAGGCTTATAAATGCCCTAGGGCAGATAGCCTAGTATCTACCTATGAACCTAAACACTCCAGACCTCTGGCTAAAATTGCCAAATGTTGAGCAGCTCTGGTAAACTGAGCACAAACCCCCGCAAACGCGAGCCTTATGTACAGGCACATTTAAACAGTTTTAACACAACTACCAATGGGGAAGCCACAAATAGAGCCTTTCTCCGAAAGTCACCAACTTAAATGGGTCCTTAGTTATACACTTCTGCCACAAGGGTGCAGGGAGGCCCTCTTAATATAAGATGGCTGGTCTAAAAGCACAGTGATAACAAACAGTCTAGATTTAGCAGGTCTGAATCTAGCCTATGCTATGTAAGGCAAGGAAACAATTTCTAGATGGGAAGGAGTAAGGGAGAGTCACTTAAAAGTCAAAGTGAGAGTGTTTATTAGTATACTTTTAGATTACCTGCAGTGGTACTACCCTCTGCACAAACTGGCAGGTCTTTGAGCAGTTGTGAACAATAGGAGATTACAAAAAGCAACTCCTATAGTGGATTTTAAACTGGGGAGATTTTCTCATATGCAAACACAGGGAACCGTGTTTGAGCATGGCTTTTATACAAGCAGGATGAACGAGTTTTATAAAGTTAAACCCTCGGGCCAATCAGATAAAAACAAAATAAGCTATCAACCACTAGTACCACCTTTGATGGGTTGAATTTAGCTTATTGCTCCCACCAAAGTGCAAAAGAACCCTTCCAATGTAAAACAAACTGGCTTTGAGCTCAAGTGCAGTAACAAATGCTTTAGAACAGAAGTAAGAATACCTGCAATATCAGGAAGCCTTGGAGAGTAAAATCCCATAAGTGGAGGAGCTCCCTGGTCAGCCTCAGTAAGAAGCTGAGATCCCTTATAAGATCCTCCAAACCTAGCTACAAAAACAAAATCACCACTAATTCTAAGGACAACCACAAAGCATTCTATAGCTATGTCAAGAATCTCGATGGCAACACCTAGATTTCCTCTGAGTTACAGCACAACGGCATGAAAATTACAGAACCAACTGATATTGCTAACATCCTGGCAGATAGGTTCAATGCTAACTTTATCCCCCCCCCACCCCCTAAAGGGCCCATATCTATACAGGAAGAATGCAGAGTCCCTGTAATCACAACTATGCAGGTAAAAGCTGCACTCTTTAAAGCCAAAAACACAGCATCCATGGGACCGGACAACATCCCAGGCTGCGTTTTACATGAACTGGCTCCCCACTTAAGCACCATGTTCAATAATAGCCTTGCATAAGGCTTTGTGCCCACTGAATGGCTCACAGCAACAGTTATCCCACTCCACAAAGGGGGAGCCACCACTGATCCCAGGAACTATCGACCTATTAGCCTGACGAGCCTGGTCTGCAGGGCCATGGAACGTGTCATCATGGAACTCATAAACAAAGACATTGGTAACCTTCAAACTCTGGATCCCACCCAGTTCGGGTTTGTGAAAGACAGATCATGCCTCCTGGACCTGATCGACTTCTTTGAGGCAGTCACCACAGCTGTAGATGAGGGTAAGGTGGTTCACACAGCCTATCTTGACCTCGCCAAGGCTTTCGACACCATCCCCCATTCTGGAATTATAGCTAAACTCACTAAACTAGGTATAAATCCCTATGTCACAAGATGGGTTGCCAACTGGCTCACTGACAGAACTCATACTGTAAAAGTTGCAGACTCTAAATCTGACCTTAAAGCAGTGACAAGTGGAGTACCACAGTGTTCTGTCCTGGGACCTCTCCTGCTTGGTATCTACTTCTCTGAAGTACAGGCTAACAGAGAAGGCCTCTGGCTAATGAAGTTTGTAGATGACTGCAAACTAGGAGCCATAGTAAAGTCCCCAAATGATGTGGACATCCTACAGAAGGGCCTCACTGAGACAGATGCCTGGTGTCAGAGCCATGGCCTCAAGCTCAATGCCAAAAAGTGCAGTGTCATCCCTTTTGGTAAAAACTCTGTACCCATGAACTACCATATAGGCAGCAATATACTTAACACTGAATGTGTGATAAGAGACCTTGGGACCCAGGTGGACAGTACTCTCGCCTTTGATGGTCACATCGCCACAGTAGTCAGGAAGTCCTTCTACACGGCACACCTCATCATAAAAGGGTTCTCATCCAGGAAAAAAAGAGGTCATTGTTCCCCTCTACTCGACACTCATTAGACCCATTATAGAGTACAACGCCCCTTTTGGAATGTACCTCATAAGACATCTGCAGCAGCTGGAAAGGCCACAGAAGTACCTCACAAAGAGGATTACTGGCCTCAAACAAATGCCCTACACTGACAAGTCTCAAAAAACTTCAGCTTTACTCCATAGCATATCGCCTACTCCGAGGTGATCTCTGCCTAACATATAAAGCTATGTCAAACCCAGACCTGTTAGACATGCTACACCTAAAGAAATCCCAATCCCTCCGAGCTACACGCTCTAGGGACCTAAAGCTTGTCACCACAATAAACAGGACATGCTGGAGGGATAGATTCCTGTCCCAGAGACTTCCCATACTCTGGAACAGGCTACCCATTTATGTCAAGCAACGTTCTTCATTAGCACTCTTCAAGAAAAATCTTAATGAGTGGATGGGAAATAGGAAATACACCCCGGGGATCACTTCTGTGTCTCTGCTCAACAGTGGCACAGGAAAATAACTTTCTTGGGTGGCGTAAGCCAGGGAACCTCGATGGCTAGGTTTACGTAGGCCCTTGGGCCGATAGCCTAGTACCTACCTATGAAATAGGTTCACTAACCCTGAGAAATTTTCACAACACACAAAAACTTTGTAAAACTTAGAAATATTTTGGTAGACTTGGAATAGCTTTTGCAGTATCAGAAGAGGTTAGAAAATATCAGAATATCTACACTGTTAGAATCTGCTTGTGTTCTGACTAGAGTGCTTCTTAAACAATCTGGAAATATGTCACTGATAAGTATATTTCTTGGCACTTTTCAGAGTTCTGCATTGTCTTAATTTTTGCCTGATTTAATTATTTTATAAATTTGTTGACATTGTTTGCCGTTTTCTCATTTGTTCTGAAACTGGTTCACCCCTATTCCTGTGGTGGTGTTAAATTTTATAAAACTGGTCTAACTGATCGTTTTTAAATGTTTTTCAACTGTTGAACTGTTGAGGGCTATACACTCAAGTTCAATAGCCATTTTTCTGCTTTAAAAGTGCTTGGTTTACTGTATCTGTTTTAATTATTGAAAAAAAAAAAAACCTCTCTCTCTACTCGTTTCCCACCTTTCAATAACCAGAAGGGTCCGGTTTTCAGATTTTGCTGAATTCTGGGCTGTTTTGTAGGTTGCCCAGACCTTACCAAGATAGAAGGAAGCTTCCTTGTCCATCAGTGAGAGTGGTGAGCTTTGAGCAGCCTATCTGTCACTGGAGGAGTGGTTTCATCTCAGAATCTGTAGTTTTATTGGCCATTTTGGGCTATTTCTATCCCTTTCATCTTTCTGTTTAAAAACCTGTGTTTGTGCATTTTTTGCGCTTTTATTACCTCAGCAAATCCTGCCTGGGTGTCCTGCAGAGTTCTACAGCAGCAGAGAGAGAAAAGGGAGACTTTGACTGGATTAAGTATCTCTGTTTTGCCTTTTATTGCCTATTTTCACTAGCCACAGTATTCCAAGCGTTTTTATTAATTTTGCAACGTATTTAAACTGTTTTTTGAATTCTGATACTGTTTGCACTTTAACTGATCATTTTTAAGTGTTGATTTCAACTGTTGAGGGCTACACAATCCAATGCAATAGCCATTTTTCTGCTTTAAAAGCATTTGTTTTTTCTGTATCCGTTTTAATTTTTGAAAAAAAAAACAAAACAAAAAAATCCTCTCTCTCTCTCTACTCGTTTCCCACCTTTCTATAACCAGTAGAGTCCGGTATTCAGATTTTGCTGAATTCTGGGCTGTTTTGTAGTTTCTGTATTGCCCATACCGTACTAAGATGGAAGGAAGCTTCTCTGTTCATCAGTGAGAGTGGTGAGCCTTGAGCAGCCTATCTGTCGCTGGAGGAGTGGTTTCAGCTCAGAATCTGTAGTTTTATTGGCCATTTTGGACTATTTCTATCCCTTTCATCTTTCTGTTTAAAAAACGGTGTTTGTGCTTGTATTACCTCAGCAAGATCCTGCCTGGGTGTTCTGCAGAGTTCTACAGCAGCAGAGAGAGAAAAGGGAGTGGATTAAGTACCTCTGTTTTGCTTTTTATTGCTTATTTTTGCTAACCATACTATTCCAAGCATTTTGTATGAACTTTGCAACTTATATGAACTTTTTTTTTAATTCTGATACTGTTTTCCCTTTAACTGATCATTTTTAAGTGTTTTTCAACTGTTGAGGGCTACACACAAGTGCAGTAGCCATTTTTCTGCTTTAAAATAATTTGTTTTACTGCATCTGTTTTAATTTTAAAAAAAAAATAAACAAATCCTCTCTCTCTACTCGTATCCTGCCTTTCTATAACCAGTAGAGTCCTGTTCAGATTTTGCTGAATTCTGGGCTGTTTTGTAGTTTCTGTATTGTCCAGACCTTACTAAGATAGAAGGAAGCTTCTCTGTTCATCAGTGAGAGTGGTGAGCTATGAGCAGCCTATCTTGTCACTGGAGGAGTGGTTTCAGCTCAGAATCTGTAGTTTATTGGCCATTTTGGCCTATTTCTATCCCTTTCATCTTTCTGTTTAAAAACCTGTGTTTGCGTGGTTTTGCGCATTGTGCAGTGCTGTTTAACTAGGATTAAACTATTTCCGGTGCCAGAAAGTCTGCTCTTCTAATTTTCCCTTAGAACTAGCCAGTTTTCTAGTTTTAGCACTCAAAACTGTTTCCTTGTGCTCAGCACTTGTTCAAAACTCGATGCAAGCACTAAATAATCTACAAATTAATGCAGCACTCATTGTTAGGAGGTAAACAGTTTTTAGTACTTAAATTAATAAGCACCTATCCAGGCATGTCTAAGGGTCAAGCTTCCGGTATTTTCCCCTGTCCACCTGATGAATCTGGGCATCTTGGGGCAATGTAGCAATTGCCTCATGTACACTGACATCCCTCTCCTCCTACCACCAACCTGTGAGAGATGCACTTATATAGCCAAACTGGAAGCCAAGCTCTCTCCAGCCAAGACTGTACTAGACGGTCAATAGGAGGAGGTAAACACCTGCACCACACCATACTCAATACATAGTCCATCAAACCCTACACCACCTAAACCCACACACAGTAACACAAAACACACACCTACATTAGTGGAGGTTCTCAATAAAAATCTGCCCAAACAACAGAGACCTCCAAAGCTGAAATGCAAGCAACCACCACCCCCAGCACTACCCAAATGACACATAGTCCACAAAATCAGTATGCCACTCAACCTCAGTCCATATGGAAAAACAACATACCCAACAAACTAGTCATAGGTGACTCTATAGTCAGGCACACTGATGTCCCACTCACCATGCTAAACAAGGAGAAAGTTACCGTCAGCTGCCTGTTGGGTGCCAGGATCCACCACATAACGTAAGCACTCAGGTCACTCCACAAGTACAAATATGACTCTGTCATTGTCCATGTTGGTGTGAATGACCTGAGATGTACCTCCCTGGACTACATGAAAAAAGACATGGAGGAGCTCTCAGATCATGTAGCCCATGCAGGTATGACCCTAGCCTGAGTAGCATCCTGCCATTGCCCAGAATGACACTACAATACAAGGACAAAATGATTGACTTCAACAATTGGCTAAGCTTCTGGTGTCATTCTAAGGGGATCCAGTGTCTGTCTGCCTTGGATGACATGATCGACAGACCACAATGCTTTGCCAGAGGTGGCCTGCACCAGTCGCCCCTTGGATTCCGGATACTGGCTAAGGCTCTTGCCACCCCTATAGTGCCTTTTTTAGGCAAGGTTCAAATGACAAACTCACCACTGTAGCAGGTATAAGCAAGCAAAATCTAAGGGTAATGGTAGTCAATGCTAGAAATCTAAACCTCAAAATGCACTCACTAGGGGCACTTCTTAAAATAGAGAACATTGACATCTGTGCAGTGACAGAGACCAAGGCTCCAGAGAGCACCCCTGCATTACCAGGCTATAAGTCATACCACACCTTTCGGCCACCTAACCTGGACCAAAACAATAAAGGAGGAGGCGTGTCCATATTCATTAAGGATATCCACACCTCCAGGCTAGTTGCTCAATATAATGCATCCGAAATTATCCAAGTGCAACTAACACTGGGCAAGACTGCAAACCAGGTTGTAGCTTGTTACAGATCCCCTGCCATGCCCCAAGATGCCCACTCCATGTTTGTTGATATACTGGGTAATATTAAGGTACAGCCCATCATCATCATCATCTTCTTTCAGCTGTTCCCATTAGGGGTCTCCACAGCAGATCATCTGTTTCCATTTCTTCCTAAGGTACAGCCCAATACCCTAATAATGGGTGATTTCAACTACCTCACCAGCAACTGGGAAAACTACTCATGTACTAACTCATTTGCTCAACGCTTTCCAGAATTCATACATTCCATCGCCCTGGATCATCTTCTCCATACCCCCACCAGGGGCAGCAATATCCTGGATGTGGTCATTACCAATATGGGCAACAGATGTTCCACACCAGAGGTCAACTCCTCGCTGGTCAGATCAAACCACAAGCTAATCACCCTAGACATCAATATCCCGCCCCCACCCCCCATTAAGGAAACTACCATAAAAAACTTCTGAAAAGCCAACTTCATGCTTCTTAAGACAGAAGTGGCAAGCTTCACGACACCCATACAGATGGAAAATAGAGGTGCGACTGCTGAATCCTATACAAATGCACTGTATAAGCACATACACAAGTGCATGGATTGTGCCATCCCCAACAGAACCAAGACGCTATCCTCCAAAAAAAGAAAGCCAATCTGGTGGTCCCCTGCCATGCCATAAACAAACTCCACAACAGAAGGAAGAAGCTGCTGCTGCAAAAAAAGAGTAAAATCCCCCGATTGCAGGAACTCTCTGGTCAGCCTCAGTAAGAAGCTGAGATCCCTCATAAAATCTTCCAAAGCTAGTTACAAAAATAAAATTGTCACTGATTCTAAAGACAACCACAAAGCATTCTACAGCTATGTCAAGAATCTTAATGGCGACACTCAGATCTGCTCTGAGCTACAGCACAATGGCACTAGATATACAGAACCAACTGATATTGCCAATATCCTGGCAGATAGGTTCAGTGCAAACTTCACCCCCTCACCCCCGCAAAGGGCCCATTACTATACCGAAAGAATGTAAAGCCTCTGTAATCATGGCTGCACAAGTAAAGACCACACTCTCCAAAGCCAAGAACACAGTATCCATGGAACCTGACAACATCCCAGGCTGCGTTCTGCATGAACTACTGAACAAACTGGCACCCCACCTAAGTACCATGTTCAATCATAGCCTGACTTCAGGCTTTGTGCCTACTGAATGGCGCACAGCGACTGTTATCCCACTCCACAAAGAGGGCGCCACCACAGACCCCGGGAACTACTGGCCCATTAGCCTGATGAGCCTGGTCTGCAAGGCCATGGAATGTATCATCTTGGAGCTTATAAACAAGGACATAGGTAGCCTCCAAACTCTGGACCCCACTCAGTTTGGGTTTGTAAAAGGTAGGTCATGTCTCCTAAACCTGACTGACTTCTTTGAAGCAGTCACCGGAGCCATAGACGAGGGTAAGGTGGTGAACACAGCCTAGCTTGACCTCGCCAAGGCTTTCAACACCATCCCCCTCTCTGGCATTCTAGATAAACTCACTAGACTGGGCATAAATCCGTGTGTCACAAGATGGGTGGCCAACTGGCTCACTGACAGAACCCACACAGTGAAAGTAGCCAACTCCAAATCCAACTTCAGACCAGTGACAAATGAAGTACCACAGGGCTCAGTCCTGGGTCCTCTCCTGTTTGGCATCTACTTCTCAGAAGTCCAGGCTAATACAGCAGGTCTTTGGCTAATGAAGTTTGCAGATGACTGCAAACTAGGTGCCATAATAGAATTGCCTAATGATGTGGACATTCTACAAAGGGGCCTCACTGAGACTGATGCTTGGTGTCAAAGTCATGGCCTCAACCTCAGTGCCAAGAAGTGCACTGTCATCCCGTTTGGGAAAAACACTGTACCCATGAACTACCACATAGGCGGTAGCCTACTAAACACCGAAAGTGTGATAAGAGACATTGGGACACAGGTGGACAGTAGTCTCTAATTTGATAATCACATCACCACAGTAGTCAGGAAATCCTATGTGGCACACCTCATCACTAAAGGGTTCACCTCCAGAAAAAAAGAGGTCATTGTTCCTCTCTACTCATCCCTCATCAGACCCATTATAGGAGTACAATGCCCAGTTTGGCATGTATCTCACAAGACATATACAACAACTAGAAAGGCCACAGAAATACCTCACTAACAGGATTACCGGCCTCAAACAGATGCCATATGCAGACCGTCTCAAACAACTCCAACTCTACTCCGTCACTTATCTCCTACTCAGAGGCGACCTCTGCCTAACATACAAAGCCATGTCAAACTCAGATCTGTTGAACATGCTACACAAAGAAACCCCAATCTCTCGGAGCCACACGCTCCAGGGACCTAAACCTGCCACCACAATAAACAGAACATGCTGGAGGGATAGATTCCTGTCCCAGAGACTTTCCATGCTCTGGAACCGACTACCCATTCATGTCAAGCAAAGCTCCTCATTAGACCTCTTTAAGAAAAATCTCGACAATCGGATGGGAAATAGGAAATTCACCCTGGGGATCACTTCTGTGGCTCTGCTAGACAGGGGCACAGGAAAATAACTTTCTTGGGTGGCGAAAGCCAGGGAACATTTTTGGCTAGGCTTATATAGGCCCCAGGATCAATAGCCTAGTACCTACCTATGAAGAACCTAAGAGCAGTACAATAACAAACAGATGGAGTTTCTTTAACAAATACAGGCTGAAAAACAGTGATAAATTCAACAAAATAAATAAATGCAGCAAAGAAGTGTTAAACATCACTGAAATAGATAGAGCAAGTACAGAAAAATATGTTTGTATCAACTTTGTAGGCCAGATGACTTTAGAAGCAATCCAAGTCTTGTAGCCACAGGTGTCCAGGCACAAGAAAGCTCTGAATAAATAAGCAAAATGTAACACTTTTATATGAGCAAGATGAAAGACTTTTATAATGTTAAACCTTCAGGCCAATCAGATAAAAACACAATAAGCTCAGGTCAATCAGATAAAAACACAATAAGCTATTGACCAGTAGTTCCCACCTTGGATGGATTGAATTTAGCTCTCTGCTCCCACCAGAGTGCAAATGAATTCTTCCAATGTAAGCCAAATTGTAAACCATACACCAAGCAACAGCTAGTAAAAGAACTGAAAGGTTTACTCTTAAAAAAAGATATCACCGATTACTGTTCTTCTAGAAAAATGTATTCTAAAGACTCCCCAAATTGGTTTATCTCCCTTCAATCATAATGTAATCAACTGCAACTAGCTACATATTTGGAAAAAGTGTATGGCCTTATGGGTTAATCAGAGTTATTAGTTGTAAATAAATAAATAAATAATCAATGCATACATTTCCAAAACCAAAGAAATTGGGAAATTTGAGACAGTTGCCTTCAAGGCTCAGTCTTGTGTGTGAAATTCATTCCTCTGTATCTTCTGCATGAGTGATAAAGACTTGAGAGCTGGAGCTTTTACAGACCCTCAGAGAGAAGTTCAGAAAGGTAATCTAAATCACAATCACTATAACAGAGCACCTTCCTTTTCAACAGAAGTAGAACATTTTATTGCCTTGTGTGACCAGTAAAACCGGTGATGAAGCTCCAGGATGGAGAAGCTCTAAACTGTAAATGAAACCTTGCCTTGATGTTGAATGAGGTCTTCCCTAACTGAGGGTGAAAAAAAGTGAGAACCCGGCACCTTAACGTATGAAAATCTCTGCTGTCTGGGCCAAAACAGAGCTACCAGCATCAGCTAAGTTTGCTCTTTTGCTGCTTTCTAAAGACCCTTTGATGTAAGGGAATCTGACAACATGCACAAAGCACATTTGAAATTGCATTGTAGTTTCTGGTCCAGAAATTTGAAAGTTAGGGGTAAAATCAGTATTGTTTGGACAGGCAGGCATATCCCTGAATGGTAGCTCTCACTAATTAGGTACCCAAGACATGAGGAAGAAGCTGCCATTCATGATTTAAATGATGTAACCAGAACTTTCCCTTCTAAAAGTCATGTCTGCTGCTGATGGTATAGCTCTCGCAATTAGTATCTTAATTAAATAGATCCATAAAGGAATCCTATGTCCCTAAACTCTGGCATTCCACCTTTATTCTTCCTCTCCACAAGGGAGGCAAAAAACACTACCATTTCAAACTTCCGCCCTATCGCTCTTCTCTCTCCAATCTCCAAAATCCTAGAAAAATGCATCCACCTCCAACCGATGCCTTTTCTGACTAAAAAACAACTTCTTACCCCAATCCAACATGGCTTCTGACCAAGACATAGCACCATAACAGCTCTACTCTCATTCTTAGAACCTGTCAATCAAGCCCGAGATTCTGGAACTTGGTATCCACAGTGCTCCTAGATCTCTCTAAAGCATTTCATACCGTTTCCCATAAGCACCTTCTAAGTCACCTCTCAAACCTAAATCTCTCCCACAACACTCTTTCCTGGTTCTCATTGTATCTCTCAGATAGATCTCAGGCTGTGAAATGGAAAAAAGGCACCTCACCTTTCTTACCCACCCCTACTGGAGTACCACAGGGGTCTATCCTCAGACCAATGCTGTTTAATATCTTTATCAATAACTTTCACTCTGCTATTCCTAATGCCAAACTCATCCAATATGTAGATGACTCTACACTTGTCTGCTCTGCCTTTAACCTCCCTAAACTCCTATCTAAAACTCAGACTGCCTTCTCAACTACTGAGATCTGGATGTGCCAAGATCACCTTTCTCTCAATGCTAACAAATCTAAAATACTACTATACACACCCTCAAAAATCTTTCTCTTTTGATAAAAATTTCTTCCAAGTCCTTAGCCAAAGCAACTCTCTGATCAAAGGTGTTCCCTTTGCCAAACTACTCTATGTAACTATAGATGAACACCTCAAGCTCGACATCCATATTCAGAAAAATATAAAGAAAACCCACCAAAAACTAGGTATGCTATACAGAAACAACCACTTCCTCTCTACTTCTGCCAGGCATACTCTGGCCTCTTCTTACCTCCTTCCCTCCTTTCTGTAAGGCGGCCCGCTATTAACTAGCCTATCCTCTTCCATCACTTCCAAACTTGAGAGCTATTATAACAAAATTTCTAAATTTGCCACCAAAGGCAAACATTCCACTCATCACTGTGTTACCCTCCAATCCCACAACTGGTTAGAATTCACAAATAACCTGGACTTCCTCCAGCTCACTACAGCACATAGACTAATATTTAATCCAACCAAATGCCCCACTCTAACTAACACCCTTCCCCCATACACCTCAAATAGAACTCTCAGATCTGAACACCAAAACTTAATTACTGTCCACAAACCTAAATGTCCTGCTGGACAATTTCTTCTCTTCTTCTCCTTAGGTAAGAAATGGAACTCTCTTCCTTCCACACTAAGGACAACGTCAAACGCAAGCAACTTCAAAACTCAGCTTTACACCTACCTCTCCTCCAAATGGAAACGTAACTGGATTCTCCCTACCTAGAACTCTTTAAAAAAAGCCCCTGGGAGGGTAGCATCCTGAGTTCCTAAGCACCTTATAGCTGGCTATAACCTTCTATAACTAATTCCCATACAATCTCTCAAACTCTGTAAATAGCTTTTGACTTTAACTGTGTGAATTTCTTAAAATGTATCTGCACAATATTTTTCCACTATGGGCAATACTGCTCACACTTTGTATTATTTGATATGTATTTGTACTTGTATTTTTATTTTTATTGGAGTGCTATCTTTACTGTAATCTGTTTCATGGAGCTTTTTTCCCTGGGTCTCCACTGAAAATGGGCTCTCTGGGCCCAGTGGACTTCCCCGGTAATCAAACTGGAAGGAAATAAATAAATAAATAAATAAATAAATAAAGGGTCTTTGTGCCTGAAAGTTGAGCTGCTGGCAGCTTCAGATTCATGGTCAATACCAATTTCCTATCTTGCAGAGGTAGGGGACAAGGGTGTCACATGACTGTAGAGTTGTCATTGTAAGTACTTCTTGATGTGGACTTACTTACCTGAATGCATTTAATGCCAGAAGCACCAGCTGCATTTATTTTAGTAGGCTGAGATGCAGCCTTTTCTTGATGGGGACCAATCTTCCTGGACTGAAAATTCCCAAAAATTTAAACAGCCCATCTAGAGTCTGATAGTTCTGTCATCAAGAAAAATATACTGGGGATGGCAGAAATGGTTTCTCTGGATTCAAATGAACCATCCTCAACCATAAAAAGAAAGACATCCAAAGGGTCCTTCTTCTGCTTCCACAACATTTTGGCAGTGCCTTCAAATTTATCACATGGAGTATGCCGTAGAATACCATGAGAATTATAGCTGTCAAAACAATCTGGGGTGATAGCAAACCCCATTCTGAAATGGTGGTCTGTAATGTGGCCCACAGAAACAAAGAGATTACTTCTGAAATTTTCCAGTGGAACACACACGCAAAAAAACACTTTGGGAGAAAGCTAACAGTTCAACCATGAAGATCTTGACCTGTATTCCTACTAAATCCACACATTTTCTACTCAACAAACTACCTTGAGACTACTCACCAAGTGCTGTGGACAGCAAGCCTGAATAAGGTAATCAGCTATGGGAAAATGTGCACAGTCTCATCCTTGGGATCCACAAATGTAGAACCTAGGCACTTTGCAAACACTCTGGAAACAGTTGCAAGACTAAATGGAAAGACCACAAACAAAGTATTACTTCTTACTTTAAATCTGATATGATTACTGTGGGGGGAAAAAGATGGGGATTTGCCAGTAAGCATTGTTCAGGTTCACAGGTGCCATGCATGTTATGCGAGACAGGAAGGGAAGGACTGACTAATGGGCAATCATTGAATTGCAGCAATGTAGAATGGGCCTCCAGGCTTCTCAGTCACTGTGTATTCTTCCTTTTGTGTATCTTTTCCTAAATGTACTCTTAATAGACATCCCAAAGACAAGCTGTAGGTGGATTGGACACTCTAAATTAGCCCTAGGAGTGATTGCGTGAGTGTGTGTGCCTTCTGTGGAAGGTTGGGCGCCGGGCTGGCAACTCGACACTGTAAAACTCCACTGCCAATCATGAGCGGACAGGTGATCCGCTGTGGCGACCCCTAACTGGGAAAAAGCCGAACGAAGACTTTTATAACAGATCTATGCTGCTGCACTGTTCACTATTCTTTCAAACACAAGAGTCTTTTTATCTTTCAAAAATAATTATTCAATCAGTGACCATCTAGACATTTTGACATATGAATACAAGTATTTCCATCCCTACCACTGTATACAGCCATGATGTTTATTTTCACTCGCCCCCTGACATTTACCAAAAAGCTGGTTCCAGTAATGAAAGAGTGCTCATTACTTCAGCCTTTCTTCGCATTGCTCTCAATTTATACAAACCCTACTTAGCAGACAATTTACTGCACAGGATGTCATGTTTGGGGACCCACTCATTATTATTTAGTATTGTTTTAATGCTTTGTGCAGCAATGTTTCAAAAGCTGCAGCATACAATAAAGACACAGATACACACAAAAGTTACAAAAACATTGTTTCCAAGGTAAAAAGGGCATATGGGTTATCCTGCTAGGTATTTATAAATTGAAAAACCTTTAACTGTTAAAGCATAGAATTCTGACAATCAAGAACAACATCTGATCACAGGTTCACTAGGGAAACCACATCTAGAATATGCATAATCCATCCTGTAAAATGTTAACCAACACATCAAAATCCTGTATGAAGTACCATACCACAGATTTGTTATTACTGTCAGATTCACGCCTAATGATATCTAGAACAGATGTAATGCAAAACAGAAAGCTAGACAGAGTTAGAAATAAATGTGGCACATACTGTAATGTAGTACAATCTCTAACACAATTACAAAATATTGTATGATGATGACAGTGTGTGTATGACATACAGGCAATATAGGGCATTTTAGTTATCTGAAAAATAGAAATGTACTTATATATATTACATACACATACACTTCTGAAGGCATACACTTTATCAAAATTTGAAATGATAATGTTTTGATATCCAACTTACATTGTCCAATTCATTCACAAAACTATGGCCAAACTCTAAGCCGAATTCTCGAGCAAGCCTGCAATTAAAAAGAAAAAAAAAATTACACAAATTAACTTTTTATCCGTAACTGTTACAAAGCTTTGTATCCTTTCTTAAATAAGAAAAGATTCTGGAAACTAGACAGAAAGTATAGTTGTGTACACCTACCATAAATGTAGATGTTCGAGTGTCTTCACTGTTGCAGTCATAAATGTTGGGTGATCCTGCCAGCAGGCAGCCCGAGGTCGGCTAGAATCCCAAAGTCTGGGTCCGGCATCGGCTGTTCCAGCAAGCACCCTGATGTCAGAACGCAAGGATATAAAGCTGACAGCCGACGCCATCTTCTCCAGCCTTTCTTGCCCCAGATGTCAGAAGTCCCCCAAAATAACCAAAAGGTGTCCAAAAAGGAAACACAAATACACCACAAAAGAAGAGGAAGATAAGAGGGGATAGGTGGGAGGGAAACACCGACTGCAACAGTGAAGACACTTGAACATCTACATTTATGGTAGGTGTACACAACTGTACTTTGTTCTTCGTGTTTCACTGTTGCAGTCATAACTGTAGGGTGGAATCCCAAAGCTGTGATGAGGGAGGAGGTTATGCAGAAGAAGGGGCAGCCAGAAGACCCTGCAAGACAGCAGAGGCAAAACCTGCCCTAGACTTAGAATACAAAGGGAGATTATAGTGCTTAGAGAAAGTATGCACTGAACTCCAAGTGGCAGCTTCCAAAATGTCCTTGGTAGGAACTCCTCTGAGAAAAGCTGCTGAAGTGGCAGCTGCTCTAGTAGAGTGACTTCTAACAGTACCTGGAATTTGTTTCCCAAAGTGAGAGTAACAAAACCTTATCCCATGAGCAATCCATTTGGAAATAGTTTGTTTAGAGATAGCCTTGCCTAGAGAACTAGAGGCATAAGAGATAAGCAACTGATCAGATTTCCTGAAATCTTTAGTTCTAGCCAGGTAAAACCTTAGTTGTCTGTGTACGTCCAATGAATGCAAAATCCTTTCCCCTTTGTTTTGAGGATTTGGAAAGAAAGTAGGAAGGTGAATAGTCTGATTTAAAGCCACTTTAGAAATCACCTTAGGCAAAAATGTAGGATTGGTCTTCAAGGCAACTCTGTCTTGGTGGAAAATAAGGTATGGTTCCACAGCCATGAGAGCTTGCAACTCAGAAACCCTTCTGGCAGAAGTCAAAGCTAATAAAATAGCTGTCTTCCAGGAAAGGAACTTGATATCCGAAGCAGCCGCAGGCTCAAAAGGGGGGTAAAGTTAGTTTTTCCAAAACATAATTAAGGTCCCAAGCAGGAACAGGAGGAGTTCTGGGAGGTCTTAAATTCTTAGCCCCTCTCAAGAATTGTCTCACCAGCTGGTGAGAAAAAATGGGGGGGAAATCAGTGTTGTAATGAGCCGAGATAGCAGAAGCATGGATTTTAATGGAAGAAAAGGAGAGGCCTTTAAGGAAAAGGTCTAAGAGGTAAAGTAGAATGGAAGAAATGTCAGGCAAAAGAGGGTTAGAACCTCGGCCCGCATCCAAATACAAAATCTTTTCCATTTAGAAGCATAGGATTTTCTAGTGCTAGGATGCCTAGCTTCTAAGAGAACATCCAAAACTTGTTTGGGAAAAGCAGAAGGAGTCAAAGGCCCTTGTAAAGCCAAGCTGCCAGGCAAAGAGTCTTGATTTGAGAGTGAAACATCTGACCCTGAAGCTGGGACAGAAGAGAAGGAAACAGAGGTGGAATCCAAGGAGGTTCCAAGAACAGGTGTCTTAAAGTTGGATACCAAAACTGCTGAGGCCAATTTGGAGCTATCAAAATGAAAATCTTGGGTTTGTCCTGTTTTATTTTCAGTAACACCCAAGGCAGAAGAGGAAGAGGAGGGAAGGCATATCCCGAAAGATTCCTCCAGCTGAAAGACAGGGCATCCACTTTCCAAGCTGCTTTGTGGAAGGACCTGGTGCAAAACAGAGGCAGCTGATGGTTGAGATGAGATGCAAACAGATCTATCTGAGGGACTCCCCAAACTGCTGTAATCCTGCTGAATATGTTGGGGTCCAGCATCCATTCGTGAGGATCCAAAAGATTTCTGCTTAGGCTGTCTGCTAAGAGATTCTGTTTTCCTGGAATGAATTGAGCTTGAAGATGCAGATTTAGATTTAGAGCTGTGTCCCATAGGCTCATGGCTAGTCTGCAAAGGGGGTAGGAGTGAGAGCCCCCTTGCTTGTTTATGTACCACATGACTGTGGTATTGTCTGTGCGAATCAGAAGATGGCCTGATTGCAAAAGACTCTGGAAGGCTAGAAGAGCATTTTGGACTGCCAACATTTCCTTCCAAGTTGATGTGCCAGGTAAGATGCTTCTTTGTCCAGTAGCCCTGCTGGCAATTGTTTAGGTAATGAGCTCCCCAAGCACAATCCGAGGTGTCTGAGGTTATGATCCGAGCAGGATGAGGTAGACGAAAGGGATTCCCTTCATTTGAAGCACAAGCCCTGGACCACCAAAGGAACTCCTTTTGGAGGCAGGGAATCAGAGGTATCATAATTTCCAGGCTGTGGTAATGCTGAGACCATACACTCTTTAGGTACCATTGAAGTTTTCTCATATGAAGCCTAGCATTTGGAATCAACAGGATGCAAGAAGCCATGTAGCCCAAAGCCTGCAGGAATTTCCTTGCAGTGAGCTGAGTTAAAGTAGCCAAGGTTTTGAAAATTGATGCCAGCTGTACTTGTTTTTCTGGAGTAAGGAAGGCCCTTTATAAGCTTGTGTTTAGAAGAGCTCCCAAAAAGATAATTTGTTGAGAGGGGATCAAATGTGACTTTTTTGTGTTCACTGAGAATCCCAGTAGTAGGAGAAGACGCTGAACAAACTGTAGATGTTGAAGTAAAAGATCCTTGCTGTCTGCCTGAATAAGGCAGTCGTCCAGGTAGGGGTAAATTTGAATTCCTTGGAGTCTGCAATAAGCTACTACTGGAGCCAGACACTTGGTAAAGACTCTGGGCGCAGTAGATAAGCCAAAGGGCAGTACAGAGAATTGAAAGTGTCTCGAACCTGCCTTGAATCTGAGGTATTTTCTGCATTCCTGTCTGATGGGAATGTGTAAATAGGCTTCCTTCAAGTCCAATGTCACCATCCAAGCATCCTGGGAGAGCATGGGAAGAAGTTGTTGCAGAGTAAGCATCTTGAATTTTGGAATCTCCATAAAGGTATTTAACACTGAGAGGTTCAGAATAGGTCTCCATGAGTTTTGTTTCCTTGGGACCAGAAATAGTCTGGAGTAAAAACCTTTTCCCATCTCTGGAAGTGGAACAGTTTCTATGGCTTTCATGGCCAATAAGGCGTCCACTTGATGTAAGGCCTCTGACCATTGATGTTTTGGCAGATCCGGCCAGCCTGAAGACCTTGGCAGAGTATGAAAGTGGAATTTGTAGCCTCTTAAATCACGTCTAAAACCCATTTTTCCTGGGTAATATGTGTCCAATTTTGGTAGAAAAGAGAAAGTTTTCCTCCAAGAGGGGCTTCCAGGCAAGGAGGACCTGTAGCCCAACGGAGAGAGTCATTGGGTCTGCTTCTTTTGAGATTGAGGTCTGTCTTCTCCCCTTCTGGGTGAAGAAGCAGTCCATTGTCTGGACCTGTAAGAGGCCTGAGCCTGCCCCCGACCTCTGGAGCGTCTATATCTTCCCCTTTGAGGCCTGTCAGACGTGGGAAAAGACCAATTTTTGGAGGGCCAATTTCTAGAAAATCTAGGAGGCTGAACTTGTAAAAAATCTTTAACAGTCTGCATAGATTTTGCTTTTTCTTCCATCTTTTTAATAACCTCCTCAGCCTTGGATCCAAATAAAACATCATGCTGAACAGGGGCATCTAACAGCTTAGCCTTAACCTGTTCTGGTAAATTCTGCTCACGAAGCCAAGCATGTCTCCTGATAACAGTACCAGAGACAGCAGCCCTGCAAGAAGCTTCTAAGGCATCAAAACCACAATGTAAACTATGTTTGCTAACTTGTTTAGTTGCATGCAAAACATCCTGTAATTCCTTGTCCTCTGCACATGCAGGAAAGGTAGAGAGCTTTTGCTTTAGAACAGACAAAAGAAATTGCTGATACTTGAACATGTGAAACTGGCAATTTAAAGCTCTAATAGAAAGGGTAGCAGAAGTGTAAACCTTCTTGCCCCACCTGTCCAAGGCACGAGAATCCTTTTCAGATGGGATAGGATTTTTAGAAGAAGCGGCCTTAGCAGCCCTAGAACCCTGAGAAATGGTTTCAGGATCAGCAGAAGGGTTCTTAAATAAGAATTGATGGGAGTCAGGGACTCTGTAAAATCTATCAGGCTTAGAAGGAGCAGGTGGCAAGGAATCAGGATTTAGGTTAGCTTCAGAAAAAGCATCATCCACAATATCAAGTACAGGAGGAATAGCCAAAGGTCTGTGTTGAGGGAGAAGGAGAAATTCCCTAAGTCTCTTCTTGGAAGCAGAGTAATCCTGACCTTCCCAATGAAAATGCTCCCTCATCTCATGTAAGGTTTCCCCAAAAGAGAAATCTTCAGGGGAGAAGCAGAGGAATAGAGTCCTCTGCATCAGAATCCTCATAAGGAGGAAAAGAATAATCCTGGTCAGAGGAAGAGACAGAAGACACAGAAGCCTGATCAGAAGAATCATAAGGAATATCCTGTCTAGGCCTTTTTTCTGGAGGAGGGTGAGAACCCCTAATCATTGTAAGTAAATCTTTAGCCATCCGAAGTAATTGCTTCTGGGACTTGGGAGCTGTATCCGAGGAAGCTTGTGAAGAAACCCTTGGTTTAACAGGAGTCTTTGACTTTGCCTTTGTCTTTGTAGAAATAGTGATATTAGAAGGCCTGAAAACCCCCTCAGAAGCCGGTACCTGCACAGCAGTTCCGGACCCATCTGATGGAGCGACGTCCGAAGGTCCTGCAGCAGTTAAAATACTAGGCCTAGAAGGCTTCCCATGGGAGTCTGTGTCGGCCATCGGTTCCGAAGTGGCGGACGACAGGGGCTGCAAAAGCGCCTCACTGACGACCGCCGAACCCGAAGCTGGCTCCGGCTGCAAAATATCATGTTTGGACCTCGGAGGCCTATCCTTGTCTTTGCGTTTCTTTTGAATTCCGGTTGTCGGTAAAGTATCCAATGACATCCTATAATTGAATAGTCTACCGAAATAATTCAAGGCGCAATCGTACCTACGCTTGATAGTGCAAAAATTAAACCTGGCACAGAACCGACAGCAAGAAACATCGTGGTCAGGGCCTAAGCAAGGTAGACAGTAAGAGTGGAAATCTTTATGAGGTATTTGTTTCCCACACGATATACAATTATTAACTTTTTCTGACATCGGAGGAGCAAGAAAAAAGTTTCCCCAACGGGGTACTTAGCTTGAGAAGAGAAGTAGAAAACTTCGGACCGAAGACAATCAAAGCACGTTGTCTGAAAACACCAACCAACGACTTGCGAGCTGCTTTCCACCGCACGGCAAGAAAGACTTGGGAAGATGGTGTCGGCTGTCAGCTTTATATCCCTGCGTTCTGACGTCAGGGTGCTTATGGAACAGCCGACGCCGGACCCAGACTTTGGGATTCTGGCCGACCTCGGGCTGCCTGCCGGCAGGATCACCCAACAATTATGACTGCAACAGTGAAACACAAAGAACATCATTACAATTTTGCACAGAAAACTTCTGTCAGAAAAAAAAGTATCTTTGTCTTTATTGCTTCGGAGCAGTGAGGATATTAAAAAGAAGTTTGCTATTTAGTAAACACAATTGCCAAGCACACTCTGATGCCATATAACACTACCACACGGAGACTGAAAATCCTTGCTAATAAGAGACGCAGACGCACAGCAAATTCCACACTGTGAAACCTTGCAACAGCCTTCACAATCTCTGCCTCATTAACTCACTTCTGTAAAGTAACCCTAATTTCTGGCCTGAACACAAACTACCAGCAGTAAAACAATGAAAACATCAAGCTGTTGAACTAGATATCAACTGTCTTACAATATATAAAAGCTTAACAGAAAGGCTAGTTTGCCACCGACATCATATACCTTTTTTTTCGGCTCAGTACAGCCCATGGCTCAAAAAGTTTCACAACACTTGCTGTATATGCAGATCTTACTAAAGTCTTCATTATCTGCAAGCTGTATTTTTCAAACAAGGACTTAGACATAAAAAAAAAAACTGCAGTTAACTAGGTTTAAATACAACTTACATGTTAAACTCTGAAATCAAACACAGTGGCTACCCATGAAATGCAGAACCTCTCTGAACTGGTGTCCCTCAGGAATTTATACTGCCAGCTCCCATGTCCTCTGTTTGTAGTTAAGCTTTCCTCAATCTCCAACAGTAAAAAATTATCTTTATGTAACAGACATTATCATAAACTATCATAACTCCTCAATCAACAAAGTAACAGTGCAAATATCTTGTAAATGTCTATAACTAGCTTTTAAATTCCGCGGCGCAGTGGTGCAGCGGTTAATGTTGTCACCTCACAGCAAGAGGTTCTCCGGTTCGATTCTCGGCTGGGGTGCCTTCTGTGTGGAGTTTGCATGTTCTCTCTGCGTCCGCGTGGGTTTCCTCCGGGTTCTCCGGTTTCCTCCCACATTCTAAAGACATGCTTCTGGAGCATTTCTCCCCGGGCCTCCGCTGAAAACAGGATCTGTGGAACCTAGTCGGACATTCCCAGTCAACAAATGTTAAATAAATAAAAAATAAATAAAAAAATATCAGTTATTACTCTAGTCAACTAAGATACAAGCTAGGCTCTTTTTCTACCTCACCATGAAAGATTTGGAGTGGAAAGCCCTGAACTGCGAGCAATAAGCTTTTCAGCAAAAAAGGAAGAGACAAAAAAAAAAATAAATAAAAACTAACTTCAAGTTGCACTTAGGGAGTGACATGTTCAGAGTTACTTTTTTAGTTTGTTCTGGGACTTTATTCTTGTAGATTCATTTGCACTTGTGTGAAGATTATCTATATACTGCACTTCTATCTGCAAAAGTAGAATTACTTGTAAAAACTAGCTATTTGTATTTTGAATCCTGTCTGGGGTTTTAGTCTAAGTTCATCCATAGCTGTAGCAGAATTGTGACCTACTGCCAGATTTCAGCCTCATTTAGTGATTTATTACTGGATTTCTCCATAAATAGTGTTACTGCTAAATTGCTGCATAATCTGGTGCCTTAAATGGTAGAACTGCAGTAGTGAGAGTAATGTAAATTCTGTGCCAAAATCGGTACTTCAGTACTTTTACAGTTGTTTATATTCCAGTTTTGCTGCCAGTCTTATATTCCGATTATTATTTACAAGCATAAAATTGCATTTCAATGCTATTCTGGTCACCTGTTCTTTGTGTCTGTCCCAACCCCCCTCCCCAAGACATTAAGCTAAGGTATCTGAAATTTTAACCTGCCTGGGGTCATTGATCTGTAGTATCTTGCAGAGACTGCATTTCTGGTCTCTGATTCTTATGTTAATCTGATTTCCAAAGTTGTTTCCTCCCCTCTCATTGTTATTGTCTGTTGTGTAAGCTATTTAAGTACTCTTCCCACCCATTGTTTTCTATAGATCCATAATACTGATTGCCCATACAGCAAACCAGTATTGCTCTTGAATAAGCTTCCTTTACTACATATCGTCTCCTGCGCATTTTCCAAGAGCTCCAATTTACTTGGCACCCTTGCCACACTCAGGGGGTCTTGAATTCATTTTGCTTTATCCTTGGCAGGTAAGAGATTTATTTATTTTTGTATTGCACTTCAGTTTAATTATTTTAGAGTGCTATTGTTTTAATTTCTGCTTAATTTGTTGATTTTAAATAATTTTAAAGGTCTCTGATACTTGAAATCACCTTGTCCACTTAATTTAAGTTGTTTTGTGGTACCACTGCACTCTTAAGCAATCTTTTTTGGGTTTGTATATTAAGAGGACTGGATAGTCCATCTAGTAGCATTAGGTGGTAGCCTGGTTTATATGAGTTGGGAAAACATATGAAAACTGTATGCCATGGACTTACTTGTTTGTTGTTGAATTGCACTTGAGAGAACGTCTTGTTGTGCTTTTACATCAAGAAGTCCAGGACCAGCTGTCTTATGGCAGAAGGTGTTTGCCTGGTCTCTCCAAGTTGGGAATCACTCCAGAAGAGCTCATTTGTAGTCGTTTATTGGCCTGAGTGCACAGGAGTCATTTTTCAGCTTTTTTCTGTTTGCTACAAAATTAGCTGCATTTGCGTAGAGCTGCTCACTGTGCAACAGTGACAGCTGGCACTGCCCTGTACAAAAGCAAATGCTTAGAAGAAAAATTTACCTATAAAACTACACTAGGACTGTAAATTTTTTATTTTTACTTATTTTACATTTGTTGACCGGGCTAGTCTAACTGGATATATGTCCATTTTCAGTAGAGGCCCGGGGAGAAAAGCTCCAAGTTTTAATACATAGTAAAAAAAAAATAAGTCTACATAAAAGTTAAGAAAGTCATTACAGCAGCTAGTTTTCACATCAAACAGCACTAATTCCATATCCAAGCACTATCGAACATCTACTCTTAACACTACAAACCACCCCAGGAGACATCTATAAAATCCAGTCCTTAAACTATAATAGACCACCCTAATACAGGTCTGAACAACATGGATATGCAATTTCCAAATGTCTCTGTGGCCAGCTTGGAAGATATGGACATCAAGACACAGTGTAGCAATTGTCTCCTGTCTACAAACAGCCAATTAATCCTTAACGAAACGAACACAGTACACAAATGATGTATATACACAACTTCCTTGGAGACAGAAATCTCGCTTATGAACAAGGTTGTCAAAAACATATATACTATGTCCTCCACACATATCATCGTATGCTAAGGCACTTAAAAGAAACCTCTTGAACATCAAAGACCTACAAAAGTCAAAGCCTATATTCGGTAATCTCTACAGCATACACCAAAAGCAACGAAGAACACACATAATCCTATACCTAATGGTCCCTGAAGATTGTAGCCCATAGCGTAAGCAAACGCTTCCCCATGACAAAAGTCCTAGGTAATTCTGTAGTACGACACAGAGATGCCTCAATCACCGGGCTAGACAAGGAGAAGATAACTGTCAGCTGATTATCTAGAACCATGATTCATAATATATACTCAGGTTACTGCACCTCAAGGACAAATATGATTCTATCATAGTCCATGTGAGTGTAAATGACCTGGGATGTACCTACTGGACTACATGAAAAGAGACATTATGGATTTCTCTGAATATTGTCACAGACAGGTATGTACCTTGTAGCATTCTACCTTAACCAAGGATGATACCACTGTATGAACAAAAACATAATTGATTTTAACAAGTGGCTTAGCTTCTAGTGTCCTTCCAGGGTGACTCAATACCGGTCAGCATGGGAGGACATGGTTAACAGACCACATTGCTTTGCCAAGGATGGTCTGCTCCCATCTCCCTAGGGTTAAGATGTTGGCTAAAACTTTATCCACCCCTTGTTGGAGCCTTTTTTTTGGGTGTGTTGGAAGGATTGGCATTTTGGCATTGCCTAAAAAAAAAAAATCAAAGCAATGTTTAGGCACTGCTGCTCAATGCTAGGAGCCTCAACAAGAAACTAAATACCTTACAAGCTATCCTCCCTCTGGAGAATGTAGACATCTATGCCCTTACAGACACTTGATTTAAAGCCACAGAAAGTACTCCAGCAGTGCAAGGCTAGAGTGCTTTCCACACGTTTAGATCAACACCAGCACAGACATAGTTGTGTTGATTAACATCAGCAACAAATATTCCTCCAGGTTGGTTAAATAGGATGATGCCCTGCAGTTCATCCATGTGCATGTCACCATGGATAAAGTTCCTTACCATATCCTAGTTAACAATAGGTCACCATCTGTGCCCCAAGAATCTCATAACCGGCATACAGACCTACTGGAAACACTCACCATCCAGCCAAATACACTCTTCATGGGGGACTTTAATTATCCTTCTATAGACTGGGAAAAATACACTGACTCAAACTTACAGGTACAACATTTCTTGGATTTTATTTACATGAATACCCTGGTGAATCCTCCAACCAGAGGTCCAAACATACTTGACCTAGTATTCACCAACATATGGGAGCACAGCACCCCCACCCCCATGTCATATCTTCACTAGTGAGGTCAGATTACAAAGCAGACTCCTTTGAAATAAAAATCAACTCAGAAAACCCAAGTAAGCCTGTATCAGTTAGGAATTATTCTAAAGCAAACTACATTCTACTGAGCGATAGTTTATCAAAATTCAATGCCCTCCAGAACACAGATATCACAGCAACATATGCACAATTGTTCAAAGAAACTCTGTACAAATATGTGAAGAGACGCACAGAGGCTCAGTACCTTATCAGAAGTAAGGTTATAACAAACACCAAAAGCAAACCACACTGGTGGAATCCTAACCGTAACAGAGTGTGTGTAACAAAAGGAAAAAAAGTAATGGCGAAAATCAAAAAGAGCTACTCTCATTAAAGATGAGAGCTTACTGATTAAACTACACAAGAAACTAAGATGATGACCAAGTCAAACAAGGCCAACTGTGAGGTTAGGACAGCCTCTCAGGCTAAGGACAACCACAAGGCGTTCTTCAGCTATGTCCAATACCTTAAAGGTAACACACAGCAATGTGGTGTATTGGTGGTAAATGCCACCACCTTCAACAAGAAGTGAGATGGGGGAGAGAGACAGAGAAATAGTGAATCTGCAGGCTAACAAATCTGGCTCAAACTTCACCCCCTTCTACCCCTACTACACCCTGTGAAATTCCTTTCCTCTAGCTATCAGCAGGAAGCAGGTCTTGGCAGTGCTTTCCAAGGCAGAAAACACTGCCTCAATGGGCCCAGAAAATATTTCCTAAATAACTTAAAACATAACCTTTTAGAACCACTTGAGGCACTTTTCAACTACAGGCTCAAAACAGGTTACGTACCAAGTGAATGGAAGACTCCAGCGGTCTTCCCTTACAAGGGTGATCTATCAACCAACCCAGAAACTACAGACCCATCAGTTTGACACATCTAATATACAAAGCCATGAACAAAAACACAAAGCTGGCACCAAGGAGTAGATAGTCCAACCTTCAAATCCAATACGCTCTAAAAAGCAGTTTGTTAGTATAAATAGTGTTCCGTTGGTCAGCAAAAGTACACCAGGCTAAAAAGGCTACAAAGCCATGAGTTATCATTAAAATAATCAACAAGGATATTTTTAGCAACCGACAGACACTGGACCCATCCCAGATTAGCTTGGTCAGTGGAAGGTCTTGCCTACTTAACCTTGCATACTTTTTTGAGAGGGTCACCAAGGCAATGGATGAGGAGAAGACAGCGCATACATTCTACCTTGACCTGGCTAAGTTGTTTTGATATGATTCCCCCACTCAGGTATTGTTGCCAAACTCACCAAACTAAGCTTAAATCCCTACATAACTCACTGGATTGCCAACTGGCTCACAGATAGGATCCAAGAAGTCAGGACTGGTGGGACCACCTCCACCAAATGACTAGTCACTAGTGGAGTACATCAGGGATCCATGCTGGTCCCCTCCCATTTGACATCTACTTCTTGGAAGTCAAAGCTAATGTCAAAGGTCTCTGGCTTACCAAGTTCGCAGATGACTGTAAACTGGGAGCTGTCAGATTCCCCTAAGGTACTAACATTGTGCAAGAGAGCCTAACACAGACAAAATAATTGCTGTCAAAGCCAAGGTTTAAAACTCAATGCCAAGAAGTGCATTATAGGGCCCTTTGCGAAATGTCCACCCAAGCCAATTACTCCACTGATAAAACACCCCTAAGAGTTGACTCAGTAGTTAGGGATCTGGGAACATATATAGATAGTAATCTGGCCTTTGACCAACACACAGGTAAGATAGTAAAAAGGCCATTCTGTGTTGCCCAACTTATAATAAGGGTATGGCATTCGGGTCCAAGAAAGTTATGGTACCACTTTACTTGGCCCATACCAGACTCATCATTGAAGAAAATGCCCCCTTTGGCAAGTACCTGACCTGGCATTTGCAACAGCTGGAATGCTCACAAAAGTTCCTCACCAGGAGAACCCACAGTATTAACACACTATCTTACAAAGATCACCTTAAAAACCCTCTCTCTATACTCGGTCTCCTACAGGTTACTGAGAAACGATCTATGCCTGCCATATAAGGCATCTTCCAACCCAGCCCTGGTGTAACTTTTGTACATCCTCAAAATGAACAGAATTAGAAAAACTACATCTAAGGATCTAAACTTTACCTGTGACATAAACGGAATATGCTGGCGAGACCAATATGTGTCTCAAAGGATCAGCGTGCTATGGAATAGGCTCTACATCCATGTGAAGCAGACTTCATTCCTGACCCTATTGAAACGTGACCTTGGCCATTGGATGGGAAATCATAAATTCACATCTGGTCTGACCTCCATGTCTCTAATAAACAGAGGCAGACAGAAAGTAAAATATCACCCAACTAACATACACCCACCACAAAGTACTTAGCCACTGCCAAACTAACATACCACTCCTAACAGACACCAAAGATACATGGGGACACAAGTGGGTTGGGTTACACAGCTAGGCTTATAAAGACCTTAGTTAGCCTATATATGTCTGTGAATCAAACCTTAATCTGGTTGACAAACTTCTTTGTCACCAACAGAGTGGGAATCTACATTAACTTTTTGGTATTAGTACTATTCTTTATAATACCAAATCAGCAGCTGAAAACAGATGCACAGTTGTGGCATCATTCACTTTCAATGCCATAACTGATGTTAAACACATTATTATCTAAAGTTTTTCCTAGTATGTTCACTACTCCATGCACTGCCTACAGGACAGGGCAATTAGTTTTAAATTCATTTGAGCCAAATAATTAAATTTGTGTACTTGTACTTATAAATCTGTATTGGAATCAAACACTTTTTTTCTTTCCCTTTTACAGTAAAGCTCTGCCTTACACTGCTAAGAGTTGTCAGGAAAACACAGGGAGAGCTTGGAAATAGACACCAAGTCCATGTGATCATGTTTTACTTTTCTGTTGTCTGCATTACATTTTATTTTGCAATTACTCAGAGGCATTTGTTACCTTATTAGATAGTTATTGGTCATGATTAATTACAAAATGAAACCATTCCAATAATAAAGAGCATAAAACACTGACCTACGGACATTATAGGTCACATCTCAAGCTTTCTCAATGCTTTTCACCACAACATATGGTGGAACGTTAGGGCGTTACTACATAGACACAGAAATGAAAGGGGCTTCACAAATTAATTTTAACAAAAAAGAATGCATCACCAACCACTTCATGGATTCGTGATGTGGTGCTAAGACAAATCTTGAACAGTTTCTTTAAACATCATGTCAATGTACCATCTCTCCCTGTGCCTTACCTATAGCCTGTTCTGCCTCCTCCTTAAATAAGTGGGAAACTGAGTAAATCAGTTTTAGCAGATTACCATTTACTGTATGAAGGCTCATTAACAGCTGTGTCCTACCCCCATTACTCAACTGGCTTCTCCAATCTCAAGTCAAGACTGACATTTTTGAATTATTTTCTGGTCCGAGGATTCCCTTAATGAACTCTTATCACATTCTGCTCATTTCCCTGCTTAGTTTCCTGCAGCACAGCAGAACACTTCACTTCGAACAGCCTTTCTTTCCAGTGGGGATGTGTGTCAGATTTCATGTTTGACAGGCTAGAAGGAGAAATTATGAATGTCATTTTACAGAATGTAACAGGATTTCTGGTTATGCCCAGCATGCCCCTCGGATTTGACAAGCACACAGAATGCTCGTCTCTTGTGCAAACGGGCATACATACTACAATGGACTTTGTACTGCCTGTGAGTAGGCACCAGAACATTCCCTTCAATTAGACAAGTTTTTGAATCTAGAGCTAACTTCTGATCACCATTCAGGGGCATTTCTGTGGCAGCAGATCCCCCAACAGGAGAGAGAGAGTGGACTATCATCTCACCACCACCTGCCTGGTCTACTGTTCAAGGCCAGCTCACCCACCTAGAATGCTGCTACTAAATCATCAGTCCAGGAGGTGTACCTCCATCTTGTGCTTTGCAAATAAGCTGTAATGCACATCAGTCCCTCAATTATATTATAGTAGAATCAGACTTGTATTGTATGTACGCTACTAAATAGGACCAATGGGAGTCAACCTATGCCTGTATGATCATGATCTGTCCTCCTGTACATTTGGGAATCTGTTACTCCCACAATAATTTCACAAACGGAAGCATATCTTTTTACAAAAAGGATCAAATGGTGGAAATTGAAAAAGGGTAATTGCGAGGTGGAGTTCAGGGATGAGTTGGCACTGGGTGGCAGTGAAGAGTTACCAAATAGCTTTGTAACTACAGCAGAGCTAGTAAGGGAGATGGGCTAGAAAGGTACTTGGTATGACATCTGTACAGAGGAAGGACAACAAGGAGACATGGTGGTGGAATGAGGAAGTACAGGAGAGTATACAGAGAAAGAGGTTGGCAAAGAAGAAGTGGGATTGTCAGAGAGATGAAAATAGGCAGGAGTATAAGGAGATGAGGTGCATGGCAAAGAGAGAGGGGGTGAAGGCCAAGGATAAGGTATATGAAGAGTTGTATGAAAAGTTGGACACTAAGGAGGGAGAAAAAGACCTGTACCGACTGGCTAGACAGAAGGACCGAGCTAGGAAAGATGTGCAGCAGTAAAGGTGATAAAGGATAATGAGGGAAACATACTCACAAGTCAGGAGAGTGTGTTGAGGAGATGGAAAGAGTACTTTGAGGGGTTGATGAATGAAGAGAATGAGAGGGAGAGAAGGTTGGATGATGTGGGGATAGTGAATCATGAAGTACAATGGATTAGCAAGGAGGAAATAAGGATAGCTATGAACAGGATGAAGAATGGAAAGGCTGTTGGTCCAGATGACATACCTGTGGAAGCATGGAGGTGTTTAGGTGAAATGGCAGTGGAGTTTTTAACCAGATTGTTTAATGAAATCTTGGAAAGTGAGTGGATGCCTGAGGAATGGAGAAAAAGTGTTTTGGTACCGATTTTTAAGAATAAGGGTGATGTGCAGAGCTGTAGTAACTACAGAGGGATTAAATTGATCAGTCACAGCATGAAGTTATGGGAAAGAGTAGTAGAAGCTAGATTAAGAAGGGTCGTGATGATTAGTGATCAGCAGTATGGTTTCATGCCAGGAAAGAGCACTACAGATACGATGTTTGCTCTGAGAGTGTTGATGGAGAAGTACAGAGAAGGTCAGAAGGAGTTGCAATGTGTTTTTGTAGACTTAGAGAAAGCATATGACAGGGTGCCTAGAGAGGAGTTGTGGTATTGTATGAGGAAGTCGGAAGTGTCAGAGAAGTATGTAAGAGTGGTACAGGATATGTACGAGGGTAGTGTGACAGTGGTGAGGTCTGCGGTGGGAGTGACAGATGCATTTAAGGTGGAGGTGGGGTTGCATCAAGGATCAGCTCTGAGCCCTTTCTTATTTGCAATGGTGATGGACAGGTTGACAGACAAGATCAGACAGAAGTCCCCGTGGACTATGATGTTTGCAGATGACATTGTGTTCTGTAGTGAGAGTAGGGAACAGGTGGAGGAGACCCTGGAGAGATTGAGATATGCTCTAGAGAGAATAGGAATGAAGGTCAGCAGGACTAAGACAGAATATATGTTTGTGAATGAGAGGGAGGATAGAGGAATGGTGACGATGCAAGGAGTAGACGTGGCGAAGGTGGATGAGTTTAAATACTTGGGATCAATAGTTCAGAGTAACGATGAGTGTGGAAGAGAGGTGAAGAAGAGAGTACAGGCAGGATGGAGTGGGTGGAGAAGAGTTTCAGGAATGATTTGTGACAGATGAGTACCAGTAAGAGTGAAAGGGAAGGTCTACAAGAGGGTAGTGAGACCAGCTATGTTATATGGGTTGGAGACAGTGGCATTGACAAAAAGGCAGGAGTTTGAGCTGGATGTGGCAGAGTTAAAGGTGTTAAGATTTGCACTGGGTGTGACGAGGGTGGACAGGATTAGGAATAAGTATATTAGAGGGTCAGCCCGGGTTGGAAGGTTTGGAGACAAAGCCAGAGAGGCAAGATTACGTTGGTTTGGACATGTGCTGAGGAGGGATGCTGAGTATATTGGGAAAAAGATGCTAAGGATGAAGCTACCAGGTAACAGGAAAAGAGGATGGCCTAAGATAAGGTTTATGGATGTGGTGAGAGATGACATGCAGGTGGTTGGTGTGAAAGAGCAAGATGCAGAGGACAGGAAGAAATGGAAACAGATGATCCGCTGTGGCGATCCCTAACGGGAACAGCCAAAAGAAGAAGATGATGATGATGATGAAGCATATCTTTTTACAGAGTCTGTTTTTATTAGCGTCCGTACTATTACAGTTATAATGAAGAATGGTTGCTTCAGACACCTCCTCTGTGTTCCTGGTGGTTTTTACTAGTGTGAATGGAGTGCTTTTTTTTTTTAAGCTGCTAACTTCAGGACATCTGTGGTGCTGAATCTGGTACTGCAGTGCCCTGCAAGACAGACTGCAGTTTGGTTTGTGTTTTATTTTATTTTTTGCTGACTAACATCAGTATTTGGAACTACAGTTCATATTTACTGTTGCTAATAGTGAAATACTACAGACAGGGTGTGGGGACACATCTTCACTTTCATAGTGTTTGCCCTTCCCCACAATTGTGTGACCAAGGAGCTGTTTATGTAAGTAAGAGGGGAGTGAGTTGCACAGTACCTACCATAGAGGGTGCAGACTTACCACCCAAAAATGTTTTTATTTTTGTGCTTTGTTGAAACCTTTGTCAATCTAACATCAAAGCTGATTTCTCAATATTTACAGACATAAGGTTAGATTATGTCATTGATGTACTGACATGAATCCTTCAAGAGTGTTCTTTATGAATACACTAAAGGATCACTACAGCGAGAAACTGAAGAAAAAAAAAACAAACAAATATACATTTATCTTCCCAAGAGGTTCTACACAACCTAAACCTGACAGCTATTTATGATTATACTTTTTCTAACCATGACTGCCCTCACAAGGACAGGCATACTGACATGAACTTGTTTTCTTGGAAAGGTACTTCTTGGCCATAATGCACCACTATGGCACAGCTGATGTGATCACAATACCCTACCCTGTGCTGATAGATCACAGTACCATTCAGTTAGAATAAAAGTAGCGAGTATTAATGTCAGGTCTGAGAATCCTCAGCAAAAATGTCAGTGTTTTTTTTTTTTGCAGTGACTTCCATGTTTTTTTTTTTATGTATGCATTACATCATCTGTGAAAAATCCTTGCAGATGGATAAAGGCTACTTGAGATAGCACAGTGTTTTAAAAGGTGATATTCTGTGAGTTTCCGGTCATTTCTTTCTTCCTATTCCTTCTCAGTCAATGAGAGTCTCTTATTTTCTGATTTGCAAATCTCAGCTAATTAGCATCAGGCTACGAAAGTTTCAACAGGTTTATTGTCACAGTAAAAGTAAGAATAAACAAAAAGCTACAACTATCTTAACAGTGTGCCATTTCTTTGGAAAGAAAAAAAAAGCTTTCATAAGTGATGGGCAAAAATGATACAACAGCAAGGGAGAAAAATTCCTAAAGAAAGTATCATGAGATTTCATTCAGCTCCAACAAGAAAGTTAAGGAAATAAATGCCTCAGAGGAGAAGAAATTGCAATCCATATTTTTAATAAGTGAAAGTATGGGGATAATTCTCTAAGCAACAAAATGCACCCTTGGGAAAAGACATTGTGTTTAGGCTACAACTGATCCTTATGCGTACTCCTCTTGCAGCTAACATATGGTCATACCCCCCTTAAAGAGCACCATAGCTGCCATTTAGCATAATTGTACGATATTACTTTTGACTTAGTGAACACTAGTTGCTAACATCTTCAACACAATATTACAGCTATGCAACTTATATTTAAATTTAACTGAAGCTTTGCTTGATGTGCTTTAATAAATGTCAATCTAGGAAGGGACTCATGTTGCTAGACTGAACTCATTTAGCAACTTTTGACCTTATGAGACCAACTCACTGAAACCACTTTAAGAAAATGCTGGCGTCAAGTTTTTTTCTTCAGGAGGAGCAAGCATCCCAAATTTGGGGGGGACACTCCTCCTGAACTTTATGTATACCCACTGAGGTTGGAAAACAATGGAGAAAGAAGAAAACTTCATTATCACCAGAAGCTGTTTCAGTGAATTGACGTTATTCTACTTTCACTTGCTAAAAGAGTGCTTGATTTACTAACACACTCCCCAAAGTAGTAGACGGTTATGTGCCCTCTAATTTCCATTTTAATACTCTGACGGTTATTTATGTAGGAAAATATAAAAGCCTATTTTTAGTACACAGTAATCTATGCTCATTAATGTCTTGTTTTTGTACACTTTACAATTTTCTGATGCCTTTGTACTCTTTCAGATTATTTGCATTATCACTAAGCTACCTGGAAAATAAAAGAAAATAACATTAATATCTTTACTTGAATCTGTATGTTCCACAAGATATTACTGATCCATGGCTGTCTGCTTCAAAGTTTTATTTGGTCCAACTGAAAATGCAACTCAAAGAGTTTTAAATATAAAAATAAATGTCAGGAAGCATAACATAAGCACATATGCTGCTTTCTGTTCCCTTAATTATACTTGACAGTTAACTAATATATACAGTTCAATCAAGGATGGCCAGACTCTTAAAACAATGCACAGCAAAGCCTGGTTAGACACGGACTAAACATAACAGACAATAACACTGTGGATGTCAGTCAAACAAACCACTGCCTTTTTTCCCCAATAACCTGTCAGAAATATTGCTTGCATTTCACTGCTTTGCAAAAGGTCACACGAAAAGTAATACAATTTATAATCCACAGTAAGACTATACATGATGAAGAATCAAAGTTGTGCCCTACTACTGACAATACGTTACTTTGTGTTTATTAATAAACATGAATGCTTTGGTGGGATTCTTAATTTTCATACTCTGGGATTCTACATCCCACAGTTCTGAATGAGACTGGAATAAATCATTCCTTCACAGGAGCTTATGCAGTGAATGTAGCTCTCACTATACACCTATGATAATTGCTGGCTAATGGCTTTTTTTTGCTTGCGTCAAAAACATAACAGCATGAGGATGGAAGGAAGCTGTGACTTTGTTCATATCTACACATAGCAGCAGACACGTTTAAGAGGCCACTGCCACACTCGCAGCATCCATGGATTTTGGTGTCTCTTCAAGACTGTGTAAAGTATGGTGCCAAATGAAGATCTGATTAGAATCCCATAAGTCAAAGAATTCGCCTGATACTATATTCCTGCCTCAAAATGTTACTGACAAAAGAAGCATTTGTGAGGCCAGGCAAGGTCATAAACTAAGTCCTGCAATTAAACTCCTCAGTTTTAGGAGAATTAAATTGTTTAAAAGGCAGTCAGTAGCTGTTGCAAAGCATAATGTTTGCAATTGCCAATAATGATGCTCTATCAAGAAGGGTAATGCCTGGCTGCCCAAAATGAGTACTGCCTTAGACAGGTTTGATGCTGGGTTTGGTCACAGAAGCAGCTCTACAAAACATCAGTAAAGTACTCATTTGTAATGAATTTGGATTTCTGATGTACTTGCCGCTTTGTACCAAACAGCATTTTATGATGTCCAGCCACATTTCAAGTTTATCTTGCAGTTACAGAAATTTAAATTAAACTGTAAAGAGCAGCAAATAACCAGAAATCATCAACTACTATAATGCTGTACATTTTGTTTTAATCTAGAATGCCACATATCCATCATTTGTAGCCATTTATCTGTTTGCATGAATAAGAACTTGATATTACACCACATCTTTTTTACTTGTACACAATCTACTGTTTCAGTTTTGATAAAATTCTTACCCAATCACTGATGTTAGCTCATCTGTTGTTCCCAAAGCTTCAAACACTTGGTCATTCTTCAGCCGCCGCTCTCCTGTGAATGTACTGGAATACCCTTAGAAAGAAAAGCATATATTTTTTAATATATTTGGTAACAGTCGGCATTCTGAGGTAACTTCAAAGAGCAACTTTACTAAAGTTCTTCCTTATCATTCTGTATGTAGACCAAACCAACACCAGCAACTAAAGGTCTAACTGTGCCAAATAAATATATAAAGTAAACAGCAAAGCACAGTACAACCACCACGGCAAGCAGCATAAAAATTCAAGGAGAGTAAATAAGACCGTATTTAATAAAAATCAGGATAAGCGCTTTCACATAAAAATGCTTCATCAGATTTTCACTATACACAAACCAACAAGTACATTTAAAAAGCACATTCAAAAAATAAATTAACCTATCAAACAGCTGGGCCAATTAATGATGTAATGGCCTCAACTTCAATGCTGGCTTTAAAGGAACATTGTAATTTAAGCCTGTTGTTCTATGTGCCTGTAGTGTGGCAATCGACCTCATCTCCACACACACTGTTCTGTTAACTATGTCCCCAACCCAGGCAGACTCTGGTATAACCTCCATCACAGTGAACTTAAAAGAATGTCCACTATGATCTTTAACATGTTTAAAAAGGGCACTTAAACAACTCATTCTCCTTATGTCCCCTACATGCTGCAGGACACGATCCTTCAATTTCTGATTAGTTTTACCCACATTATATGACTCACAGTCATTACAAGTAGCAAGGTACTCTAAATTAGCTGTCCTGCAGTTAGCATGTACCTTAAAAACATAGTCCTTACCAGTTATATGATGTACAAATGTCTTGGTTCAGGACATATATTACAGGTTTTGCAGGACCTACATGGAAATGTCCCAAACCTCAGGGGTACATTATAAGATTTCCTAAATGGTCTATAACATAGTTCCCTTTTCAGAGTCAGATTATTTTTGTAAACAAATCTAGGGGCATCACCTACTACCTTGGAGACAGTGTCATCAGAATGCAGTTTGACAATATCACAGACTAAATTAATATTACTATTGTATTTCAAACAAAAACTAGATGTAGATCTGTTATTCACCTTAGGACGTGATGACGTCACTTCCTTATCCAAAAAGGGGGTACCCACTGTATCCCTTAGACTATCCATCTCCTCTACTCTCTGCGCTATTTCCCTTTTGCAATATCCCCTATCTAATAGTTAATTCGCCAATCTATCCCTAGCCCATACATAATCATCCTCCTGTGTGTACATCCTAGATGTATGCTGGAATTGCCGTTTCATAACATTTCCAAAAACCCTCTTAGGGTGCATACTTGTCCTAAGTTATTCTTCCTGCATTCCTTCCTATACATTAAAGAGTCAACCCTTCCAGTGACATTAATGGAAATGGTTGTGTCAAGAAAATCTACGCTGGATTTGGAAGTAGGCATAGAGAATCTAAAACATGTACTAATGCCCTCTAAATAGTTGACAAAAATCCTGTAACAAAACATCTGTACCCCTCCACAAAATAAAAATATCATCTACAAAGCGCCTATATAAAATCAAATGTGATCTATAAAAATGTTCAGAAAAAAATCACATTGTACTCCCAGTCCGCTAGTACTAAATTTGCATAACTATTGGCACAGGGTGTGCCCAGGGCAACACCCTGTGCCCACAAATAATAAGTACCATCAGATATAAACACATTGTAATTTCAATATTAGGTTAAGTAAAGCACAAATAAGCTCAATCTGTTGATGTGTCAAAGCAGTAGCTCTATTTAAAAAACTTCTAATTGAGTCAACCCCAAACAAATTTGGTATAATTGTAAATAGCATATTAATATCTAATGTTACTAGTGTATAAGTCCCATCATTCAAGTCCAGTCCACGAGTACATTCACCAAAACATACTAGAAAATCTTCTGTCTCCCTCAGGACCACCGGCGCCTTTGTCAAATAAGGTTTTAGTTCGTGTTCAACAAACATAGAAAGGGGCTCAGTGGCCCAACCTTTGCCGGACACAATTGGCCTCATGGGTGGTTTAAATCTGGCCTTATGTATCTTTGGTAGGCCACTGAATGATGGAATCAATGGATGTTCAACCATCATGAAGTCATACATTTCCTTAGTTATTTTGTCTGACATCAAAAACTCATGCAATTGAACACTTATATCGTTGATAAAACTATTAATCTCATATCTAGTAATGGGTAAAAAGTTCCTTCATACTAGATAAGTATTCAATAGTATCCATTACTACAATCGCCCTGCCCTTATCGGCGGGTCGTATACAAATATCCAGATTCAATTTAAGCTGTTCTAAAGCCATATAGTCTCCTTCAGTAAAATTATAAAACTTTGTACCACCTGGACACGTCAAAGCACCATAAATATCTTTCTCATAGACCTTGACAAAGGTCTCAAGTACAGGTATATAAAATGTATCCCTTAGACTATCTACCTCCTCTGTTCTCTGTGCTGAGTCATACTATATGGGTAAAACTAATCAGAAATTGAAGGATCATGTCTTGCAGCATGTAGGGGACATAAGGAGAATGAGTTGTTTAAGTGCCCTTTTTAAACATGTTAAAGATCATAGTGGACATTCTTTAAGTTCACTGTGATGGAGGTTATACAACAGTCTGTCAGGAGTGGGGACATAGTTAACAGAACAGTGTGTGTGGAGATGAGGTGGATTGCCACATTACAGGCACATAGAACACCAGGCTTAAATTACAATGTTCCTTTAAAGCCAACATTGAAGTTGAGGACATTACATCATTAATTGGCCCAGCTGTTTGATCGGTTAATTTCTTTTTGAATGTGCTTTTTAAATGTACTTGTTGGTTTGTGTATACTGAGGATCTGATGAAGCACTTTTATGTGAAAGCGCTTATCCTGATTTTTATTAAATACGGTCTTATTTACTCTCCTTGAATTTTTATGCTGCTTGCCGTGGTGGTTGTACTGTGCTTTGCTGTTTTCTTTATATATTTATTTGGCACAGTTAGACCTTTAGTCATTGGTGTAGGTTTGGTCTACATATTTCTTTTGGTGCCTTTACTACGACCCATGGCTGAGAAAGTACAGTTTTGTACCTACCATAAATGTAGATGTCCGATAGGTATGCATCTGCAGTCATCACATATGGGTTGTCCTGCTTCAGGCAGCCCTTCGGTCGGCCGGATTCCAAAGTCTGGGTCTGGCCTCGGCTGATGTCGCACTTTCCCCGACGTCAGAGTGCCTGGGGTATAAAAGCATCAGCCGACGCCATCTTCCTCAGTTTTTCTTGCCCCAGATGCCAGGTGCCCTCTAGGAAGGCTAAATTTGGATAAATGCAATAAAATTCCAAACATTTGCAAAAATATATAAATATACATGTATATACAAACAAATACACCATAATAGATTCCCCCAGCTAGCTAAAAGAGGGGTAAGCACCCTAGGAATACCACAGAGGGGTAGGAGGGAGGGTAAACCTGACTGCAGATGCATACCTAATCGGACATCTACATTTATGGTAGGTACAAAACTGTACTATGTCCTTCAAGGATGCATCTGCAGTCATCACATATGGGTAGAATACCATAGCCAAACTGGGGGTGGAGGTACTAAATGAAGGATGGTGTAGTTAAGATACCCTGCAGGACTGCCGTAGCAAACCCTGCTCTGGATCTGGAGTATAAAGGCAAATTGTAATGCTTGGCAAATGTATGCACGGAGCTCCATGTAGCAGCTTCTAAAATGTCCTTGGTAGCCACCCCTCTTAGGAAGGCTGTGATGGTGGCTGTGGCTCTCGTGGAATGAGGTCTAATGTTAGCTGGCACAGTCTTTCCATGAAAGGAGTAACAAAAGCGAATGCAATTTCCTATCCATTTGGAAATTGTTTGTTTGGAAATTGCTTTTCCTTGTACCCCAGCAGCATATGCTACAAACAACTGGTCAGTCTTTCTGTAACTTTTAGTTCTGTCCAAGTAGTAGCGTAGTTGTCTGTGTATGTCCAGGGTGTGCAGAAGTCTTTCCCCTTTATTTTGTGGCTGTGGGAAGAATGTAGGCAAGTGAATAGTTTGGTTCAAAGATACCCTGGATACCACCTTTGGCATGAATGTAGGATTGGTCCTCAAAGAAACTCTGTCCTGATGAAAGATAAGGAATGGCTGCACTGCCATTAAAGCTTGCAGCTCAGATACTCTTCTTGCTGAGGTTATGGCCAGAAGGAAGGCAGTTTTCCAAGACAAAAACTGTACATCTGCCGATGCTGCTGGTTCGAAGGGAGGAAGTGTTCGTTTTTCCAACACGAAATTCAGGTCCCAAGTAGGTAGAGGTGGTTTCCTTGGAGGATTAATGTTTTTGATTCCTCTTAGAAACTGTCTTAGTAGAGGGTGAGGGAAGACAGGTGGATTTAGATTGTATTCTGCTGAGATTGCTGAGGCATGTATCTTGATGGAAGAGCAAGACAGGCCACTGTGGGACAATTCTGCCAAGTATTCCAATATGTATGCCATATTCATTACAGTCACATCTAGGCCCTTTGCTGTGTTCCAGGTGTGAAATCTTTTCCATTTTGCTGTGTATGCCTTCCTTGTGGAAGGTCGGCGAGCTTCCATAATAATATCCTTCACTCTCTGGGATAGGTTATCCTGAGTGGGAGTCATGGTATTCTCCAGGCAGTTAGCTGCAAGATTTTCAGGTTGGAGTGTAGAGTCCTGAAAATGTGCTGCGTCAGTAGAAGTGGCCATAAGGGGAGAGGCCATGGTTTCGTCTGTGACAAGCTCTTTAACAGTGGGTACCAGTGCTGTCTTGGCCAGTTTGGGGCTATCAGGATTACTCTGGGCTGCTCTGTCCTGATCTTCAGTAGGACCTTGGTCATTATTGGAAGAGGTGGGAAAGCATACATTGTTAGAGCTTTCCAGCTGAAAGAGAGAGCGTCCACTTTCCAAGCTTGTGGGTGGTATGTCCTTGAGCAGAATTTCTTCAGTTGATGATTTAGGGGGGAAGCAAACATGTCTATTTCCGGCCTTCCCCATGATTGTGTGATTTGCAAGAAGATGTCTGGGTGCAGCATCCATTCGTGTGCATCCATGGTAGTTCTGCTTAAGCTGTCTGCCAGTGTATTGTCTTTCCCTGGCATGAACTGGGACTGTAGCTGTATGTTGAGTTTCAATGCCAGTTCCCATAGGTTCATTGTCAGTCTGCAAAGAGGGTAGGAATGGGTGCCTCCTTGCTTGTTTATGTACCACATAACTGTGGTGTTGTCTGTCCTTAGGAGTAGGTGGCCTTGGTGAAGGAAAGGTTTGAAGGCCTCGATTGCGTGTATCACTGCCAGCAATTCCTTTTGGTTTATGTGCATGTGCAGCTCTCTTTGCGACCATAGCCCTTGTATACATCTGCCCTCCATGTGCGCTCCCCAGCCTTGGTCTGAAGCGTCCGTGGTGATGGTTTGGTTGGCTCTTGGCTTGCTGAAGGGCAGCCCGCTGTTCAACTGGCAGGCTTGAGCCCACCACTGGAATTCCTTTTGAAGGCAAGGAATGAGTGGGATCAGAGCTTCTAAGCTGTGACTGTGCTGAGTCCATAAACTTCTTAGGTACCATTGTAATTTCCTCATTTGAAGCCTTGCTTGTGGGATCAGAAGAATGCAAGATGCCATGTAACCCAGGGCCTGCAGGATTTTCCTTGCAGTCATCCGAGTTTGTCTTGTGAGATTCTGAAAGTAAACTGGTAGCTGTTCTTGTTTTTCTTCTGTGAGAAAAGCCATCTGGGTGGTTGTGTCTAGATCCGCACCCAGGAATGTTATTCTTTGGGATGGAACCAGTCTTGATTTGTGGATGTTGACTGTATATCCCAAGGCCTGTAACAGGTGAATGGCATAGTCCAAGTCCTTTAACAAAGTTTGCTTGCTGTCCGCTTGTATTAGGCAGTCGTCCAGATAAGGGTAGATGTGAATCCCCTGAAGTCTGCAGTGTGCAATTACTGATGCCAGGCATTTCGTGAATACTCTGGGTGCAGTAGATAAGCCAAAGGGCAATGCTGAGAATTGATAATGCTCTGACCTTGCAAGAAATCTGAGGTGTCTTCTGCAGCTTTGTCGAATAGGGACATGCAGGTATGCCTCCTTGAGGTCTAGAGTCACCAGCCAAGACCCCTTGCCCAGCATGGGAAGGAGTTGCTGTAGAGTCAGCATTTTGAATTTTGGCACAATGAGGTACGTATTCAGTGCGGACAAGTCGAGAATAGGCCTCCATTGATTTTCTTTTCTTGGAACAAGAAATAATCTTGAGTAAAATCCCTGGCCTTGTTCTGAAAGAGGTACCTTTTCTATGGCTTTCATTTGCAGTAAGTTGGTAATTTGCTTCAAAGCCTCTACCCTCTGATTTGGTGGCAGGTTTGGCATGCCTTTTCTTTTTGGCAAAGAGTGGAAATGGAACCTGTATCCTTTGTCTATTATTTGTAGTGTCCATGTGTCCCCTGTAATGCTGTGCCAATTTTTTGAGAATAAAGAAAGTTTTCCGCCCAAAGGTGCTTCTAATTGAGCACTGGTCGGCGGAGTCAAAATAAAGTCATTGAGCCTGTCCTGGTGTAGCAGTTGTAGTTCCTGCACTACCTCTCTGGTTGGGAGGCTGCCACTGACGGCCTCTGTAGGAGCCTCTAGCTTGCCCTCTACCTCTGGCACGTCTATTCCTGCCTCTTTGAGATCTGTCTGAGTCCGGAAAGGACCAATTCTTAGTAGGCCAATTTCTGCTGAATCTCGGTGGTTGGACTTGCAGAAAGTCCTTAACTGTTTGCACAGATTTTGCCTTTTCTTCAAATTTCTTTAAAACCTCTTGAGCCGTGGAACCAAATAATGTTTGCTTTTCCATAGGAGCATCCAAAAGCTTAGTTTTAACATGGTCTGGCAGAGATTGTTCCTTCAGCCAGGCATGCCTACGTATAACTGCACCTGTCATAGCTGATCTACATGAAGCTTCCAATGCATCATAACCACACTGCAAGAAATGGTTACTGACCTGCTGGGAATTATGCACCAGATCCTGAAGGGATTTACGATCAAGGGGTTCAGAAGAGGACAGTTTCTTATGCAATTCATCTAGTAAATACTCTTGATACTGTATCATATGGAATTGACAGTTTAATGCCCTCATGGAAAGAGTTGCAGAAGTATACACTTTCTTACCCCATCTCTCTAATGCTCTGGACTCCCTTTCAGAGGGTAGAGGATTTTTAGCAGTGGCAGCTGCAACCCCTTTAGAGCCCTGGGAAATAGTTTCTGGGTCAGCAGAGTGGGCCTTGTACAGGTGAAAATGAGAGTCCGGGACCCTGTAGTACCTATCAGGTTTGGCAGGAGCCGGAGGGAGAGAGTCAGGGGCAGTACAAGCATCTGAGTAAACATCATCAATTACATTCAAAACAGGAGGTATAGCTAAGGGCCTGTGCTGAGATAAATGTAAAAAGGTCCTTAATCTCTTTCTGGAATCAGAGAATTCCTGACTCTGCCATTGAAAGTGTTCTCTCATAGTGTGTAATGTTTCTCCAAATTAAAACTCTTCAGGAGGGGAGGCCGAGGGAATAGATTCTTCAGCATCAGAATCCTCGTAGGCCAAATAGGCCTCCTCCTGGTGGTCTGACAGAGCAGAGCCATCTGTGGACTCATCTGAGGACTGTGGATCAGAGGGCTCAACCCTGGGCCTTTTGTCTGGAGGAGGTTGAGAGCCCCTGTCCAGATGAGGTTGGGAGCCCCTAATTAATGAAATCAGATCCTCTGCTAGGGTAAGAATCTGAGAGCTAGAAGAAGGTCTCTGAGAGGTAACTCTGGGAGGCAAAGCCTTAGAAAGTTTATCAGCCTTAGCCCTAGAGAAAGCCTTAATGGACATGGAAGCAGGGGGTCTGGCTGCACCACGTGCAGGAGTAGACTTATCTAAAGTAATGGTTTCGGAAGGTTCCTGGACACCGGTATCAGTAGGTAATTCAATGACCGACTCGGCCGAGGTAGTCGGTTGTGCGGTTTCGGTAGTAGGAAGTACCAAGGACTCTGTTTCAGCCGAAACCGAGACACTCGCGGTAGGCCCGACCGAGGTTTCAGCCGAAACCGCGACCCGCGTGTGTCGGTCCTTGTCTTTCCATTTTTTGACTAAATGTGAAGTCGGAGTCTCCGACGGCATTATATACGCAAAACTAGCCCCAAAAAACTCCTCTGCAAACTCCGACTGACGTCTAAGAGTTCGTCGGTTGAAGGAAGCACAGGCTGAACAGGCAGAGACGTCGTGGTCTGGGCCTAGGCAGGGGAGGCAGTAAGAGTGGAAATCCTTATGAGGTATTTGTTTCCCACAGGTTAAACAATTATTAACTTTATCTGACATCGGCTGAGGCAAGAAAGAGTCCCCAACGGGGTACTTAGCTTTTTCGAAGTCTTCGGTAGCTGAATCACAGGAGCTGACCGACCGGCACTTGCGAACTGCTTCTGCTTCGGGCACCACGCGGCAAGAAAGACTGAAGAAGATGGCGCCGGCTGATGCTTTTATACCCCAGGCGCTCTGACGTCTGGGAAAGTGCGACATCAGCCGAGGCCAGACCCAGACTTTGGAATCCGGCCGACCGAAGGGCTGCCTGAGGCAGGACAACCCATATGTGATGACTGCAGATGCATCCTTGAAGGACATCAGCACTATGGCTCTGGATGGTCGAGCATCTGGGAAACTACAACAGCAATATTGTTTTGAACGGTTGGTTCATGTTGTGAATAACCCACTACTTACAACGGAGTTTTGTTCCACTCCCACTGTGCAAGAGGATGCTGCTAAGATGGAAGCTTTTAATACTTTGCTTAAGGAGTTGGAGAATATTCTTTATAAACTGAAAAGAGCACAGTGACAGTTTTGCGGATGCCCAAATATGGGAATACTTTCCCCGAGCTACTGAGTAAGTGGCAAAGTCTTAATTTAGAACTGAGTTTTAACTATTTGTGTCTAATGAACAATTTATTTGCACCTATGGAGCAGGAACTTGTTGAAACTGCTACTAGGTTGCAAGAGACCTTGTCTGTTAGATTTAATGGTGAACCATATGTGGACAAAATTGAGAATCTTTTTTATAAATCTTGCTTCCTATGATGAGCGTTTGTCTCTCCTGAAGAAGAAGAAACTCGAGAGAGATATGAAGGACTTTAGAGATGGCCATATTTTTGTATGGCCAAGTTCTGTTACTAGACAAGTAACTGTGAACAAAGATAATTTACTATCTAGTACTGATCCAGTCAGAGAAATGACTGATACAGATGAAGTTGCTGCAACGGAGGAGATGGGAGATCAACTGGAGTTGGGGTCTTCTGGAGAGGCAGCAGCTCCTAATCATGAAGGGGCAGTAATGACTGGTAGCAGCAATATACAAGTTCATACCACTGATGGACAAGGAGGGGCTAGACCCAAACAAACCATAAATGGGTCTTCTACTTCTGCAACTTCTTCTTTTTGCCATCTGCACTTCCGAATTTACCGGTTCCCCTCAAGCTGCCGATGAGACACAGCGACGCGATCTGTGAGCAGAGGACGCAAACGGCGGAGGCCGTCCCTCAAGTAAAAGGGGATGGGAGCTTGGCAGAAGCAATGAAAACACTAATAGTGAATATTTGACTATTTTAACAGAGGCTCAACTACTTGTACTTGAACGAGGACTCTTGTTCGTACCAGCAAGATCAGCACAGGTTAGTGATGTGCTAACAGACTTACACAAATTTGCCAGGGATGTTGCACTTAAAACTATTTTTCATGGGACTTCTCAGCCTCTTGAAGGGGGTTTGAGGAAGCCTAGCTTTTTCAATCCCCAGCTTCCACCTGTACTGGAGACCTTTGTCAAGGTCTGTGAGAAAGATATTTATGGTGCTTTGACGTGTCCAGGTGGTAGAAAGTTTTATAATTTTACTGAAGGAGATCATATGGCTTTAGAACAGCTTAAATTGAATCTGGATATTTGTATATGTCCCACCAATAAGGGTGGGGCGATTGTAGTAATGGATACTATTGAATACTTATCTAGTAAGAAGGAACGTTTGCGTAAACGGGATACCTATTTACCCATTACTAGATATGAGATTAATGGTTTTATCAGCAATATACATGTTCAAGTGCATGAGTTTGTGATGTCAAACACAATAACTAAGGAAATGTATGACTTCATGATGGTTGAACATCCATTGATTCCATCATTCAGTGGCCTACCAAAGATACATAAGGCCAGATTTAAACCACTCATGAGGCCAATTGTGTCCGGCAAAGGTTGGGCCACTGAGCCCCTTTCTATGTTTGTTGAACACGAACTAAAACCTTATTTGACAAAGGAGCAGGCAGTCCTGAGAGACAGAAGATTTTCTAGTATGTTTTGGTGAATGTACTCGTGGACTGGACTTGAATGATGGGACTTATACACTAGTAACATTAGATATTAATATGCTATTTACAATTATACCAAATTTGTTTGGGGTTGACTCAATTAGAAGTTTTTTAAATAGAGTTACTGCTTTAACACATCAACAGATTGAGCTTATTTGTGCTTTACTTAACCTAATATTGAAATACAATGTGTTTATATCTGATGGTACTTATTATTTGTGGACACAGGGTGTTGCCATGGGCACACCCTGCGCCAAAAGTTATGCAAATTTAGTACTAGCGGACTGGGAGTCCAATGTGATTTTTTTTCTGAACATTTTTATAGATCACATTTGATTTCATATAAGCGCTTTGTAGATGATATTTTTTATTTTGTGGAGGGGTACAGATGTTTTGTTACAGGATTTTGTCAACTATTTAGAGGACATTAGTATGTTTTAGATTCTCTATGCATACTTCCAAATCCAGCATAGGTTTTCTTGACACAACCATTTCAGTTAATGTCACTGGAAGGGTTGACTCTTTAATGTATAGGAAGGAATGCAAAAAGAATAACTTGCTTGATAGGACAAGTATGCACCCTAAGAGGGTTTTTGGAAATGTTATGAAATGGCTGGACATGTCTGGTATGGATAGTCCGATAATGGATAATTTATGCCAACTGTGTCACTCAGTTGAAGTGGCAGGTAGAACAAGTTTAACAATACCACTGGAAACTAGTGTCATAATTGCTGTGACAAAGTTTGCAGACAGACTTGAAGGGAAAAAAAAACATCAAGACCTTCAAATTAGTATATAACATGTGTCTTTGGTGCAGTGGATAGCACACATTGTCAAAGAAACTGGCTAATGATGATGATCATACAAATTTCAGCTGACACATGTACTACTTGGTGAACTGCCAAATGGTACACAACCACGTACATTGCATCATGGGTGTGTCAGCCCACAATCATCTGCAATCCAGATAAATATAATGTGGGTGTCTAGCACTCCACTGCCACGTACTGTGAACCAGAGCCTATGCAGATACTCTGTGGACATCTGTTAGCTAATGCTAGAAATCCAGTGGAGCCATGGCTGCTGATGCCAACATGGTACCTACAAAAATTCACTCAGAAGGCATACAACTGTTCCCATCTCTGTGGATGGAACATTATACAGAATGTATCCTTTTGTCTCTGAAGATCTGTTTTTGCAGTCTGGATGGCTCTGGTAGCACACTCAAATATAAACAAGGGAAGGAATGCCATATGTTTGTGGTCTGCTGCATCCTACACAACCTGAAACGTGCCCTTAATATGACAGCAATAAGAAGTTTGAGAGTGACCAGCACCATCAAAGTGCCACAGTTGCAGAGGTCTCCAGATTAAGTTACGGGATGGCAGCTGAAAAATATGTAATAGTGTAAGTATAAACTAAAGTGCTTTAGTATGAAAAAAACCTGTATATAGTCTATGTAATAAAGTGGATATAAAAGTACTGAAACAGGACAACAGTATGCATTACAAATGTTATGGTTAGCAGTGAATCAGAGTATAGGTGTCAGTATTCCCCAAGCTAATGGCACATGGGGCGGACTGCAACGGACTCACTTGAATACTGCCTGGTCAGGTTTTCAAGATTTCCCCCATGGAGTGGGAAGTTGTAAGCCAGTACTTGGGTCTCCACTGGAGGCAGGTGGCCTTGAATGCAGTGCTTGTGCCTTACCATGCTGACCTACAATCATGGTACCACCATGTGGGTGATGCACCTACCCCCAACCTGCTGTGTGCAATGACTGTGGTGTTTACACTGCAACATATCTTGCCAGGTAGGGATTGGGACTTCCCCCAGTAGACATGCCCACCTATGAACAGGGTGAATGCACTACTGCATGTGGCAGGGACATCACTGAAACACTGGATGCCTAGGGTGAAGTGATGCTGTTGCTGTCTTCCAGTGGGAGGTAGGAGTCAGAAAATGGTGTGCATGGATAGTTGTAGACAGCATCTCCACCAGTGCATGGCGCAACTTGTTTGAGTTATCAACCTTCTGGCACAGACCATCAGTGTCATTGGTACACAACCTTAACTGCTCCATCCCTTAACTGCTGCAGGATGGAGGTCTGTATACAGAGTCATGTTCCCTGTTAGACCTCACATCAACTAAAGAGGCCACAGTCTGTAAGGTGAGGGCTACAACATTCACTGTGAGACCTTTTCTGCTGGCTGGATACAGTGCTGGGCATGGTGGTTCGATGTGAAAGCTGCAGCAATGCCAGACCTGATCTGTGGTGCTCTTCAAGGCTAAACACTTTGGGGCTGCCATAACAGATCCATCTGAAAATCACTGCGGTGCCAGTAAAAATCACCCCTTTTAGTGTCAACACTATCAGAATTAAATACACCACTACTGTGTGCTGGAGACTACACAGTAGAGTCTCCTCTACAATGATCAACAACTGTAGGACTCCCTACATGTGGGTTGGTGGCAGCTAGGCAGACTGCCAAAGGATGTCCTATGGGAAGACACCCCCACCCCCCCTGGCAGTGCCACAACCTGCCTGATTAGCTCATAGACAGGTTATCAGCATCATCATACTGGAAGCAGGCTTGGTGAGTGTACACAGGACATCAAAGTGTGCCCCCATGCTTGCTCCATTGTGGCAACATCAAACATACGCTGGTTGTGGGCATGTTAATCCACTGTCCATTCCCTCCACTGTCCATTCCCTGGCCCTCCACAGCATGTTAACAATGTGGAAAAACAGCTGCACCACTAATAGGACCTGTAATGCAGCAGATGCATCTGTGCCCATATATTCTCATTCCCACTACTAATGTATGACATGGTATACAAACCTTTTGTACCTGGCTGGCCAAATTGCCTGACCACTGTAGGACATGTTCACTAGTACCACTGAATGTTCCTCTCCACAGTGCCATAGGCAGTCCCATGTCATCTCATTAAAAATAATCTAACCACATTTTCATGGCGTGTACAAGGATGTCTGCCTCTGGGGTAGTAAAATTCCATTTCACAAGTATGCGACGGAGCTCAGTACCACTCAACTTGGATGTATAACTGTATGTATATAATGGTAACAGCACTTTGCTAGCAGACATTTGAATGTGGAAAACGGTAGTAAGTCAGCTTCTAGCAAATTACATTGGTCCAAGCACTTGAACAGTGCCCAAGGCAGCATAAAATCCAACAACGTGAACATGTACCAACATGAAGATATGATTTAAATATAAAATGGTGTGCATGTATACACAATGAGCTTCAGGCCAATAAAATTGTCAAGAATCACAACACCAGTAAATGTTGCACTGGCAAGCAGTATATGGCAGTTATTACCATATAGTAATGACAATGTTGGACAAATCTGCATATTACGAGGCACATAGTGCATAAAGATGTACCTGCCAACTTGCACTGAATGCACCTCAGCAACATAACTGCACAGCAAATTGATTGTGTGGGCCAGTGAATGATACGCCACCACTCAGACATTAGCATAACTGCACAATTTACACCATATTCCTGAAAATATTGGCACTTAGAATAGTTACTAGATGGATCATGAGGCACAGCTGTTTATAGGCTTTGTCTTCCTGTTCCATGACATCTTATTCAAGAATATTCTCCTGTCTGAGGGGAGGTTTCTCAGGAGATATATGGGTCACCAAAGGGTGAGAGCTGTCACAGCAAAATGGCATATGGACGTCTGAAGAACAATGCTGGTCTAAATACATTAATCTCAGCAGAGGGCAGCCAGCATGGTTCCAGACACAAATGGAGCATAAGTTCAGAACCCAATAGCACTGTCATGTCAGTATGTTCAATTCCCTTATTAATAGTTGTACTACAATCATGCTTCCAAGCAGCATACTCATCTAATGAGCACCCTTTGCCCTACAAATGCTTCATGTTGTTGTTGTACCAACAAGGTGGCTTACCAGGAGAACCACCTCACCCATTAGGACAGTAAGTATTTACTTTGAGTGACAGATGATAAATCTAGGAGGTTGTACTAGTAAGAAATATTTCACAGTTTGCATAGATTTAGCTTTATCTTCCATCTTTTTCAGAACTTCTTCAGCCTTATTGCCAAACGGGCAGTCCTGCTGCAAAGGATCATCCAATAGTTTTGCTTTAACATGATCAGGCAGAGATTGCTCCTTAAACCAAGCATGCCTTCTAAGCACAGACCCAGTAACAGCAGCCCTGCAAGAGGCCTCTAAAGAATCAAAACCACATTGCAAAGTATGTTTGCCAACTTGTTCAGCTGAATGCAATAAATCCTGTAAATATTTATTCTCCACACAGTCAGAAATCAACATCATTTTCTGTTTAAGCAGTCCCATGATATGCTGTTGATATTTTAGCATATGAAATTGACAGTTTAAAGCCCTGATTGCTAAGGTTGCAGAAGTATAAACCTTTTTACCCCATCTATCCAGTGCCCTGGAGTCTCTATCAGAAGGGGTAGGATTTTTAGCAGTAGAAGCCTTAATGCCCTTGGGCCCCTGAGAAATGGTTTCAGGGTCCGCAACAGGATTTTTGAAAAGGAAATTGTAGGACTCAGGAACCCTGTAGTACCTGTCTGGTTTGCTAGGAGCTGGAGGCAAGGAATCCGGGGCCATACTGGATTCCAAAAACACATCATCAACAATGTCTAGTACAGGAGGTATAGCCAAAGGCCTATGCTGAGGAAGAAGGAAATCCCTAAGCCTCTGTTTGGATTCAGAGAAATCCTGACTTTCCTAGTGGAAATGCTCCCTTAAGGTATGTAAAGTTTCCCCAAAAGAGAAATCCTCAGGTGGAGAAGCAGAGGGACTGGAATCCTCTGCATCAGAGTCCTCATAAGTAGGTATGGACAAATCCAGATCATTAGAAGAGTCAGAAGAAACAGAGTCCTGTTCAGAAGATTCATAGTCGAGTTCAATCCTAGGCCTCTTTGGAGGGGGGGGGGGGGGTTGACTACCCCTGATTAGAGTAATTAAATCTTCAGCCATTTTGATCATTTGTTTTTTAGGCATAAGAGCCTGAACATGTGGCCTGGATGATGGTTTTTTAGACATAGATCGAGATTTAGGCCTTAGTATTGAAGTTGGAGTCTGTTGAATATGCAAGTCTGTAGGCCTGAATACACCCTCAGAAGCCGGTGCCTGCACAGCGGCTCGGAACCCATCCAAGGTAGAGACATCCGCGGGTTCCATATGTGAAGCATCTCGTGGCATACTGGACTCCGAATGGGTCTCAGTAGAGTACCGGTGAACTGGTGACTGGCTTAGGAGAAGCATCGTCGGCAGTTTTGGACTTCAACGGTCTGTCTCTGTCTTTTTCTTTCTGTTTTTTTAGGATTCCGGTAGTCAGATGACTAACCAACATTTCTGGATTATTAAACCGAGAACCAAAATATTTAGAAGCAAAAATGTACCGATGACGGATAGTGCGCTGATTAAATAAAGCACAAAACCGACAACAAGATACGTCGTGGTCAGGGCCTAGGCAAGGAATACAGTACAAATGAAAATCCTTGTGAGGTATTTGCTTCCCACAAGACATCGGTAAGGAGCAAGAAAAAGTTTCCCCAATGGGGTACTTAGCTTTTAGTTGAAGACTTCGGTTCTGAAACTCGAAAACAAAAATTTCAGGAGTCGGCCGACCGGCACTTGCAAACTGCTTCTGCTTTGGGCACCGCGCGGCAAGAAAGACTGATGTAATGGCATCGGCTGCATGTTTTATACCCCTGGCGACCTGACATCATGGAAGAAGGGACAGCAACCGATGCAGGACCCAAGACTTTGTTAATCCGGGCGACTGAGGGCAACCTGCCAGCAGATTACCCAAATGTAATGACTGCAACAGTGAAAATGAAGAACATCCACCTCACCCATTAGGACAGTAAGTATTTACTTTGAGTGACAGATGATTGCATATGTGCCAGCTGCTATGAGTGGTGCCAATTTGGCACAGTGCTGTGCTGCATAACAATCTTGCTTCATGTGGTGGTATGGTGATGCATGACTGCTCACCTTGCCATATTATGCTGCTATATGTAATGATAGACAATAGGTAGACAAGTTGGTGGCATGCAACTGGACAGTCCTAGGACGGCCTTATGGTGCATGAGTGTCCCAGTTACTATTTGCTAAGGTGTTTACATGACTGTTCCTGTGCCTTTGTGTCATACTCGGCTGCCTTTGTGTCATACTCGGCTTGATTATGTGGGCAAGTAGCAGTATCCATAGTGTAGCCTAACTAGTAATCCTGTAGGTGATGGTGAGGCACGGCACTGCTGTGAGCATTATAAACTCTGTTTTACATTTTTCATTAAAAGTAAGTGCCAGAGAGAGTACCCCAACAGCTTCATGAGGCCATCAGTGTAGGAATGCACACAGCTGTCCGGCCTAACCTGCAGCATTTGGACCTGCTGGAGGGAAAAAGGACAGTCATGCATACATGGGAGGGGGTAGGGGTAATTAGGTAGGATATTTGGCATTTACCAAACTTGATGGGCATGTACTTTTGATGATGATGGCAAGTTTGGTCAGGTTACCACACTAACATAACATCCTTACCACTATAATTGCAGACTAATTTGTGGTCCATGCCCAGAGCTACCTACATAGGCCGCCTGTGCCAAGAGGAGGTCCAGACAACACATTATCCTAATCTCTACATCAATTAATACCCATATCAGGCCACATGTCCACAAGCATGTGGCCCAATAGAAATACTTGTTTTGATGCCACAGTTGGCAGTCTGCCAGGGCAAATCAGTCAACACACTTACCTGTAGCACCACCACAGTTTTGCCAATGGACACAGGAGGCAAAGAACACTCCTGCAGAATGTTGGGCAGGCCAGATACACTTTTCTATTACACTACATATAGCTAGATAATGCTTGTGATTTCATATTTTCTTATATGGATACCCACTGTTGTTTGCTTTCTTATCTATTATATATAGGTATTTTTTCTATTTTTCTGTATTTTTATATGACAATAATATTTTTATAATATGTTCAAGCATTACCATTTGGTGTGTTGTATGCTTCCATTCCACACTTACAGTACAGTGTGTTTCTTTGCGATAAAATCCTAATGGATATTTAGGATGTCTGACATTACAACAGGGAACAATTACCTGACAGGTCACTATGGCACAAGCCATATTTCTGTAGCTGTCCTTATGGCATTTATTTTAAGAATGTGTGCTGCAGCTGTGCACTATGATATACAGTCACTGTGTGCTTTGGGTGTGCCCCACTGCTGTCATGGTGTGCATCTTGCACTACAGACGGGTGTTGTATTATTCATTAACCTGTACTGTTTACAGATTATGATCAGTTTGTACGATGCACATGTATTTACACTCCCTACTCATGTGACTGTGTACTATAGAAAAGTGCATATTTTCTCATGCTTCTTCATTATTCAGTGATTACTTACCTACCTGTTACTTCTGTACACCACCAAACTAGGTTGGCTGACTTGCAACATGCTCAGTTTAATCTTGCATTTTGCCGAACCTAGCAAGCTGCTATCCAGCATGCTAATTTTATAAAATACTGCAAGGTGAGTAACTTACCAGACTAACTATACACTTCAGCAGACTAAAAGCAAAGTGCTGAACTACATCACAAGGCATCTGCATTCCTTCATCCTCCTCCTCCTAATCGGAACTCTTACCTGTAAATATTACAGGGTTGGTAATATATGCAACCACAACACAATCCTACAGAGAAAGCCTGCCTCTGCTATAGTTTTAAGTGAATACAGTATGTACTTTAAGATAAGCATAACTTAGTGGTAAATCTGTGTACCTCATTTTATGGCGCAGCACCTTGGAACTCAGTATTACTGACAGCTGTGATTTCATATTTTCTTATATGGGGTGTGTTATAAAGTTTGCTTTTTATCTAATTGTACGCAAGTATGTTTTTATATACCTTTTTATGAGGCCATCAGTTGGGTTGACTGACAGCCTAGCCAGTGAAATTTCCACGACCTGCTCCCTATTGCCATAAAGGCCTGAGTAGCTAAATCAGGGTAAATTTAAAGATTTAGAATGCCATGTCTGCATTGGCTTTGAAGAGAGTTAGGGGAGTTAAATTATTTTGGTATGGAGAGGAAGATTATTCCATAGGTAGGAATAATCTTTTGGCAGAGGTATATATTCCACCACCGGGTTCTGCTAATATTGCAGTGTAGATTTTAGATCTCCATGGTAGATATTAGTGGTACTACATATAGCTTTCAAACATGTAGAAAGTTGAGATAGAAAGGGTCTTTGCAGCTTTGTAAGCTAAGCAGGGGATACTACAAAGACATGTGTAATGGATGGAAGAGAGTGAGAAGGATTTTAAATACTTTGTGTAACTTAAGGAGCTCATACCAAGACTTTTTATAGTTACACAACATCCCCAGAGAGATACATGCCTAAAGGAACACTATACTCTATTATGGACATGATGAAGTAGGATTAATAGGTTAAGTAACTTCCTTGGACATGGAGGATATGCCTTTAGTCCTTAACTGTGCTAGATAAAACGATTTCATAATGACTGCTGTGCTGATATACTGTAAAGAAATGCTAATATTTTGACAAATGCAGGGTTTGTTGTAAAGACATGCAACAAAGTCTTTAATGACTACAACATTTTTTGGAGGGGGGGGGCGGTATCATTTTATCAGTAGGTGTAGGGGTGTCCCTGCCTTCCCAAAGAAAACAATACTGCATTTCTTTGCAATGAGCTTAAGACCATGGCCTTGAAACAGGACTTTGTGTAGGTAGGCCCTTTTCGAGACTATGGATGTCATCTGGTACTTCTACATTAGCAAAGTATATGCTTAATAGGAGTGGACCCAAAATGGAATCCTGTGGGATGCCACTGATGACCTGCCTTTTTAGGGAGTGTGTATCAATGACCCTTGTTGTGTGTGTCCTGTCTAACTGCTAGTTTGTTAACAGGGTTATATAGTGGTACACATTTAATGGTGTCACTTTCTCAATAACGTGGTGTGTGATAGTATCAAAGGCCTTGGCTAAATTCAGGCAGGTGTTATTATCCAATGCTTCAGTGACTTTTTCAAAGAAATCTACCACGTTTAGTAGGCAAGACCTGCTGTTCATACAGCCATATTGGTTAGGATTGAGCACTTGTAAGCAGCCACTATCTATTTAGGAGCTCTGTAAATGATACATTCCATTAGTTTACAAATAATGCTCATACGTCTACTTGGTCTATAGTTATTTGGGTTAGTAGTACCACAATAGCTATCTGTAAGGCATTGGTCACATACCTAGCCCAAAGGCTAAGCCAAAAAAGGTTTAAGAAGTACACAGTGATTAAGCATTTTATGCTAACAATTAGACAGCCTAGTATGTTATTTGTAAAAACGCAGCTAGCAATTTTAGTTTGAAGAGGGCTTTTTAAGATATGTTCTGGAACAATTATACGAAGAAGCATAGAATGAATGGATTAAGGGGAAGGACGGGGGAAGTTTAAAATAATTTGCTGTTATGACGTTTATTAAATTATCTCTTAAGACATAGGCACACATACATTAACAGAAAAGTAAATAAAGCATATTAACATTTTCCCTACCATTTGCATACATTATACATCACATGGGCTTTCTTTATAAATTGTCATTCAGTCCAACATTACATAAATTGCGCAATTCTTGTAGTCCCTTATTGACTTAGTAGGTTCTGCTCTTACATCTGATATGTTTGCCTATCTTTCAGTGGTCACTTGTTTCATAGGGTGGTCTGAATTACTTTAGGGCCAGCAGATTTTCCATAGAATCCATAGACCAATAACTTGCCTTCTGACAACATATAAACTTTACACTGGAATTGATGCAGAGTTTATAGTCACTTAGAAGAAAACTCAATTGTGGCAACAGAACAAAAGGGTAACAAAAACGTCATATGGAACAAATAATTATTTGTTGTTAAATAAACTCATAATGGAGAACTTTAAAATGGGGAAGAATAGTATGGCATTGATAGACTACAGGAAAGCATTTCACAATATCCCACATTCATGGATAAAAGAGTGCTTAAAAATTTGTAAAATGCACCCTACACATTACAGCACCATGAAACAGTGGCAAACCACTTTGCAGTGAAGCCATAGTAAAGGACAAATTATTATTCCAGGGACAAAATTTCAAGAGGGATATTCCGAGGTGACTCTCTGTCACCGCTGCTCTTTTGTTATCTTGCCTTTAACCCATTAATCTCTCTACTTAACAAATTAGGTCATAGTTACAATTTGGCTCCCAGAAAAAGTGTAAAGACTAAACGTTTTGTAGATTAATTAAAACTGTACAGTTTATCAAATGAGGAACTGAAAGCACAACAGCTAGTGGTAAAAACTTTTTCAGATGATATGTCCTCTGGTCCTGATAAATGTACAAAAGCAAGAAATCTGCAGCACCAAGAAAGCATCAGTTTGGGACCGGAACAGGGCATAAAAGAACCTGAGCGAGAGGGAGTATATAAATATTTGGGAATTGATGAAAGATCAACAATAAAACATGATCAAATGCAATTAAAACTAGTAAGGAATATTTTAGAAGACTAAAATTAATACTGAATCAGTGTTGATATTTAGGAACAAAGTCCAGGCTATAAACCCACTTTGCTCTTCCTGTTCCAACTTACAGTTTTGGAGTCATTCACTGACCCCTAAAGGTGTTGGACTAGTTAGACAAGAAAATAAGAAGGATGCTTCAGGCTCATCAAATGATTTATAAAAATCAGTGTATATCGAGACTATATATTCCCCATTCTGAAGAAGTACAGGCCACTTTTACATTGATAACATTTATAGATCTGTAATAGTGGGACTGCATACATATCTGCTGCCCTCACAAGACCCATATGTAGTGAAAGTTTTGAAAGATAAATCTAAGTTGACGTCCATACTTAGTTTAGCAGAAGCATATTAGTATTAAGTGGGAATGGAAATCAAACCAGAAGTAGATAAAAATCAGGCAGCAACTGAATGTGCCAAATAGAAAAGCAAGAATATAAGGTAAAACATCAGACAAGAAGGCAATACATGTGAAAATGCATAAATATAGCTGCAAGTAAAGAAACCTCTTGGAACAACCTCATGTTGATCAGGATTGAACACAGGAATGGTTAAGGAGAGGTGAATTTAAACCAAAAGATGAAAGGTTAATATTGGCGGCCCAAGATAGTGGCCTACATACATGCTGCTTTACAAAGTCCAAAGAACATGTGGGAGAAACAGACGAATGTTGGTTTTGTAAAACAGAACTGGAAGCAGTCACGCATCTTGTTGCTGGTTGTGGCATATTAATGGCAGAAGGACTGTATACTGAAAAGCATAATAATGTGGCAAGAATGTTGCACTGGGAACTGTGCAAACATTTTAATACTGAAGTAGATGAAAAACATCAGAAACATGAGCCACAAAGCTTTATAGAAAATGATGAAGTTTATATCACATGGGATCACCCATTACCAACAGTTCAAAAAATAGATGCGAGAAAACCAGATATAGTAATTCATGAAAAGAAGACAAAAGTAGAATTGATCATTGAAATTGCTACAACCAGTGACTACAGTGTCTTACGTACAGAGAGAAACAAAGTCATATAATACCAGGATTTGCAGGCAGAAATGAGGGCAGTGTGAAAAAAGGACACTCAGATAGTTCCAATAGCAGTAGGAGCAATGGGTCTTATAAAAAATAATTTATAATCGTACTTAGATATGTTGCCGATACATGTAACTCCATAAGAATTACAGAAGGAGTCATTACTGGGCACTTTGCAGGTGCTGAGAAAAGCACTTCTGGCTAACATCAAAGACTGAAACAATACTAATTTCATGAACTTTACTTTGACTTAGGAATGGGGTCCATCCCATTCATGGTATTAGAAACCCAGAAGACTTGGAGAAATTACAAAAAGACAGTAAAGAAAATAAAGCATATTAACATTTTTCCCACCATTTACATACATTACACATCACATGGGTTTTCTTTCTTTAGAACTTTTATTCAGTCCAACATTACAGAAATTCTTGCAGTCTCTTATTGACTTAGTAGGTTTTGCTCTTATGTGAATTTCTGCCTACTTTTCAGTGGTCACTTGTATCATAGGGCAGTCTGAAGGGTCTATATTAGAACATCAAAGTTTCACAACTTCAAATGTTCTAATATTGACCCCTATTCAGCGAACTCTGAAAATAGCGAAGCTGCAGAAAACCTAATTTTTTCCTAGGGAAAGAATTTGGTTGTCCATTTCTGCCGCTTCGCTATTTTCAGCACTGTGGTGGAAAGTTATGGGTTGGGTTCAGGTAAGTGTGCGATTGGGCTCGGGTTCGGTGAGTTAGGGTTAGGGCGCGGGTCAGGTAAGTGTGCGACTGTGTAGAAGTGAGGGTTAGGAGAGTTAGGGTTAGGGCACGGGTGAGGTGAGTGTGTGATAGTGACGGACCTTAGGGTTAGGGTTTGGGTTAAGTGGATAGTTAGTGGTGTATGTATAGTTTAGTGTAGGGTTAGATGTAAGATTTTAGGTGTATTTGTGTGGATTGCTGTTTGTTTGGTGTGCTTGTGTTGTGTGTATGTGTTTCGGAACAGCTAATTTTTTCCCTAGGAAAAAATTTGCTGTTCTGCATGTTCGATGTTGTCAGCATTCACTGAATAGGGGCCGATATTAGAACATTCGAAGTTGTGAAACTTCGATGTTCTAATATAGACCCCAGTCTGAGTTACTTTTTAAGGCCAGCAGATTTTCCTGTTTGTTGATACTGAGGTTTCACTATATGGGTCTGTTTCTATACTGGACACTTAATTTGTGGCAGATTGTAAGATGCCTTAGTGCAGGATGTTAGGTTAGTAGAATAAACAGCTGCATTTGCAATGGGGTACCCATGGGACAGACGGCTGTTAAATCACTTTTATATCATCAATGACTGTTAGAAGATTTGGTCCTGGCAAAAATCTCTGAAAATATTGAGACTGGTGGGTATTGAGTAAACAAGAGCTTAAAAAAGATCATGCATATTTAAGCTCCTAATAGGAGAAAGTATTATCTGCTCTAAAGATTTAGCATTAAAAATATATGTATATGGATGTCCAAAAATTCAAAAAGGACACGAAGCGAATGGAAACTGATCGAACACAACTTGTCGATCAGCAGACAACTGGAAAAAAATACAAAAGAAAAGATTCTTTGTATTTTTTTTTGAAGGGGGGCAAGCCCCCTCAGCATCCCAGCACATACCAGTACATACTAACTCTGAGATCACATTACAGAGGGGAAAAGGGCAACTTCCCTGATTCCCACTGTATCACAATCTCAAACAGAACACTGTACCAACAGTTTTCCGGGTTCAACAAGCTGTCTTTTGACAACCTGCTGGTAACCCATATGTGTGTGTGTGTGTGTGTGTGTGTGTGTGTGTGTGTGTGTGTGTGTGTGTGTGTGCGCGCGCGTGTATATAAACATACATAATTATATGTATTTACGTATACATAGATATTTACATCTATCAATAAGGAGGGAGAAAAGGACCTATACTGATTGGCTAGACGGAGGGACCAAGCTGGTAAAGAAGTGTAGCAGGTAAGGTGATAAAGGATAATGAGGGAAACGTACTCACAAGCCAGGAGAGTCTGTTGAACAGATGGAAAAAGTACACTGAGTGGCTGATGAATGAACAGAATGAGAGAGAGATTAGGTTGGATGATGTGGGGATAGTGAATCAGGAAATATGTCGGATTAGCAAGGAGGAAGAAAGGACAGCTATGAAAAGGATGAAGAATGAAAAGGCTGTGGTCCAGATGACATACCTGTGGAAGCAGGGAGGTCTTTAGGAGAGATGGCAGTCGAGTTTTTAACCAGATTGTTTAACTTGGAAAGTGAGACGATGCTTGAGGAGCAGAGAAGAAGTGTTTTGGTACAGATTTTTAAGAATAAGGGTGGTATGCAGGGGGATAAAATTGATCAGTCACAGCATGAAGTTATGGGAAAGAGCAGTAGAAGCTAGGTTAAGAAGGGAGGTAATGATTAGTGATTAGCAATATGGTTTCATGCTGGGAAAGAGTACTACAGATGCGATGTTTGCTCTGAGAGTGTTTATGGAGAAGTATAGGAAAGGACAGAAGGAGTTGCATTGTGTCTTTGTGGACTTAGAGAAAGCATATGACAGGGTGCCTAGAGAGGAGTTGCGGTATTGCTTAAGGAAATTGGGAGGGGCAGAGAAGTATGTAAGAGTGGTACAGGATATGTATGAGGGTAGTGTGACAGTGGTGAGGTCTGCAGTAGGAATGACAGATGCATTTAAGGTGGAGGTGGGATTACATCAAGGATCAGCTCTGAGCCCCTTCTTATTTACAATGGTGATGGACAGGCTGACAGACGAGATCAGACAGGAGTCCCCGTGGACTATTATGTTTGCTGATGACATTGTGATCTGTAGTGAGAGTAGGGAACAGGTTGAGTAGATCCTGGAGAGGTGGAGATAGGCTCTAGCTAGGAGAGGAATGAAGGTCAGCAGGACTAAGATGTGTGTGAATGAGAAGGAGGCTAGAGGAATGGTGAGGATACAGGGAGTAGAGTTGGTGAAGGTGGATGAATTTAAATAATTGGGATCAACAGTTCAGAGTAATGGTTAGTGTGGAAGGGAGGTGAAGAAGAGAGTACAGACAGGGTGGAGAAGAGTGTCAGGAGTGATTTGTGACAGACGGGTACCAGACCTCTCAACCGTATCGAGTTCCTCGGTAAAAAACGATTTTGAGGGCAAAATATTGGGGTGCCACGAATTTCCGCATGGCCCCTTTAAATTCCAAATTTCCTAGGCTGTGTGTGTTTTTTTTTTTTTTTTTTTTTTTTTTTTTAAATAAAACTCCATGTCATCACATGCAGGGCATGTGTGACGACGTCAGTATTGCAGACTAGTATGTGAGTGGCGAGTGCATGCCGTAGCTTTCTTCCCCTAGGCTCCTCCTTACAGTACAAACAGCACAAGTTAGTTTACTTATTTAATGTCTGCAGGCAGCCTTCCCCCAGCTCAGCTCCTCCTCCAGCCCAGGTAAAACAGCAACTATTAAATTAAGTTATACAATCAATGCATTTTACCTAAATGGGTAACGCTGTGCTAATTTATTTGATTGCGTGTTTCTACCTGCCTAATGGCTGAACTGTTGTTTAAGCATGCAGGATGCTTTTACTTAATAGAGGTGTGTGTGTAACTGTCTGTGCAGGAGAAGTATTGTGTTTTTATCTGTCTGGCTGTACAGTGTACTTGCTTTTTACTTTAGCATGCCTTTTCCAGCCCCAGGCGATGTTTAATGGCTGAACTGTGCTTATCGGCAGGAGATTACTCACTTAAGCAGGATCAGATGCCTTTACCTTTTACTTTAACGGCTGAACTGTCTGAGCGGGAGAAACATGGCAGGACTTGGAGAATGATTACTTAATTTATATTTAAGCTGTGCTTGTCGGCAGAGAAATGAATTTTTTTACTTTGAGAAATAATCCGCTTAGGCCACCGCTTTCCACTCGCTTTTATTGAAATAAAGTTAAATGTTAACAGATTCAAGTAACGCTTTTCATCCAACTCGATGGTTAGTGTAATTTCTCTTAAGAGCACACAGAGACCACAGTCAGTCCAGGGCTGGTTTTGCCCTCTTTCTCCAGATCCCCAATAAGACACAGCTATAGGGTTGAGATGTCAGCTGAGTGGCCAAGCCAAGACCTCCAGCACCCTCTCTGTCCAACCAGTGCTTCGTGTCCTTACCCAAGTAGCTGACACACACACACTTTGAGGTTTGAGTAATACACACACACACACAAGCCTGGCACAGGTTTACTAGTTACGCCCCCTTCTGCCCAGACTATAAGGTAGTTATTACTGCCAACAGCCAACACTTTTATCAGCTACTTTAAGGCCCTTAACAAAGGGTGTCCAGTCTTACAGTATAATGTTATTGTTAATACAAATGGTAGTTTGACCAAGAGCAAGGCTGTTAGGAGTGGCCCACACAGTGTCACCAATTAAATATGCAAGTACTCTCAGAACTTAAATATGTCTCACAAATATCAGCCACAATGAAAGATTTAAATATATTTAATAATAAATTATAAAGAACAGGAACATACTCAGTATAGTCACAGTAACATCAGAGTTCAAAATCACAGGAAATATTAAAAACAACATTGCAGGACAGTATCAAATAAATTAAGAAAAAACATCTAAATTAAGCATTACTATATTCCTAACTATATCTAGACAATTACTATATCCTAGTTAACTTACTTACAGTGCAAGCAAGGCAGATGTGGTGAATGGGTCTTCCAGCTGATGTTGTCAGGTCAAAGAAAAATACAAAATATTCAAGTCTCTCTCAGAGTTCTTAAATTAATATCTCAAATATTATTCCTCGGACAGCTCGCAGGATGACATCACTTCTTGTCATCTGACTCTATCCCAGGTAAAAACCCCCAGTGATGCAGCCGGTAGCATTTAACATCTACCTGTGAAACCTTTCTTAGATCTAAAGGCAGATTCTGGAAGTCATAAAACAATAAAAACACTTGTAAGACCATACAGTGAACCTCTAGTTCCAGACATTGTGTACGTTACTGCACTAAAACTGAATAACATCCTTTTATTACTAATCTGTGTGATTTCCCACTTGCAAGTATGGTCAGCTCCATATTACTTTTGACAACTAATAAAGCTAATATTACTAATTAACAGGAAGATATTGGCTCCTGTCCCAAGTTTGACCTGTAATGCCTTAAAGGATATGTGTCACTTATGTACGAAAATAATTTTGGCCATTGACTTTGTAATGGAAAATATACTGATATTAAATGCATCAATTCAGGCTTCAGATAGTTCTGGTTGGTTTCTTACATTACCAACAGTTAACTGTACCTGTTTAGATACTTTTAAAAAAAGCTGTTCAGGCTAGCATTGGCTTGTCAAGGCCTCTTATTTTATGTGTGAAAGTTAAGAAATAACTTGGTTAGTTTTAATGTCCCCTACTAATTTTTAATACACAGGTACCTATATATCCAATCCCATTTAGTGAGATACATGTACTGTATCCATTTGAAAAACAAATGCTGCTTGCTGGATAGAAATGTTGCAAAATCAGGTGCGATTCTACCACCAGGTGTCATGATGGACTGTAACATATAGGCTATATAAAGTGCCTGTCCTATGTACTTGTAATGTGCATGGAATGCAAAATCTCAGTACATGAAGTATCACCTGTATAAATAATGTAAGAGTGGCGTTCTCATCGGCTAAGTGACATACCGTAGGTATGCAGAACAAAAAAAAGAATGAAGCACTAAAGTATTAAGGAAAGCTGGGAGAATACAAAGAAATGCAGGCAGCTTAGTATGTTCTTAATAGCTGCACAGAGTTCTATTTATTAAAATAGATGTGCGGTAATGACTGGTAAGACAGTGATATTTAAATCAGTCACTATTACAGAAGTATGGGTGGGGATTGGCTGAGTGGAATTAAACCCTACCCATACTCCTTTGGAGCCACTACATTATTCAGTACGGTTTGCAACCATTAACTGTGCATAAGACGTTACAATATTAACTGTGCATAGGACTACAGTATTGTGCATCTACACATTACCATGTCATTAACAATGCATGCCGGAATGCAACACGGCAGAGCACAAAGTTACAGTCATAACTAAAGGATAAAGTTACAGCATATCAAACAAGCAAGATGTAAGCATACCCTTAAGTTATGTCTTAGCACAATGATACCCCCCCAAAAAAACACATAGAAACAGCCAATGCGTGGCACATACTGTTCCACTGAACTGTATGCTTGGACAGGTCTGCTATCGCACTATATACATACATGAATTAAAGCACAAGACAGCCATATAAAGTACCACTTCTCAACGATAAACATCTACAGCATGACTCTCATGTTATAGTATTACCCACATCCATGGACAGCATACAAAGCACTGCCCATGAAGGCATTACTTCAAAGCAGCACTGTCCATATAAACAGAATGAAAACACAGAGATTAAATAAGGAATGGGACAATGACATAACATCAGTCAGACACAGGATCATGACGTAATGTAACCCACTGCTACTTACTGCCTTCTTGGCAGAGATACAATACTGCATCCAGGTCCATCATGACAGTAATCACAGTACACTGACGTGCAGCACTTTCTTCATGAGGACATTCATTGTTCATCAGTCTCTGATGTTAAGGTGCATAGACCATGTTTGTTTCAAGATTTAAAGACTGCAAATTAAGTTCACAGTCGCCCTGTATGGAAAAGTGACCCCTGGCACCATGCAAACCTCATGGGTCAGCTAGTTTAAAGAACAGCAAGCAGCCATTCTACAGCAAAAGGATGGCCACTTTCATGTGTAGGTTTAACATTACCACACAGAATACAAAGCACATAGTTGATAAGGGTTATTTATATTATGTTGATATTTGCTGTCACCTTACAATGTTACAGTATTAATATTTTGTTACTGAACATTGTCATCTGAACATCAGGAGTTCTTGTCCTTGTACTGAGGTCTTGACTTGGCCCATGTTTCACTGAAAAGCAGCAGTAGTGAAAGACTTAACTGTCTACTTGCCATGTTTCTTTACACTAGTTCTAGAGCTAAAGGTACAGCCAAGCTCTCCTACAACAGAAAACACTTGGAGTATGTATGTGGACAGCATTCAATAAAATAACTTTGAAAAATCTGGTAACTGTCTCAAAGAAGCGTTATTTGGGCATTTAAGTTACTTTTAATTTTATTAGTTTAAATGTGCTTTTACTGTTGCCAAGTTAAAATCTAAAACAAGTTAATGTAAATAAAAAAAAGATACATTTTCAGTTTGAAGTAATTCAGACAGCTGTTAATTATTAAGTCATCAATGAATCTTGGTAACGAGATGTTTATTCAACTTAGAATTTCTACCAATTTTATAATAAATGTTAAGAATGATGGAATGGGGGATTGTACACGTGAGACTTAATATTCAGTAAGGCAAAAGTTCAATTCTACAGATTCAAGTAATTTTTATAGAAGCTACTTTTACACAAACTAAATCTACAAAAGAACTTTTTTTGGGGGGTGTAGTTCCCCTGAATACCACATACCCCTTATACTTAAATACAACTGTGGAAAATGGGGAAATATACTCCAAGTTAAAAAAAACTGCATCACATCTTTAGTTCTTTTTCGATAGGGCTGACCAAGTTCTGTGTAACCAGTTGAATATTTTAAATTGTGAGGTTCCGACACAATACGTGATCATTTACTCATTCATATTGGGTTGGAAAAGGACATTTTAGCCACTTTCTAAATAAATAATGAGCTAAGTGGATGAACCAGTGTTAATGTAATGGTTCAAATCTTGTTCAGTACAAGATGTTGATGAAAAACTGCAGTTATTAATGCATGCGATTTTAAATGTCAAGTATAGTGTTACCTCTATGTAAAAATAATGGAGAGATAAGAATCAATAAAGTTCCATGGTTTGACAAAGAAGATGACAAAACAATTTTATTTAAAAATGTGTTAGTTCTAAGAGCATGAATGATTAGAAAGATTTTAGGAAAGCCTGAAATCATTGCACACGTGTTATATCAGTTCCAGAAAAAACAGTTACTACTTTAAGCTGCAAAGAAAATGCTTCCCAGATGTGATTTTTTTCCCTATACTTTGCTGGTACGCAGAATAGTGTTGTTCCTTCAGTGATAAGAGTAAGCAAAAAGTAGGAAAGTAGGTAAGTCACTGAATTCAGCTTTAGAATTTACTGAATATTTTAATAAGCTATGTACAGATACTACTGAACGTGTGGTTACCAAGACTGACAGGGTAGATGTATTTTCTTTCACTCTACCTCCTGAGTTATAGGTAGTAATTCTTAGCCATCTGCTGTAAGAAATAATATAGATTCAAGGTTTTTAAAGCTGGCCTTACATTTTTTTGCTGACCTCGAACATCTGTTCAATTCCTTAAGGGTTTAATGATTACCATTTAGGGTTTGTGCACAAAAGCACTGAAATTACCATCCTATATCTTTGTTATTAGCTTTCTCAAAACTATCTGAGATGGTGCTGCATAACCAATTAAGAAATTATTTAGAATATAGAACACTGCCCCAGTTTAGCACAGGGTCTGAATGAGTCACACTATATAACTTGCTCCGATGGATAAAATATCTGCAATGTCTATGATAAATCTAAGATGGATGCCTCATATAACCTGACAATTTCCAATTAGCAAGGGTATGTAACTCAAATGCTGAGAACTCTTCAAATATGGACGCGACATAATAGCCACCTCCCATGATATAGGGGGATAAAGCTCTGAGTATGACCCAGGTGACCATGGTTCGACTTGCAGCTCAGGAGCCTGCTGGAGCTGTGGTGGGTGAGGGGAGGAATGGACAGGCTTCAGCATGCTTGCCTGTCTTTAGGAGAGGAGAGGGACATGTACACAGCCTCTGCAGTAGAAACCCCCTGATAGAGACAGGTGATCACATGCAGGTGCTTTTCTACATGAGGAATACAGTCAACTGATCATGTCACATGAAGGAGTGGTGTGCGCCCCAAATTACCACTGTACTCCAACCCCTTGGGCAATAATGAGCATGGGAAATATGATTACACTACTCCTGCTCTATTTGACCCTTGCCACAGGGAATAAATGAGACAGATGGCTCATGTAGAGGTCAGTAGAGCAGCCATTGAGGTAAGCTGCATGGTCAGAGTAGGGCCATTGCAATAGCAAAAAAAACCCTGAGTATTAAAAATTGACAAAAACAGGGTAAGTGATGTAACACCAGACATTTAATCCCTGCTCAGATGCACAGACAGGTATTGACTTTAACCTAATTTAAAAAATACCACAGAAATGAGAAAGGGTCAAATAGTGATCCAGTGGATACTGCCAGATAACTATATGGATAATCCAGTCTTGGTCTTATAATTTTAAGTGGCTTAAAAGCATCAAGGTAACTGGCAAGGCAGAGTTTTCTAAAAATATAGGAAAGATGTATGGTTTTCCTAAACTCTGTGAATACAAAAAGATATGGGCTATCTAAAAAGATTCCTTCTCTCTAGATCTGCAGTGACAATATCAAACATAAGGATGCAAGGGGCACAGACTCTTTGTCTCTTCAGAAAATGACTGAAGAACTTAGCAACACAGCAGATTCTGACATTTATATCCAAATACAGAGTTTTCAACTGCAATATATCAGATATGCTAAAACACAAGCATATACAGCATAGATGCGGATTATAAATTTTGTAGAAAACTATGGCATCATGTGCAAAGCCACTTATAGTATTACAAGTGTTCTGATTTAAGTGAATGCTTCTCATTTAATTGTTTTATTCCTAACCATTTTGACCAATTGAGACAAAGGAAATTCAGTCTTGATTTGAAATTCACTGTATGTACATTCACAAATATAATGCTTGGCTTTCTGTAAGCATCTCAAGCAAGGTGCATTTTAATAAACAGGCACAAGCAAATACACTTGTAAAGTAAGGTCAGTGACTTTTCAACAGAAGGTAACAAAACTAAATTATAGAATTTGGTCATATACTTTATAAGTACTTCAATACTGAAGAAACAAACAAGATGTGGCAATTACTATTGTGGTTAAAATAAAAAGCACATGTCAGTGCTGAATGCTGTCTTGCAGTGGAGCTGAACTACAGTAATAGCAGGTAAAGCTTTGTCTGTAGGTATAAGGACAGGACAGCAAACACTCCCTGTAGGTAAATTCTTGATATCCACCTTTGTGTGTCCACTGCTATAGTCCAGTGTCTTACTACAGATGAGTATAATCGACTACTTCATTTCAACATCAAGTTGCTGTTGGCTACGTTTTATGCATGAAAACCGTTCTCTTCATTTCACTTAAGAACCCCTCCATCCAATGGGATCTGCTAATGCATAAGCAGTAGTGCTACACCTTGTACAGTTCATCACAGGTGTAAAAGTAAACTCAAAGAGCAAGGCAATGCTTCCAGGGCAAAACAAAGTAAAAAGCAACATCATCTCAGTCAAAGTGTGCGTTTACAAATTGTCAAAGGTATTCATTCAGAACGAAACAGTATTTACAAGAATACCATGTTAATAAAGTAGTGCCTATATTTCCAAATAAAAAATAAGTAAATGTTCAGTGCTTAGTTTACTACAACAGCACAGTTGACATCTCACATAGGCTGGAATGTGAAAAACTGGGTCAAGGCAGGAAGATAATTTGCTTGCCAACAATAAACCTTGCGTAACAACATTCTGAGTGCAATAAAAGTGTTATCTTAATTTCTATTTGCCATCTGCTGTATACTTTCTAATTTTATTGACCTCTCATTTTTATTTACTTATTTAAGTATTTATTTACATTTGATTAAAGGAAGGTCCAACAGGATAGGGGCCCATTTTCATCAGATGCTCAGGGAGAAAATCTCCAAAGTATTGCAAAATATTTTAAGAGTAATAACTTTACATTCTTTAAAAATAACATAAAACAAATACAGGTTAAATAATTATATAGAATTAGACATAATTTGAAAACAGGGTCTATATCATATGAGCGAATCGCACAAATTGCGTACCGGACCACAAAGTGCTTTTTCTGAGATTGCAGTACAGTGAAGAATGGGATATTTTCCCTTTCCTCACTGTAGTGCGATATCAGAGTTGGAATATATATTTAGCGGGGAGTGTGGGGGGCACAGCCCCCACAATAGGAAGTTTGAGGTCCGGGACGTTCGATATTATGAGCGCTCGCAATTTGTGTGATTCGCTCATATGATATAGACCCTTGAAAACATTGGTTATGAATAGATACAAGTTATATGACAATGATTTAATTGAGAAATTTTAGCCAGTTTATAGAGAAGGTAAGTCAGTATATTATATATATATATATATATATATATATATATATATATATATATATATATATATATATATATAAACAAGAAGAAACTTTGCAGTATGGAGAGTGTGATGTTCATTTCCTGAATTATATTATGCACTTAGTTCACTTAATAAAAATAGAACTGTAAAATATGTGCCACAAAATAATCAAGTAGAAAATAGTAAGTAGTCCGCCGTTGAGTTAAAAATGGAATATCCTGAAACACACAAACAAGCGATCTTAGTTGAGTATAATGAAAATCATTCCTTATTTATATATAATCAGGTTGTTTGGAGTAAGGGAATAGTTACAGAGGGTGGTTCTGTTAAGAGCAATAAAAGTGTTAAAATCATTCCTTTAGCCAAGTTCCTCTTTCCCCTTAACACCATAGTGTAAACAGAGACTGTGCTACCTAAAACTGAAACTGAAAAGCTAGAGACAAATTACACTCTAAGACCAGTTTATTAACACTTTGTATAAGCTAACCAACTAATCCAACACTTTTATTAATTAAGAAACTAACTGACTAAAAAAATGACTAACAAAAAGGTCTACCACTAGACATCTACCAGAATAAATATTAATAAATATACAACTTTTAACAAAGATTGCATTCGTGTAAGACAAATATTTAATTAGGTTTGTGTGTCAAAAACAAATCATAATATGAATGAACATATGCACAGATATACAACTGAAAACCAGAGGATGAAAAACATAAAAATAATTGGAAATACAGTGATAAATGTTAAAAATAAAGCACTAAGGCCATGGAATCTGTTAAAGTGTGGCATCCATACCTCTCAACCTCTTAGAGCAAGAAATCTGGACAAAGCCATCAATAATGGGGGGGGGGGGGGGGCACTTTTTAAATATTGTTCTTACACACTTAGAAAATTGATAGAACAACAAGTTTCTTAATAGCATGAATTTTCTGAAGGGTATGAGGTCTGAAACTCAAATGTCTGTCATTATTTTCTGACTTCATCCCTCAATGATTTGCCAGAAAACCACAATTTTATGAGAAATGGAACCAAAATACGAGGCAAAAATCTGGACATTCTGCACACATCTGTACAGTTGAGGTAAGAAAACACTTAGTTTGAGTGTGCAAGAGTGCACTCAAAAGTAATTGCAACCTTTAAAACAGAAAAAGAAAAAGACTAGGCCCATGTACATTGTGTGACATTCACTACCTCAAAGGAAAAAGCGTAGCAAAAGTGTTTAGTTTAAAATCTAAAGTAGCATTTAATGTGGAGTTTCTTCTTGGGTTTGTTTTGGACCCACTATAGGTTGCATACTGGGTTTTATTTGAGACTTAGTTCCACTATTTATTTACACGTTGTTGAGTGGGTTACTCCCACTAGGTTAATGGCTTATTTTCAGGTCTGACCATATTATCTCATTTCCTCTCTACTTTCACTGGCTTGTGTGAGTAATCACAAAATCATCATTTTTGAAATCCCTCCCCTTCGACTATTTAAATTTATTGGCCATCCTAATGTATTCCATAGTACCAGAATACAAAAGTGACCACCCCTTTCAACCCATCTTGCTGTTTTAAAAATAGTTACACTCTACTAAACCTTAACTTTTTAAACTTGAGTTACCTACTTTCACATCTAACTTCTCTAGTGCACACTGCAGTGTGCATTTTTTTTTCATCTTACCTTTAAGCATCCCTATGACTAGCACTTTCTCTAATACCTGCTGGAAAGCACTAGAAAGCCTTAAACTGATACAAGCACTCAACTTTCCTTGTTAATAAGGAGAAATTAATAGTAGGCACTAAACAGCCTACAATTGCAAAGTACCTTGCTAAGGTAAGGGAAAACAGCTCCTGTACTTTACAAAAAAGCACCAAAACAGGCATGTCCAAGGGTCAGCTTCCAGTGATTTCTCCTGTCCACCTGGTGAATCTGGGCATACTGGGGCAATGCAGCAATGGCCTCATGTACACAGACAATCCTCTCCTTCTACCACCCAACACTACAACATGTGAGAGATGCACTTACATAGCCAAAATGGAAGCAAAGCTCTCTCCACCCAAGATTGTGCTAGACAGTCAAGAGGAGAAGGTTAACACCCACACTACACCTCAACACATAGCCCTTCTAAACCCACACCACCAACACCCACATATAACAACACTAAATCCACATATGCAGAGGCCCTTAACTGTAACCTGCCCAAGCAACAAGGACCTCTGAAGCTGAAACGCAAACAAACACCAATCACAACCAAAATATCACATAGTTCACAACACCAGTGTGCCACCCAGAAACAGCCCCTAAGGCAAGACAATGTACCTAACACTTTAGTCATAGGTGACTCTATAGTCCGGCACACTGATGTCCCACTCACCAGGTTGAACAAGGAGAAAATTACAGTCAGCTGCCTGTCGGGTGCCAGGATCTGCCACATAACGCATGCACTCAAGTCACTCCACAACAAGTACAAATATGACTCTCATTGTCCATGTTGGAGTGAATGACTTGAGATGTACCTACTTGGACTACATGAAAAGAGACATGGAAGAGCTCTCGGATCATGTGGCCCAGGCAGGTATGACCCTACACCTCAGGATGTAGTGTGGGTGTTAACCTTCTAGACTTGATCATTACCAACATGGGGACTCTATGCTCCACACCAGAAGCATATCCCTCATTGGTAAGATCAGACCATAAATTAATTTCACTGGATGTCCACATCCCGACCCCACCCCCAGCCCAGAAAACCACAGTGTAAAACTTCTCAAAAGCGAACTTCTCACTTCTCAAAACCGAAGTGGAATCCTTCAAGGCCCCAGGGCCAGTGGAAACTACAGCCCAAACTGCAGAATCCTATATAAATGCATTCTACGGACATCTCCAGGAATGCATGGATCATGCTGTCCCAAACAAAACCAAGACCCAATCATCCAAAGGCAGGCGTCCAGTCTGGTGGACCCCTGCCATAAATAAACTGTACAACAGAAGGAGGAAGCTACTACATGATAGAGCAAAATCCCTAATAGGGAAGGCATCTCTGATCAGTACTAGCAAAAAATTACGATCCCTCATAAAATCCTTCAAGGCCAGCTTCGAGAGAAAAATTGCACAAGACACCAAAGACAATCATAAGGCTTTTTTCAGTTATGTTAGAAACCTGGGATGCAACTCCCAGACTTGTTCTGAGTTGATTCTAAACGACAAAAAATACACTGAACCCACAGAAATCGCCAATATCCTGGCAGACCGGTTCAGTGCAAACTCCCTCCCCCCCAAAAGAGCAAGTATCTATCCCGGCAGAGGGCTGCCTACCAAACATCTCAGATGCTCAGGTGAAGGCTGCCCTCTCCAAAGCAAAAAACACTGCTTCCATGGGACCAGATGGCGTCCCAGGTTGCGTCCTACATGAACTACAAGAGGAACTAATCCCTCAAATAAAACAGCTATACAATCTCAGCTTCACTACAGGATATGTGCCCACAGAATGGCGTACAGCAACAGTGATCCCACTCCACAAAGGAGGAGCCTCTACGGACCCTGGAAACTATTGCCCCATAAGCCTGACTAGCTTAGTCTGCAAGGCTATGGACAGGATCATCATGGAGCTCATAAACAAAGACATTGGGGACCTACAGACACTAGATCCCACCCAGTTCGGCTTTGTCAAGGGCAGATCCTGCCTTTTGAACCTGGTTGACTTCCTTGAAACAGTCACCAAAGCCATAGATGAAGGGAAGGTAGTCCACACAGCCTATCTGGACCTTGCAAAGGCATTTGACACAATACCTCACTCGGGCATCATAGATAAGCTATCCAGCTTAAATATAAACCCCTATGTCACAAGATGGGTCGCAAACTGGCTCAAAGACAGAACCCACACAGAGTGAGAGTTGCTGGAGCCATGTCAGACTCGAAACCAGTCACAAGTGGCGTCCCACAGGGTTCTGTCCTGGGACCACTCTTGTTCGGTATATACTTTTCCGAGGTACAGGCAAACGTGGGAGGACTATGGCTCACCAAGTTCGCAGACGACTGCAAACTGGGCGCCATAATCAACTCTCCAGCCGACACAAACATCCTTCAAAAAGGTCTCACAAAGACAGATAACTGGTGCCAGCGCCATGGTTTAAAGCTAAATGCCAAAAAATGTATAGTCATACCCTTTGGCAAAAACAATGTGCCCACAAATTACCACATAGGCGGAAACCCATTAAGTACAGAGAAAGTTATTAGGGACCTGGGGACCCAAGTTGATAGCAATCTCTCCTTTGAAAACCACATTGCCAAAGTGGTTAGAAAGACCTTCTACATAGCCCACCTCATCACGAAGGGTTTCACATCTAGATCAAGAGAGGTAATCGTGCCCCTTTATTCATCCCTCATCAGGCCCATCATAGAATACGATGCGCCTTTTGGGATGTACCTTACCCGACACCTGCAGCAATTAGAAAGACCCCAAAAGTATCTCACCAAGAGGATCAAGGGTCTCAAACAGATGCCATATGCTGCTCGGTTAAAAAAACTCCAGCTCTACTCAGTTGCATACCGCCTTCTTCGAGGCGATCTATGCCTGACATACAAAGCTATGTCAAATCCAGAATTAATGGACATGCTCCACCTCAGTAAATCTAAATCCCTTAGAGCCACACGCTCGAGGGACTTGAACCTCAGCACAGAAATAAATAGAACTTGCTGGATGGACAGGTTCATAACCCAGAGGCTCCCTTCGCTCTGGAATAGAATTCCAGTTCATGTGAGGCAGAGCACCTCACTGAATCTCTTCAAGAAGAATCTCGATAAGTGGATGGGGGATCGTAGGTTTGTCCCAGGGATTACTCCCGTGTCACTATTAGACAGAGGCACAGTAAACTAAACCTTAAAAAGGGCACAGTATACTCAAATAAAGGGGTGGTGTAAGCCATACAGAATCGGGCTAGGCTTATAATTGCCCCAGGGCAGATAGCCTAGTATGAACTATGAACCTATGACCCTAGTCCTGAGTAGCATCCTGCCTTCGCCCAGAATGATACCACAATACAAGGACAAAATGATTGACTTCAACAATTGGCTAAGCTTCTGGTGTCATTCAAAGGGGATCCATTATCTGTCTGCCTGGGATGACATGATTGACAGACCACGATGCTTTGCCAGAGATGGTCTGCACCTGTCGCCCCTGGGATTCAGGTTACTGGCTAAGGCTCTTGCCACCCCTATAGTGCCTTTTTTAGGTAAAGTTCAAAAGGACACAACCACCACCGTAACAGGCACAAGCATGTCTGAAGGTAATTCTACTCAATGCTAGAAGTCTAAACCTCAAAATGCACTCTCTCGAGGCACTCCTGAAAATGGAGAACATCGATATCTGTGCAGCAACTCAAACCTGGTTCAAGGCTCCAGAGAGCACCCCTGCAATACCAGGCTACAACTCTTACCACACTTTTTGGCCACCAAACCAGGACCGAAACACTAAAGGTGGAGTGTCAATATTCACCAAGGATATTCACACCACCAGGCTAGTTGCCCAACACAATGCGTTTGAAATTCTCCAGGTGCAACTAACACTAGGTAAGACTGCAATCCAAATTGTAGCTTGCTACAGATCCCCCACCATACCCCAAGATTCTCACTACACCTTTCTAAACATACTGGAAAATATTAAGATAGAACCAAACACCCTAATACTGGGTGATTTTAACAACCCTGCCATTAACTGGGAAAACTACTCATGTACCAACAACTTTGCCCAACGGTTCCTGGAATTCATAAATTCCAACGCCCTGGATCAACTAATCCATAGTCCCACCAGGGGCTCCAGTATCCTAGACCTGATCATTATCAACATGGGAAATCGATGCTCCACACCTATGGTCACCCCCTTGTTAGTCAGGTCTGACCATAAGCTAATCATCCTTAACATCCACATCCCACCGCCACCCCCCAGTAAGTAAACCTCCATAAAAAAACTTCTTCAAAGCCAACTTCATGCTACTCAAATCAGAAGTGACAAACTTCATGACACTCATGCAGACGGGAACTGAAAGTTCAACTGCTGAATCTTGCACTAAGGCACTGTACGAGCACATCCACTCATGCATGAATCGTGCCATCCCAAATAGAACCAAGATGCTCTCATCCAAAAAAAGGAAGCCAATCTGGTGGTCACCTGCCATAAATAAACTTTACAACAAAAGGAAGAAACTGTTGCAGAAAAGAGAAAAATCCCAGGATGCAAAAAAACACCCTTACCAGCCTCAGTAAGAAACTGAGATCCCTCATAAAATCCTCCAAAGCTAGTTACAAAAATAAAATTCCAAAGACAACCACAAGGCATTCTATAACTATGTCAAGAATCTAAATGGCAATGCTCAGATCTGCTCTGAGCTAAAACAGAATGGCATTAAATATACTGATCACAAGGATATTGCCAATATCCTGGCAGATCGATTCAGTGCCAACTTCACCCCCCTCTCACCCCCTAAATGGCCCATCTCAATACCAGAAGATTGCCAAATTCTGGTAATAACGGCCACACAGGTAAAAAACGCACTCTGATGACATCCCGGACTGTGTACTACATGAACTACAATATGAACTGGCACCTCACCTAAGTGTCATGTTTAATCATAGCCTCACCTCAGGTTTTGTGCCCACTGAGTGGCGCAGAGCTACAGTTATCCCACTCCACAAGGGGGGATCCACCTTGGATCCCGGAAACTACCGTCCCATCAGTCTGACAAGCCTTATCTGCAAGGCCATGGAATGTATTATCATGGAACTTACAAACAAAGACATTGGCAACCTTCAAACACTGGACCCCACCCAGTTTGGGTCCGTGAAGGACCGATCTTTTCTCCTGAACCTGATTGACTTCTTCGAATCAGTCTCCAGAGCCATGGACAGGGGTAAGGTGGTCCACACAGCCTATCTAGACCTTGCGAAGGTCTTTGGCACCACCCCCACTCTGGAATCATAGATAAACTTACTAAGCTGGGCATTAATCCCTACATCACCCAATGGGTTGCTAACTGGCTTACTGATAGAACCCATACTGTAAAAGTAGCCGACTCCAAATCCAGCTACAGACAAGTGACAAGTGGAGTACCTCAGGGTTCAGTCCTGGGACCTCTCTTGTTTGGCATCTACTTCTCTGAAGTATAGGCCAACACTAAGGGACTCTGGCTAACAAAGTTTGCAGATGACTGCAAACTGGGAGCCATTATTGAATCCCCAAATGATGTGGATACTCTACAAAAGGGCCTTAAAGAAACAGATGCTTGGTGCCAGAGCCATGGGCTCAAGCTCAATGCCAAGAAATGTATAGTTATCCCCTTTGGGAAAAAACATGTATTCATGAATTACCATATAGGTGGCAGTACACTAAACACCAAAAGTGTGATAAAGAGAGTTAGGGACACAGGTGGACAGTGGTCACACCTTCGAAAACCACATCGCTACAACAGTCAGGAAATCCTTCTATGTGGCACACCTCCTCACTAAGGGCTTTTCATCCAGAAAAAAGGAGGTCATTGTCCCATTGTACTCATCCCTCATTAGACCCATTATAGAATACAATGCCCCGTTTGCTATGTACTTCTCAAGACATCTGTAAAAGAATCACAGGCCTAAAGCAGATGCCCTACGGTGACCACCTTAAAAAACTCCAGCTATACTCTGTCGCATATCGTCTACTCAGAGGTGATCTCTGCTTAACATGCAAGGCCATGTCAAACCCAGAGCTGTTGGACATGCTACACTTAAAGAAATCCCAATCCCTCAGAGCCACACACTCCAGGGATCTAAACCTTGTCATCACAATAAACAAAACATGCTGGAGGGATAGGTTCCTGACCCAGAGACTCCCCAGACTCTGGAATAGACTGCCCATACATGTCAAGCAGAGTGCCTCTTTGGCCCTCTTCTATTGGATGGGAGAAAGGAAATTCACCCCGGGGATCACGCCCTGCTAGATAGGGGTCCAGGGAAGTAAATAGTGTGGGAAGAAATAGCCAGGGAATTGTTATGGCTAGGCTTGTATAGGCCCTAGGGCTGATAGCCTAGTACCAAGCTATGAACCTATGAACACCTGAGGTTAATTCAGAATGACTAGGAAAATTTTGGCCAAGAGCACCAAGAATCTTACCTTTTTTTTAATACAAGTGCATTAGGATGTTTTACATCTACTTGAGTTACTACCGATTCATGCAGAAGAGGCCTCAGTTTAAGGTCTCATTCAAAGATGGTACACTCAAGAGTGTAGCACCCCCCTTAAGCTGCAGTGCGGTATCAGTACTGGAAAATTAACCCGACTACCTAGTGTGGGTAAACTACTGCTGGGAGTGCAACTCCAGTGTAAGCCAACATTCAGCATGGATAATTGCGTGTCTTAAGAATATCACTTGTTCATAATACCTATAACTAAGCCTCAGTTTAAATGAAAGTGTACTGTAACAAAAGTGCTGAATGCTTTAAGATACGATATCAACACTGTATATAAAATTAAATAACTAGCTTAGCCAGTCATTTGGCAGTCTAAATTGCTCATAACATCATTTTCTAGTAAGTGTAATGATAATACATATTTGCAGAATACAGGAAGCATTACTGTTGCTCTGGGGGTATATACTCCCCAAAGAAATAACTAGTGGTTTGTGACTGGTTCAATCCATAAGGGTAAGACAGACACCCTCATCACTTCCCCATTTTCTACAGGGGGTTGGGATGGCATGTCAATTATCACCATCTCTCTGTATTCAATGCCACTCTCCTACCTTGTTCAACACATGTTCAACTGTAGAAAGACTTCTCTCACACAGTCTATCCCACCTCATTGCTGGATTGCCCTCATTTCCTCTTGCCTTGTTCCTGTCTGTCCTAAATCTTCTTCACCAGATTGTTTTCTGTTTTTCTGCACATGTGCCCAAACCACCATAATCTGTTCTCTTTGACCTTTACTGCAATTGAAGCTACTTTGGCATGCACTCTTATGTCCTCATTTCTTCATCTGTCCCACAGAGTGCATCCTACCACCCACCTCTGGCACTTCATCTCTATCAGCTCTAGCCTCCTCAGCTGCTCTGACTTTACTTTCCAGGTTTCTGTACCACACAGCAGTATTGGTCACACCACTGTTTTGTATACCTTATTTTTCAGCTTCTTTGACATTCTTCTGTCATACACTACCCTTGACACTCTGCCAGTTGGCTGCAGCCCCTCTGATTCTAGTCTGACCTCCTCATTCAGACTTCTTTTCTCCTCAATCACACCTTCCAGACACCTGAAACTGTTAACCTGTTCCACTATTTCCCTTCTATCTCTATTCTCAACTACTTGTGATTTCCCCAGTTTGGCGCCATTACAACTGTCTTATCTGTACTCAAGTTTCATCACATGTGCCTTCCGTATTGCATTCCATTCCCCTATCCTTTGTTGAAGTTCTTGTTCAGAGTCTGCCTGTAATCCTGTATCGTCTGCATGCAGCAACTTTGTTAATCTGTCCCCTTTGACCCGTTTGCTAATGTAGTCAAATCACTAATATGAACAGCAGTGGGCTCAAGAGCTGAACCCTGATGCGCACCCACTCCCAATGGGAACCCCTATGCAAGACCAAATACTGTTCGTCCTTGTACATAGCCTGCACTAATTCTACCAATGTTTCTAGGGGTTTGAACCACCAAAGGACTGCCTGAATCAGCTTTTTTAGGACCTTGTCATATGCTTTCTCTTGGTCTAGAAATGCCCAGTTGGATTCTTTCCTTATCTCTAGCTTCTTCTCAAGTATCTGCTCACTGCAAACGTTGGGTGAGTTGTGGTGCATCCTAATCCAGATATGAACTGCTCATCTCCTAACTTACTTTCTACTACTCTGCATATCCTTTTGTCAGTCACCCTCTCTAGAACTTTCATGCAGTGTGATAGGAGCTTGATACCTCTAAACTGCCTACAGTTGTGAATGTCTCCTTTGTTCTTGAACAGTGGCACTAGTATGCTTATTCTCCAGTCATCTGGGATATGTCTTTCTCTACACACTGCTATGATTACCTACATGAGTCATTTCTGTCCTATCTCACCCAACATACTTATCAAATTAAAATGAAACGCTTATCATACAATCAACATATCTCCCCCAAACTAAAACTCACTGGTGACACCCATCCAAACCCTGGATCATCTACATCCCCACAAACCTTTAACTCTACAATCCCCACAAACCACTGTGATGCCCCACTACTAGGCCAGTAATCAAGGAGCCTCAATCCTCACTACTGGCACCAGTGGGGGATGTAGACTGGGAGGATGACAAGTACATAGCATATACTTTTGAATCTAGTGGAATTGTCTATATTGTAGGCTGTGGGTGCTCACAGATGAAATGATACATCGGACAGACTAAAAGAGATGTCAAGAAAAGAATCATAGAACGTTTGAGTGACATAAGGAGGAATAGGATAAAAAATCCAGTAGCTACACATTTTATTCAGGCACATAGTGGTCCAGTAGAAACTTTCTTTTTCAATCTGTTGGCCAAACCTAAATCCAATAACAGGGAGGTGGATATTAACAAGTTGTTAATACTGGAGTCCAAATGTATAATAAATTTCAGGACACTATATCCCAAAGGTTTAAATATGGAATTAGACACTAAATTAGTTTACAACAAGTAAACTGACATTGTTATTTGTAACGATGAGAATGCTTACATTTTATTAATGATGACGTTGCTGGTGTCTCACTTTATGTCAAAAAGCAGGTGGGATTCATCTTGGTAACTTTGTATAAAATGTACTATGCATAGCTGAACATGGGCAATGTGTAATTTATGAAGGGCACTTTAAATATAGATTGCTCATTGAAGGATAATTAATTGAATGTATTAGGTATGAGATATATAAAGAAAGCTGCTTGATGTAATAATTTATTCTCTGAAGGCGTAAGCCGAGGTACCAGATACATCAGAAAATACTTTTCTATCCTGATGGTTCGTGTGTTTCAGGATGACAAGTAAACACACATTATTTCCAGATCCAGCTCTCTGCATCAACTGCAATTTCCTTTAAGAGCACACAGAGACCACAGTCAGTCCAGGGCTGGTTTCTCACTCTTTCTCCAGATCCCCAATAAGACTCCCCACTGGCACAGCTATAGAGTTGAGATCTCAGATGAGTGACTAAGCCAAATCCTCCAGTACCCTCTCTCTCCAACCAGTGCTTTGTGTCCCTGCCTAAGTAGCTGACACACGCAATCTCTGACGTTTGATTTACACACATACCTGGGAAAAGCTGGCACAGATTTACTAGCTATGCCCCCTTCTGGCCACAATACAAGGTAGTTTCTACTGCCACCAATCACTCCTTCTCAGCTTCTTTAAGGCCCTTAACAAAGGGTGTCCAATCTTACTGTGTAATATTAATATTAATACAAATGGCAGTTTGACCAAGGAAAAAGGCTATAAGGAGTGGCCAAAGTGCCACTAAATAAATATGCAAGTATTCTGAAAACTTAAATATCTCTACACAGATCAGTCACAATGAAAGGTTTAAATATATTAATAATAAAAGAACAAGACAGTATTAAATCTATATTCACAGTGACATCAGATTTCAAAACCACAGCATATATTTAAAACAATATTGCAGAACAGTCTCAAATAAATAAAGAAAAATACCTAAACTAAGCTTTGCTATATTCCTGACAATATCTAAGAGAATTACTATTCCCTACAAACTTACTTCATTAGAGCAAGGCAAATGTGGTGAGTAGATCTTCTAGTTGTTGTCAGGTCCAAGACAAAATACAGAAATGCTGTCTCACTATGACACTTCTCAAATTAATATCTCAAACATTACTGCTGGGCTAGCTTGCAGAATGACATCACTTCTTGTTATCTGTCTTCTAGTCCCCAGGCCCAAAACAACAACTGATGGCAACTGGTAGCATTTAGCATCTACCTGTAAAAATACATAGACCTCAGATCTTTAGCAGATGCTGGAAGTCATAAAACAATTGCATTCCTTCACATTTCAAAACTAGTAATTAGTTCACCTTACAGACAATACAGAAAGCTTCTCAGCACTGACTCTCTGTCTCTAGCTGCACTGAAAACTGAAATACCATGTTATATTCCGTAGCCTATAAAGTAATTTAATTTTAGCTATTCTCCTAAAATTTGCAGGACTGAAGTTAACCTCCTGTATTCCAGTTTCCACAGTTAAAAATATATACATTTAGACAGTTACAGTAGTGCATGTAGATTTCTGTTTTCCTCTAGCAGGGCATACTGTGGATGCATCTCAAATATACCTTCAACACACATCTGTACAAACCAGTTTGATATACACACGACATACAGCTCTAATACAGTTGTAACACAAGCATTTTATATAAATAATTTCGGTTTTCACAAATGACATAGAATTATTTACAAAATTCCAGCTAGCTGGACTGGCAGTATCTCCTTTTGTGACACTTCTTCCCCCCTTCAAAGACTCAAGCTAGTTTTTCAAGTGACCCTTGAGAAATATTGCTTGAGAGGCATGAGCCTATCTGGGAATACATTACCCCATTCCCTGACTCGAGAGCCCATCTGCATTGACATTGCTAAACCTACTGTAGTGCCGCACTGTCATATCATATGCCTGCAATCCTAGGCTCCACCTTTGAAGCTTGGGATTTTGCTGGCTGGCTCAAAGTAGCCATATTAAGGGATTGTGGTCTGTAACTACAGTGAATTTCCTTCCATACAGATAAGGCTGAAGTTTCTGTAGTGCCCACACAATGGCTAGAGATTTCTTTTCTACAGATGCATAGCATTCCTCCCTGGGTTGGAGCCTACAGCTGAAATATACCACTGGGTGCTCTTCTCCCTCTGAGGAAACCTGGCTGAGTACAGTCCCCAACCCATGGTTTGAAGCATCCACCTGCACAACAAATTGGTTGCTGTAATCTGGACTGGCTAACACAGGGGGTCCTTCCAATGCCCCTTTGAGCTTCTGGAATGCCTGCTCACATGTTGGGGTTCACACTACTTTATATAGCCTGTTTTTCCTAGTCAGGTCTGTGAAGGAAGCAGCTATAGTACTGTAATTGGGGACAAACTTTCTGAAGTACTCTGCTGTCCCTAAGAATGCCCTCACCTGCTTTTTTGTAACAGGGGCAGGCCATGTCTGAATGGCTTCCACTTTGACAGGTTTTGGCCTGATCTTACCTCTCCCCACTCTATGTCCCAGGTAGGAGACCTCTGCCATACCCACCTGACACTTACTGGGCTTAACGGTCAACCCTGCCCTCTGTAGTCTGCCCAGCACCTCCCTGATATGCTGAAGGTGCTCTTGCTTGGAAAGGCTGTAGATGGCAATATCATCCAGGTAAGCAAGGGCAAAATCTCCTGCTAGGATACAATCTACCAGCATTTGGAATGTTGCTGGGGCATATTTCATTTCAAAGGGCATCTTCATGAACTCATACAAGCTGAAAGGAGTCACAAAGGTTGACCTCTCTCTAGTGTTAGGAGTCTAGGGCACCTGCTAGTAGCCCTTGGTAAGATCAATAGTGGTAAGATACTTAGCCACACCCAGCAGCTCTAGGCCTTCATCTGTCCTAGGCATAGGGTAAACATGAGTGAAACTGTGTGACTATTTAATTTCCTGTAGTCCACACAGAGCCTTGTGCTGCCTCCTTCTTCGGCACCAGCATCACTGGGGAGGCCCAGGGACTGCTGGACTCCTGGATTAGCCCCATTTCTAACATTTCCTGTATCTCCTCCCTCCGAGTCTGTTTGACTCTCTCAGGCACCCTATAAGGGGCATGCTTGATAGGCCTTTGGGGTCCTGTACCTCCATGGTGCTGTACCAGGTGGATACACCCTGGTTTCCCAGGGAACATGCCCCCAAATTACTGTAACACTGCTTGAATTTCTCAGACATGGGTAGAGGATAGCTGCTGAGACATTGCTACCCCTTTCACTGAAATGTCAGTCCAAGCCTTAATGAGATCAGTCACCAGATCCCCCTCAGACGACTCCTGCCATCCACTGCAAATCCTCAGCAGAAGGGCTTCTCTGTCATGGTAAGGTTTCATCATGTTAACATGGTACAGTTTGTGCCCCTGCCTCCTGCCTAGCAGTTCTACCATGTAGATCACATCACTGACCTTCCTTACCACCTTGAAGGGTCCCTCCCAAGTAACCTGCAGCTTAGTATGTCTGACAGGAATGAGAACCATAACCTGTTTCCCCACAGCATACTCCCTAGCTCGTGCATTCCTGTCACACCAGATCTTTTTCTGCTGTTGGGCTTCTGCCAGATTCTCCTGGGCCAAGCCCATGAGCTCTCTGAGCCTTGTCCTGAGGTTTAGGACATATGCCACAACAGACTCCTTGTGGGATTCACACTCACCCTCCCACTCATTGTGAATCAAATCTAGAGGTCCTTTCACCCTATGCCCATACAACAACTCAAAAGGTGAGAAACCTGCTGATTCCTCGGGCACCTTTCTAGAAGCACACAACAGATGGGACATATATTTGTCCCACTTCCTCTTAAACTGGTCTGCAAATGCCTGTAGCATGGTCTTTAGTGTACAGTTTAACCTCTCCACAAGACAATTAGTTTGGGGGTGGTCCTTAGGTGCTTCAGCCTGCAGACAAGCCAGCAGGTCTGAAGTGACATTGGCAGCTGTGTCAATCAGTATTTCTTTTGAGAAACCTACCCTTCTGAAAATATCTAAAAGCATTTCCCACATTTTCTGCCTCAATGCAGGACAGGGGCACCACCTCAGGTTATCTGGTAGCACAATCTACTACCAATAGGACATACTTCTTCCCAGTGGAACTTGGGGTACTCAAGAGGTCCCACAATATCCATAGATACCCTCTGAAATGGCTCCTCAATCACAGGTAAAGGCATCAAAGGAGCTTTCACCTTGTCTTCTGCCTTGCCTACCTTTTAGCACTGCTTAGAGGTTCTGCAGTACCTTGTTACATCCCTAGAAATCCCAGGCCAGTAAAAGTTCTCCATAATATGTCTCTTGGTATGCTTTATGCCCATATGACCTGCAAAGGGAATATCAAGGGCTATGGCTAGAAGTGCTAGACGGTAGGCTCTGGGCACTACCAACAGCTGTATTCTCTCACCCTCTAGCCCTCCCTCAGGTGTCCACTCTCTATACAGTAACCTTTTGTCCCAGTATACAGATTCCCCCTTTCCTTGATAATCAGGCGCCTCCCTGGCTACCTACCTCAAGCCTTGTAATGTACAGTCTGAGAGCTGAGCCGGTCTCATCTCTGTCTTTGTAACCCTTCCCAGCCCCCCTTCCACAGAAGTCCTGGTAACCTCTTGACAGCGGTGCCTCACTGTCAGACTGGGTACTACTACTCACCTCTGCCCTTGCAGTCACTCGGTCCCAGGGAACATAAGTACCCACGAGCAGCTGTGGCTCACCTTCAGTCTCACTGTACAGGGCATCTCCATCCCTGAAATAACCACTTCAGCAGTCCCGGCTTCAAGTGTGCAGTCTGTCTGGGTCCCAAGCTACCAGACCCACATGCTCGTCTCCAAGACTGACTGCATGTAACTGCATGGACACAAGGTACTGTATTATCAAAATCATTCCCTATCAGGACATCTGCAGGGATATCCTCAAACACATCTACTTGCTTGCTTCCTTTTCCACCCTTCCAGTCAAGGTGAACCCTAGCCAAAGGTATTTGGAATGGGGTCCTCCTAAAGCTCTGACTGGAGTAGACTGCCCAAGCAAGTAGTGCTCCTCTTAACCACCGCAGGCTTCACAATGGTTTGGTCAGAGGCTGTGTCTCTCTTAGCGGTGGCCTGTTCCCCCTCTACTAAGATAGGACATAACCTCTTGTGGTAGTTTGATACCCTTGTTGTCTCCAGACAACTTATTGCTGGCATTCTGTCATTCCAACTTGCCGGCTCCCCCACCTTTTGTTCCCCACCTTGCCTCCGTGGATATCTATATGCTACATGGCCCCACTGTTTACATTTAAAACATGTCTGACCCAGCCCTGTTAGAAATATGTTACACCTAAAGAAATCCCAATCCCTCCGCACCACACATTCCAGGAACCTCAACCTCATTACCACAATCAACAGAATATGCTGGAGAGACAGGTTCATAACCCAGAGACTGCCCATGCTCTGGAATAGAGTTCCCATACATGTCAAGCAGAGCACCTCACTGGCCCTTTTCAAGAGAAATATTGATAAGTGGATGGGAAATAGAAAGTTCACCCTGGGGATCACTCCAGTGGTTCTACTTGATAGAGGCACCAGGAACTAACGGCGGCATGATACCAGGGCACTTCTATGGGCTAGGCTTGTAAAGGCTCCAGTGACGTTGGCCTAGTACACACCTGTGAACCTATGAAACTATTTAACCCTTGATCCTGGCCATGTACCTTATCTACTGGCTTCCCCTGTTACTGGCAGACTGTGATGGGGTGGTTTAGGCTGCCCACTATGGGTTCCCTTAGACCCATGTGCAGCACTGGGTATCCCTTTCCTTTGCAGTGATGCCCTGTTTGCTAGGTATAGTTCTCTCTTTTCCCCCCAACTCCTCTGCATATATATTTAGACAGTTACAATAGTGCATGTACATTTCTGTTTTCCTCCATCAGGGCACACTGTGGATGCATCTCAAACACAAATACTTTACAAAACATCCCTTCAATGCAGGTCTGTACAAACCAGTTCAGTTCTAATACAGTTGTAACACAAGCATCTTATATAAATCATTTCCATATTAACAAATGACATGTAATTATTTACAAAATTCCAGCCAGCTGGGCTGGCAGTATCTCCTTTCGTGATAACCACACCCCTCCAATACAACATAACCTAACTTGTTCTTCCCTTAACACTACACATATAAACTTTAGAGGCATCTACAACAAAATACCACTGTTCCATGCCTGGCTTAAATTACATGCTCCAGATATAGTAGCATTAACTGAAACCTAGCTGTAAAAAAGAAACAAAAAAGATAATGAAATTCTACCCCCAAACTAGAATATACTATGAGCAGACAGACAAAATAAAAAGGCCAGTGGACTGGCAATATTATACTGACGTTATCTGCAGCTTGCCCCTTCACCACTAAATCCTCCACAATTTGTTAAGGTAGAAATTCTCATATGAAGACATTATCAATCACAGGATGTTATTTGCAACCCGGTAATAATACCTCTATCACACAGGACTTCTTCTACTGTGTCTCAAACATCTCCCAAGAAAAACACATACTGGATGATTTTTAATATCATCTCTCTCTCCCCTCCGACTTGCCTAATCAATCAATAAATCTCTATGATCTCTTGCAGCTAATCACCACTCCCACCTGTTAACATGAACTGACAGGATTCTTACCTCTATGCCTCCTAAAATCTTTACCTCAGGTACACTTCTAGACACCCTAAGTGATAATTTCCCTACCCATGTAATAAAAAAGCAAATTAATATACAAAAGCAGATACACTTCAGCATAGCACATAAAAGAATATTTCCTGAAATGTGTCAGGCTATCTCTCATCTAAAACTACATACCTGGAATGCTCTAAAACACATTCCTCTAGATGATGCAGTAGATCTTTTTAATTCCCCTTTCTTGAACATCCTAAATGAATCTGCTTCACAAAGAAAAAAAGAGATGGGGCCAAACCTTCCCCTAGTTGACTCAATGTCTGGCTATCCAGTAAAACACTAATAATTCTCCAAAACTTCTTCAAAGAACTCAAACTAAAACTCAAATTAAGTTAAATAAAATAATAAAAAAAAAAAACTACACCGACCTGCAAAAACTACAAAAATCCCAAAACATTCTGGTCCCCTATAAACTCACTGCTCAGTCCTGGCCGCTCACTGCTCAGTCCTTTCCGCACCACTCAATTAAGTCCTACACTTAAACATCAACACCTCGGCATTCGTGAAAAAATCTACTGCCACTCATTAGCGGACCGGAGTTCCGCTGTGGCAACCCCTAACCGGGAAAAGCCGAAAGACAACAACAACAACTTAAACACTAACATCTCTATCAACTGTGCTGTTCATTTCAACTTTCATTTAGTCAGTCTCATCACTACTTCAAAATTACCCTAATACCAACAACCACACAACAGCACCACCAAGCATTCCTCTTCATAACCTCTCCTTCCTATCAGTCCCCACTACTTACATAAAAAAATATTACTTAAACTGAAACCCACTGCCTTAGCCCCAACAACCTACCTTAGTGAACACCTTACGATGGCTGCAGAAGCAATAGGCTACCCAATCTCAATGCTAACAAATCACTACATCAGAGAAGTGTATGTTCCTACCCTCTGGAAAAAAAATGATACATTCTTCCCCTCCATAAAGGAGCTCTCAAACTACAGGCACATTGACATCCTTTCCCCCTATTAAAAAACTTGAAAAATGCATCTGGTCACAACTCTTTGTCTCACCTCACACAAAATAACCTCCTCTCTTCATCTCGCATAGCTTCAGCCCCCACCACAGTACCTCTATTGCTTTACTTAGTTTCACCAATATAATAAACATAAATAGGAATGATGGAAGCCTAATGTCTACCCTCTTCCTTGACATATCCAAGGCCTTTGACAGAGCCTCTTATTCTATTTTCCAACACAAACTTCATCAGAAAGGACTTGACACCATTGTTATGTCATGGTTTTGTAGCTACCTCCAAAATAGAGCTCAAGCTGACAAGTGGACAAAAGACATCTCATCCTTCCTCCCCATCCCAGCTGCTGTACCACAATAATCAATCTTGGGACCCATTCTCTAACATCTTCATCAATGACCTACATAAAGCTTACAAAACTACATCCCTTGTACAGTATGCAGATAAGGCCATAGTTATCTGTGTAGCGTAGCAATCAACAAACTACAAGAACTTATCCATGAGTCCTTTTCCTCATTTGAAACCTGGACGACATCTGCTCAACTATTCCTGAACCTAAGTAATCCAAACTAATCCTATTTACTACCAAACAGCTTACAATCAACAAAACGTACATCTCAGTTACTTCATCCAACAAAACAAAAACTGAGTTTGTCACAAATACTAAATCGATAGTCATTTGTGTAGATGAGAACCTAAAATATGACACATGCACATCCAAAACAGAGAAAAAATTACTCCAGAAACTACATTCTTTCTAGACAGCTTAACCCTTCATCTCAGACACTTTAAGAAAACACATTGCCTCTTCTCTCCTCTTGCCAATCTAAAGTATTCTGTATCCATCCTTAACATCCTAGTGAGCTTGCTAAACAAATTTGAGCAATGTAACTACAAAATGGCACATTTAACTGCCAACCTTCCAAACAGACCCCACCACTGTGCAGCCTAAGGGAATTATAACAGCTGGAACTTCCACATTATCTAAGTTCCACAAATCCATAACACTGAGTAGAAACTCTATCCCACTAGCAATTAGACAATCATTTAAAACTCAGCTAAAGTCCTATCTACTCAGTTGCCAGCTCTGTACATTTGATGTTTCTCCAAACCTTTACAGTCACCACACTTTTACATAACTAGTCATAATACAGCTACTTTTTTACAACCTCTAAACTATCTGACTATTTATTTAACCCTCTTCACTACCACCTCTATTTCCTGGACCTCATCAATACTCCTTCTTAATACATAACCATCTTCATCCTATAATTACTTCACTGTTTCCTGCTCAATATTTATTTATGGCTGATTCCATTTGAAAGTAAATATACCCAAATAAACTTGATTTTAACTAATATTTTACTGTATTCTTGCATTAACTGTCATGTTTTTATTAACTGTCATATCATTACAATTCTATGTATGTTCATTTACTCTTCTATGTACGTACATTTATTATTTTTTGATTAACAGTCATATCATTACTAGTCTACGTATGTATATATGTATGTAGATTTATTATATAAATCTTGTAAAACTGCCTTTTAATCATTCTGTAAAATGGAGCATTTCTCCCCAGGCCTCCGCTGAAAACAGGACTTGTGCCAAGTTGGACCTTCCAAAAGCAATAAATAACCATCTGTTGTGATCTCATCTGAGCCTGCTACTTTCCCTGACTTCATTTTCCTTAGTGCTGTTCTTACTTCTTCTAGGAAGGGCTCCTTCTCGTTTCATCATTGGCTGTTTCTGGGTAAGTACAGCTTCTGTGGGGTTGTCTTCATTAAGAAACTGTTAAAAGTACTCCTTCCATCTGCTATTGATGTCCTGTGGACTGGTGAGCAGGTTGTTGCTGACATCCCTTATGAAGGGTGTCTTGACCATCTTCTTCATCTTTCTGTCTTTGCCTTGCAACCAGATATAGTTTATTTGTGCCAACTACTGAGATACTTTCCATAAGCTGGTAGAATGCATATAATGCCTTGTTCTTTGCTACTGCAACTTCTCTCTTAGCCTCTCTTGTTAGCCAACCACTATTCTTTCCTAGCCTGGTCCATCTTTTCTGTCTCCCACTTTTTCCTGCACTCCTCCTTTCTTTTGATGACTACTTGGATGTGTGCATTTCACCAGATTTCCTTAAATTACTTATTTCCATACCTGGCTTGGCTGTATTCCTGTTTTGTAGTCCTCACACCACGTGCTGTCTTTATGCATTGCTATTCTTCTTCAGCTCCATCTATTTCCTCTTCTTCTTGCGGTGCTACAGTCCTGCATAATTTCTTGAACTGTTATGTTTTCTATCCAGTCAACTTCCAGGTCTTCAGCCTCGTCTCTGTTGACCATAGAGGCCTCTCTGACCACTGCTTGCAGTTGATTGTGATAATCAGTAGTTTATGCTGTTAGTCAAATGCCTCACTGGAGATGACTTTACAATTGTTGATTCTACCCCACTAGCCTTTCCTTACTCAGAGGAAGTCTACCTGAGCTGCATGCTGGCCACTCTTGTATGTGATCCCGAGAGCTAAATTCATACTCCTAGTGTATACCACCATCAATCTTTGCTGTGTTTTAGCAGTCTTCCGACATTTTAAAGATGGCAAAGAAATTAAGGTTGTATGAAAACTGCCTACATCAGATGTTTCTACCACAATATTGTATTTTTTCTGGTCTAAAATTGCTTTTACTGTGGGGTAATTTAAGCAGCCTAAATACGGTCATGAAATCTAAGCCTGGACCTGTGGCACAGATGGCTGCAGCCATGACTGTTACTTAGGTTATTGTGGTTTGATTAGCAGCCCTGACAGGGAGAGGGAGGTAAAAAGGGGCATGGCTAATTCACCTGTCCAGGTGGGCTGGGAAAGGTTGAGTGCATTTGTGGGCAATCTGGCATGTGCAATTTCCCTGGCAGAGACTGGGAATCCACCTGCCATGATTCAGGGTTGGTGTGCAGGATTGCATGAAGGAAATATTGTGAAAACAAGACTGAACATACTTCACCAGCAGCCCAATTCACACCCCTAGCCTGGTGTTAAAAAAGTGTGTGCAGGGATTTTAGGGGGAAAAAGTAGAAAAAGCATATGAATCACCTGATGGATACCTTAATGAAGGCCTCTCCCAATTGACCCACGTACTGGTGATTGGCAATGAATGAGTCAATGGGCTGATGACCTGCAGGGGCAAAATGTGACAATAACAAACAAAAAGACATTAAATCTGAAGTGAGAAATGCAATATTTTCACCACCCCCTTTCTGGAAAAAGAGGAACTGCACTACATAGGGTTTATATAGGAAATGAACAGTTATCTTAGCAAAGCTTTGTGGAAGTGCATTTTTTAATACTGGCATTTAAGCCACATCCTTAAATGCAGCTAAAGCATACATGCTAACAGCACAGCTTTTGGAAAGGCAACAACTTGATGTTTCATTATCTGTAGGAAAGATCCTGCTGATGTAGATTTGCAAGGGTGGTTTGTCCTCAACATCACAAATGCCGCACATCAGAAACCAAGACTGAGTGGGAAATGAACTATCAGCTGATCTTGGACAGATGTAATTTTTCCAAGGAGGGGATGGCAAGACCTGCTCTTGATTATACACTGTGCTGGCATGGTTAGTAAAATGTAACAATTATATAAAACTGTTTTGAAGGTATAACAATTCTTATTAAAACACTAACTGTAAACCGTCAGTAATTTGCAGCTAATATGAAAATACTGTTACAAAAGTGGAAATCTGATCTTGAGTACAAGGCTGGTACTGTGAAAAAAAGTGTACAATAATATTTATGCATCCTAACAGTCTACCAGCTTTCAGTTTAAAAAATGCTCCATTGCCACAACATTATCCAGCAATATCAATACAAGTGGCATTATAATGATATATATAATAGAGTGAAGGAAATCTAAACATAGACAACTAAACGGCTATTAACATATTTCTCAGAATATTAAATCACAAAGATTTTGTGATGAAACAAAGTAATAAAATAACTATTTTAAAAACTAAACCCTGAAATTTTGCTTGTAGAATTTTGAGACATGAAAGATTTGACCCTCGTTGAATTATTCCTTCTCAGGATATATGGCTCCTCACAACTGCTTGTATGCTACTTGCTCAAAAAGGAAAGTAAGTGGTTCAAGTCCCACTAACTCGATCTTGTGCAACTATTTAGACCTCCCTATCCTATGAAAAATGTCTAGCTTTACCCATATCCTAACTCCAGTCCTGAAACAGCCTTCTTGCTCCCCAAGCCTAAAACCTCCCTCCTTTTCCAGAAACCTACCCTCAGCTCCTCAATCCCAGGACTCCCCTCTCTTCCCCTTACCAGAAAACTCCCTTCCTTCTCCCTAAACTTAAAATCACCTTCCCACTCTGTAGACCAGAGTGTGTGACACACCTTTAAGAAGCTTTCCAGTGAGTCAGCACATGCATGCAAGAACTCAGCACATGCAAGCAACAGTGCCATTTTGAATGAGCAGCCAGAGTGTGAGCATGGAAGTACATAGTCAGTTAGATAGTTTAAGTTTAATGTTCTCACCATCCATCCTGATGCATTTGTATACAAGAAACTACTTAAATGAACACCCAAGCCTCAACGTCTTTTTAATGCATATAAGAAGAGTGACACACTCCCTAAACCTAAAGCCCCTTCAGACTGTTGACGAAATGTACACCCCCTCACTAGCTGCTTGCCTGAACTCATTTTTGAGTTACAGAATGAGGTGAGCATCAGCCTACCATAGCTACAGCATGCTTAAGTCCCTGGCTTTGAGACCAGTGCTTGTAGAACACCCACCACAAACACATGAAGGAGCTAAACTTTCAACAGATTTGACATTTTGGCATAACAAGGTCATAACCCAATGTATCCCTCACCTCTAGAACAAACTTCTACTACATGTCAAGCAGAGTAACAACCCTTGCTACCTTCAGTTTAAACCTAGGTGGCTGGATGAGCAGCCTCAAATCTTCCCTGGACTATTTTACTTTGCTTTCCTGGAAGCTGGAGGGAACTCCCGAATATTATTTCTTGGTTAGGCATGTGATAGTATGCAAACTGATTGCCTAGAACTCACCAATGAATTGCAACTTAAATCACACTGGTTTCTTAATTGCTTTAAAAGTCAATAAAAGCAAAACAAAATGCTTAAAAATACGATAAATATTTCAACATGAATACAAACCTTTGTCTCCTGTCTTTGTATAGATCTTAGGAAATGTAGCCTTTTTATGTTTCTGTTCAGTGCTGTAATAGAAAGATATAATGTATTAGCTTTGAAATAGTCACTACTGAATTCTGGTTCAATTTTGTTTGTAGTTCAACACTGTTTTTTTCATTTTGTGATTAGCCACTTCATATATTAAGGCGCAGGAGAGCCAAAGCTAACCTGGCACACACTGAGCACAAGTCAGAGTATCTAATCCTGAATGGGGTACCATCCTATCAGGAGATACACACACACACACACACACACCACCTGCAGGGGAAAAATGGAATAACCCATATTCAACAAAGCATATCGGATGACACTGCAGAAAACCCCATGAAAGGAGTCCTTTCGCTGATAAAAATGTATAGTAATTTTTAATCTCCATGGAAGGCTGTACCATAGCTTTATACATGTGTGAATTAAGAGCTGGATATATCAGAGACATTTTGTCATTTTATTATTTCAGACTAGTTTACCCATATATGCGATATCTCAAGATTATCTCACATAAGATGTTTACGCAACCTCAAACAACTAGAAAGACTTGCCATCCCTATATGCAATGTCGCTCCTCTCGATTTCAACTGAAGTTTCAAATCATATCATCAGAACTCAGTTCAATGCCATCAAAGGCTAGTTTGAAAAAGAAAATATTAACAAAAACACAAAAAACATGGCTTCTCCTAGGATAAATGGCTTGCCCAAAAGTCCATACAATACAATTCACACACAAAAGAAGGGTAAAACCAAAGCACGATCCAGCGATCCGTTTAAATGCAGAGTCCATAGTTTTTACGTTTGTGCTAGGCTGGATCAGGCTTTGGTTTCATCCTTTTTTGTGTTTGGATTATATAGTTTGAAAAAGAAACTCCAGCGGTTGTACAATGCACAAATAAAACACATCTAGCAAGCTTGTGGAGTGTCAGCTCTTGAAAAGCCAGGGCAGATGATCTTAAATCCTGAGCAAGTCTGCAAAATAGCATAAGTAATGTGAATCTCACATACAGAAACTGACAAAGTGCATTCCAGCAAGACACTGTAAGCTGCATACTACCACCTTTCGAGAAACTAGGGATAATCGCACTTAAGATTTCGGGTATTATCTGAAGAATGTATACCAATGCAGAAAGTAATAATAATAACCCATTTGTTAATCAGTTGGGCCCACTGGACACAATCCCTTTTCAGGAGAAACCCAGGAACAATGTCTGCTTAACAGACTTGCTGAAAATCACACAGTAGACAAATCAGGGCTGAGGGAATCAAACCACTGTACCATGGAACTACAGATCACAGCCTTAACCCTTTGTGTCAACTGCTAGATTTGAATACATAGTCTAACACCAGGCTCACAGGCAAATTTAATGTTACAGACATCTTATTTGCAATAACCCAAATGAAAGGAGGTAGCCTGGCCGGTCAAAATCTTATTGCATATAAGCAATGAGCAGTTACCTAGCAAAAAGGAAAAATGCCTGAAAACTCCTTTTCTTTGGTTATAAAACCATTTGCGACTCCACTCCCACCTTTAGTCATAGGGCAGCCATCATTTTAACAACTTTCATTTACAGTACTAGCCACACCTTACAACTTGGTTACCTGCACTAACCAAGTATTCTCTGTCCTGGCTCTTAAATTATGGCTGCCTGTATTTTCCAGACTCTGCAAAGTATCCATCTGCAAGAAATTCAGAGAAAAGAAAAGAAAACAATTAACATTTCCTCAAAAGGAAAGCCACTTGTACCTGCTTCAACCATAAACCAACATAAACTAAAACAAAAATGTTTTGGTATTAACACTTTTCTTAACCTTACTTTTTCTTAACAGTATGCTTTACTCTTCTAACTCTATATTACACAAACTTATTGGTGAGGGGGTTACTTTTTAATTGTCTTGCAAATGCCTAACCAAAATGCAATTAATCCTTCCTCTAGCCAATTCATTATCTTTATAAATATGTATATAAAAACAGATCTACTTTTTCAGCGGTGTGGTTTAAATTCATTGTTTTCTTTTTAAGACTACATCTTTATTTGTATTTTCTTCACAGCATTAAGCAACTACTGGATTCTTTCAAGTGTTCATTTTCAGTGTTTCTATTAAAAACTTTATACTACTGTTTGCATTTTCTTTACTGCACTATATAACCTCCTCTATATCCTCTCTGTTAACACTAACCTCCAGGCTGTTTAACAAACACACAGATAAATAAACAAACTGGGACCACTGGGGCCACATCTTCACATAAAGAAATGGAAGGGAAAATGCCTAATGCATTAATACAAGATCTGAATAAGTTTCACATGTACAGTATTAGGATTACCTGCATAACATAATGGCCATGGTTTAGAAACAAAGTACAATGCATAAGGCAAAATTGTGTGAAAAATGGTGGTGCACAAAGTGGAACTAATTCAGGACATGGGTGGTGTGGTAGTGCAAGAATGTGAAATATTTTGGATGCCACGTTATACAAATGACTGTAAACATAAAGTGTGATAAATGCCAGTGCAGCTGAACTCCATAATTCTCCTAGTGAACAGTGACAAACGCCATGCTATGATGTTAGAGTAGTAGCAGGGACAGCTGAAATATACATGTTAGAGGCTGGCCTTGCAGCCAGAAGCCACAATTGTGCATGTCATTACCCTGTATGTCATCAAGAATGTGACTGCACTTAACATACCATCACCCCCAAGACAAATACGTAGTGGACCACTACCATGAGGGCAAAAAAAATCATACGGAATTTGATACAAATTTGCCACCCTCACATGCAGGCATGATGAATGCCTAGAATTTCAATTTATACAGATACAAAGGTATGTGTAGCACTGACAATCCTTCCTACAGGGACTGCTCAGTGACTAACCTGGGACACGGTGGGTGTATCCCCAAGCATCTACCTCACAGATACTATACCAGTTCCTTAATATCACTTGGCGGAACAGATGTTTCCACATACTGCAAAGGAGAAATGCTAGTGACTGCACCCACATCCCCATCAAGGTCCCAGCTGGGACACAGGAACAATGATATAGCAACCATAAAGGATTTCACTCCATCAACTGCCAGGTGGCCTGCAATGTACAGGGGTATAATTTACAACGTTTCAGTGCACCAACCAAACAGTGCCCACAATTTACACACCTGACACGTGTGACTCGTAACAATGATTTGTGTGTGGGGACCACCTTCAGGGACATCTCACTGATAATGCCAGATATGCCTTGGAGCCACGGCTCATAACACTGATACTCAACCCACAGTCCATGGCAGAGAATACATACAACTCCACACTGTCACAAACCTGCACCATCATCAAACATGTTTGGACTGATGAAGGCCTGAACTTCCTGCTTGGATGCCTTGGGTGGCATGCTGCAGTATGCTCCAGAAACCTGTAGCAAGATATTTTGTGTCATGTTACACAACATGTTGGTGCACAAAGAGCAAGATGCTGCCACTGCAGGACAGGATGTACCAAAGTCAGCAGTAGAGGAGTTGTTCGGAGGATCCAGCTACAGAAGATGACCACACGAGGTGGAGATGGACACAGTACGTTATGAAACTGGCCAAGAAGCAGCATCTGGTTCACAACTATAAGCAAGATTAGATATAACAAACATTAACAGTGATGCAAGCAATGCTGTAACCAGGCTATGGTGTACTGCATATGGACTGTCCAAGCTATGCATCAGATATAAGCTTCCCAGGTAACACAGCACTGACAGCAGAACACAACTGTTAATATACACACAGGTGAGGAAGGCCACAATGACAGTGTTTGGCAATTAGCAAAATGCTGGTGGGATAATAATGTGTATATGTGTGACAGAGAGAGATGGCCTGACTATTGTAGTGTGCTTGGGCGACTATGTGGGGAAAGGACAGTGCTTCCTATGGGGATACTGGTCACTGTGAGTGTGTGGGTGCAACCTCTGTATGCATGTGTCTGTGATAGGCCTGGGGGCCCTAAGTAGGTAATGGCACTGCCCCATACATCCCCATACACAGGGGTGTGCACACTCCAAGGAATGTGACTGACATCAACAGTGGCTATCACATGCTGGTGAGCTTTGTGAGCATGAATGGCAGGCTATACCATGGTGATGACCATCACGTCTGCAAGGGAGGCCACATTGGGCCATACCACCCTCAACAATGTTAGTGGGTATGGTGAATGTGGCTTTACATGTCAATGACCTACCTGTTCAGTGTTTGTTTTTACTGTAAAGAGATGATAGAGAACCACATGAACTGCATCAACCCCTGGCATGCAGCAACAGACACCAATGGAAACCACTGACTCTCCTGGGACAATGCCAATATACTGTCTATGCATACTAAGCCCTCTCTTGGTCTTGCAGCTTGTATATTACTCTAATCAGCTCTGCTGCTGCTGGAGTAGCATCAGCCTGTGTATGGATAATTGTCCAGCACCAATGTTAAGTAATGACCACTGCAACACAGTTTTGGCAGGAAGAAGAATAGTGGTGTTGTTAGCTATCAGCATTCTGCTCACTAATGGTGTCCCCATGTTCAGTGCAGCCACCAGCGCTCAAGTTTGGTTGTTAGGCAGGAGACAAGGGTACACCATGTGCTGGTGTATTGGCCAATTTCTGTCCTTTAATGGTCACTTGGGACTGAGAGGTGGGTTGCACAGGCAATGGAGCTGCATTAGTGGAAGGGGTAGGTAATGTAACTGCCACAGTACCCATGGCTGATAGTGGCACTGTGGCTGCCAACTGTGCCATGCTTTGGTTGCAATCTTTGTCAGGTTCAGATGATTCATTGATATCAGGCTTGCCAGCATTAGAGAGTACTTTTACGCAGAGTCACATGTAAAAGGAGCCAGAAACACCCTTGTGTATTAAAACTACTTAGTGGCTAATCTGGTTCACAGTGCTACAACAGCTGTACAATAGTATGGAAAGCAAAGTTAAATTAGTTCACATATCTTTTGCAGGATGTCACAGCTGCCAGAGTACTGTAGTGCCTGTAGGGATAACATGACTGTATTCAACATACGAGAGCTCATGGCTGTGGCTTGTTGTACTACATTATACATATATACAGGGACACCCACCTGGGCAAATAATCCACAGACAGGTGGATGAAGTTCGGCACCAACGTCCAGTCCTCTATGAGACAGAGAGGTCAGGAACTCGTCCTTGTTTGAGGATGTAGTCTGACTTGGCAGACTTCCATTTGTGGCCATTCTCTCCCATGCAAGGTCAGCTGCCTTATTGTGGATATGGTGGATCATGTTGATGACCCTATGGCACACAAATTACAGATCTATCATGGCCACCGAAAGCACTAATATCTGCAAGAGGGTCTGCCCTACATTACTGTGGAAGGTCTGGTCACTTTTATCAGTCTGGAGAATTCGCTGGCTGTGTACAAAGGCCTGCAGCAAAATGCATGTTTCTGCCTGGGAGAACTTCTCCTGATGCTTGCTCTCCTTAAGAGACATCTCATCCTGTAAATGTGAAGACACAACAGTGGTCAACACGTGGGCACGGGTTTCTGCTGCATCCACACTAGGGTCTCCTACCCTTAAGTAAAAATCAAATATAAAGTGTGACACCTGACCCACCACAGCAGCATTGGGGCAGCTGTTTTTAGCTGGATATAGGCGCAACTCCACCACAACATGCCATCCAGCATATACCAGATACACCTGATGTCACAGTGTGTGTGGATACCAGTGCATATGTACATGTGGTTTGTGCAACATATTTGGCCTCAATCATACAAGTGGATGGCTACTGCTGTCTTTCTCCCTTTGGCATTGCTTCACAGTGTGTGGTACTCATGTACCTGGCAGCAGGTTGCCATGTCACCCCAACAAAATAAAGTTCAATAACAATAAACATATGCTAACAGCATAGCCACTGCCCAATGTTGCACGTACCATTAATTTAGCAGGTGTGCAACAGACAGGAATATGTGGCCTCACAGCAAGTAATTTCTGAGTATGTTAGGTACAACTTCTGAGGTGCTCTCAGGTTATTTGTTACAGTTTCTTATTACAACAACCCCCTCCAAAACAGCATGTGTGCACATATGTAGTACACCACCTTCCATACAAATTGACAAGTATGCCCTTATCACAAGTGCTGTAACTGCCTCTATATTTTCTAAAAATCTCACAGTTAATCTTGTATTGATATAAATCATATCACCATAATGGTAATGGACATTTCTGTAGTGCAATTTCAGGCACATAGCATAGCAATTATGCTAGCAAGGCAAGTACGAGTAAACGTCTCTGAATCATGAATTTTACACAACACGCACCAAATTAAAGCTGCACAATGAGACTAGCAGCTGATTGTAAACTTGCATAAATGACCACAAAGCAAACTGCATATGCCCAGGCAGGTCAATGAACCTACTCCCCTTAGGGGCTGCGCAAAAGTGCAAATTTGGACAGGAATGACAGTTGTGTGTGTGTATATTATACAAGTCAACAGGACTTCCACACCCCAAACATATTGTCTTCATCTATGCAGCATTATAACTAGCACTGTGCACCATCACTCTGCCTGCTGCCCATCGACGTACATCATGTGATGGGTATAGTGTGCATCAATGTGATTCTGTTACTATTTTCCTCCAGGCTGCAACTAATAAAGTAGCCATGGATTCTAAAGATGCTGACTGTCAAAGAGCTTCCATGTGGTGCAAGAAAGAGACCAAGACGTTCTTATACTTCCAGCAATGGAATCACTGGGACTGCCTGCATGGAGAACTCTTATGAGGGTCCCCAGTGCAAAGTGGATACCTGGCATTGCCTTACTAGGGTAGTGAATGATGCCATAGGTATTTTGTTACTCCTAGGCAATGTACCACATTAACACTTAATACTGGTTTACTATCCAAATTTCAGATGGTGGTTATGCAAACTTGGATGGTCGAAAGGCTCTTTTCAAGATAATGTAATGCCGCCGAACTGAATACATTTAACTTAACTGGAGATCGCATTACAGTGGGGATTGGGAAATTTATCCTTTTCTTCACTGTAGTGCAATCTCAGAGTTTGTATATATAATTATCAGGGGGTGTCGGGGGGGAGGGGGGCTTCCCCCCTGCAAAACATTACTTGGAAATCACTGGAAGTCAAGGTAAGTTGGGTAATGTGAATAATGTTGAATATCGTCATATCAACATTACTGCTTTCATTGTTTTGAGTACACGATGTTTCTATTTTCAATGTTTTTTTTCCAAGTATGTCATTACTCATAGGTTTATAGGATGATACTATGCCATTGGTCCAGAGGCCCTTATAAGCCTATCCAAGAATTTTGCCCATGTTCCCACAAAGTCAGCACCTGTTTGACATGTCTAGCAGGGACACAGCTGTGATCCCAGGGGTGAATTTTCTGTTTCCCATCCAGTCGTCCAGGTTCCTCTTAAAGAGGGCTAGTGAGCTACTCTACCAGACATGGAGAGGGAGTCTATTCCACAGATGGGGAGTCTTTGGGACACAAACCTGCCTTGCCAACAAGTTCTGTTAATGTCATATAGGTTGAGGCCTTGCATGCGGGTTGTGCAAATGGAGTTTGACTTAAGGATATGCAGCAACTCCATCAAGGCTAGCTCTGAGATGGCCTTGTATGCCAGACACAGGTAATTTCTGAGCAGTCTGTACGAGACTTGAGTAGAGAGACAGGGCTCTTAGCCTATCTGTATAGGATCAGTGCTTGAGACCCTGGATTTTCCTGGTCAGGAACCTCTGTAGTCTCTCCAGTTGCTGCATGTGCTTGGCAAGGTACATGCCAAAGAGAGCATTGTACTAGATAATGGGTCTGATAAGGGAGGAGTACAGGGATGTTATGACCTCCTTGTTCCTGGATGAAATACCCTTACTTATGAGGTGGGCCATGTAGAAAGTCTTCCGTACAACGGAGGCAACATGGTGATCAAAAGCCGGGTTGCTATCAACCAGGGTGCCGAAGTCCCTCATGACTGATTGCTTGCTTAGTACGTTATTAATGTGATGATTAGTGGGGATGCCATTTTCCCCAAAGGGGATAATGATGCATTTCTTGGGATGCAGTTTGAGGCCAAGCGTCTGGCACCAGTCATTAGTTTGGGCAAGGCCCTTTTGGAGGATGTTCTCATCAGTAGGGGAATTTAAGACGGTGCCCAGCTTGCAGTCATCTGCAAACGTGGTCCGACATTGACCACTGGTTTTGGCTTGCACCTCAAAAAAAGTGTATCCCAAACAGTAGAGGCCCCAAGACTGATCCTTGTGGTACGCCGCTTGTTATGGGTCTTCTACTAGAGGTGGCTTCCCCTATTTTGACTGAGTGGGTTCCATCAGTGAGCCAGTTAGCTACCAATCTGGTAACATATGGGTTGATGCTTAGCTGGAAGAGTTTATCTATTATGCATGAGTGGGGAATAGGAATAAAGACTTTGGCTAGGTCAAGGTAGGCGGTGTGTACCATCTTCCCCTCATCCATGGCTTTGGTGACGGTTTTGAAGAAGTCGACCAAGTTTAACAGGCATGATCTCCCTCTGGCAAAACCAAACTATGTGGGGTCAAGCGTTTGGAGGTTGCCAATGTCCTTTTTTATAAGGATGATAATGTTCAAACATGTGTGTTTTAGAATTTTGATAGTAAACCCTTAATACTATTTATTTCATCTAAGATAGGTACCGTCCTATTCCAGTATTCTCTCCCACTTCAGCAAGGAATCAGGAATGCGAGAGTGAGGAGGAGGGATGGGCATAATGGTTAAGGTGTTCACCTCACAAACACAGGGTGCAGGGGTTGATTCCTATCTTTGAGGGTCATTGACTAGGCTTAAAACAACCCACAAGGGCAGCTAACCTAGTACTAAACTATGAACCTATGTTGTTGGATTAAGTAAACGCGCTCTGCTCAGACATCTACAAATAGCTTAATCTTGGAGAAACTCTGACTACATTTGTAAAGCTAGATTAAGAGAATGGGACTTTGTCTTTAACAGACAAGAAAGAAAAGAAATTGTTTAACACATATTGGTCAAGTGCAGAAAAAACAATGTGCGACAAATTGTTGGAAAAAAAAAAAAAGTAAATAAGGATGACTGGGACATTGGCAGAATTTGGAAGAATCATTTCATTGATGACTGTTGCCATGGCTTTCAATCTTCCTTCTCCAAAATATGGAACAAATGGTCAAAATATGGAACACATACTGTGGGCTTACTAACAACTTCTTATAGAATGGTTAAAATGTGTTAATGCTACGGTACTTTTCCGTTATCGGGGCAACAATTAAAGATACAGCGCTGCTTTTTTCAAAGCACATCATGTTTAATTCCAAAAATAGTGATGTGTGGTTAGGGAATTACTTTTCTAAAAATAATAACATAAATTATGTACCCATAAGAAGATCATCACATCGACTAACACCTATGCTGTACGCGAAGAAACAATACATATAATTTGACGGCTCTAGGGGAAAGCTGTCTGATCAGCAATCAACACACATGGCTTGTCTGGTAAGTGTTGCTCGGCAGAGTAATAAATATGGTAAAACACTAGCGAGAGGTCTCAAGGATGCTGCCATGGCTCCCGAAACAGTAAACCTACAGGGTTCAAATGGAGAAATGTGCAGCTTAGATGTCAACTCTGTTTGGAAGGAATCCAGCGTCATGCAAGGTCACAACTCTGTGAGAAACAGGACTAACTTCCCATTTGGGGATATACTGTCAGAGTTCCAGCTCAGTAGGGTGCAAAATGTACAGCAAAGTCAAACTAGAATTGGTTTGGATGAAAAGAACAAACATTTGGTACAGAGCTCAGTGGGGTGCAAAATGTACAGTAAAGTCAAACTAGAATTGGTTTGGATGAAAAGAACAAACATTTGGTACAGTAGAAATGGTTTAAAACCTGTTTTAAGTGCAGGTGGTATAGCTCTGAGTTGGAGTACGCAAGAAGAGAAATAAAATACAAATTTGAAAGAAACGTAATTTGAGTAGTTGGATGAAATTACATTGCTTTGCAGTAGATTTGTAACATTTAGCAGGCAATAACTACTGGCAAGCATTTCAGGTTTATTAAAACAATAAACAAACTTTGCTATTGCAATTCAATAAGTACACCCAACGAAATGTTAAGAAGCCTGCTTTGCCGCTATACGTCCTTGGAGTAATTTCCTGCACACCTACAGATATTGCCATTAATCTTACATTATAAGTTTAAAGACACAGTGGGAAGTTATGATTTTGGGCTAATATATTGTTCATATTTGCTGTATTTATTTATTAAAGTTGTTGACCTAGATAGTGGGAGAAACACAAGCACACTTTTTACTGGCATATAGTTTTCCATTCAACGTGCTCATTACAACTGTTGCCCCGATAATGGAAAAGTACCATGCTTACAAAACATTCTTTTGATTAATTAATATGAATCTGTGTTATTTGTCATGGTTATTACTGAAAAAAGTTATAACGAGTGAATGTGTGACAGAACTTTTTAACGTGGAACATTGAGGAACATAGACTTTTTAAGACTGAAATTGGAGGAACATTCCTTATAACAAGGTACACTTGAGAGGTACGGCGGTTGCAGCCACATTATCTCTGTTATAAAAGAGTTGCAACCCTGCAAGTAAAGGTACATTTGTAAATTGTACTTACCTAAACCAGTAGATGTTCAAATTCTTCATTGCTGTAGTAATCTATGGGTTGCATCCTGCCATGCATGCAGCTACCTATAAAAGCAGATGTTCAAATTCTTCACTGCTGAAGTAGCCTATGGGATGCATCTTGCCAAGGGTACGGCAACCAGTACCCTTCCCAAATCTCTGATCCCCCATAATTAAATAAGCCATCTTCTCCAGACACTGGCATATTTTTAAAAAGGAAATTATTTACAGCGAAAAGTTTGAATCTGCTTGCAGTACATAAACAAGAAACAGGTTTTGTTGAAAGATAATTGTAGCATGGATAAATACAGTTATGAAAAAAAATATATATATATATATCTGACAGGAAAATAGTGTTAACTGGAAAACACTAGCATTTCTACACTGATTAAGCTTAAAAAATTGTGCACCGGTTGATTCCAGTCTTGTATCTGTACTTTTAGAGAAGATCAGCATACCTCACAACCTCTTAACACACAACACACACAAAAAAGTGGACAAAGCCCAAAATAATGGGGGGGGGGGGGGGCAAAGACCCAAAAATCAGGACAGATTTTAAATACTGCTCTTGTAATCTTAGAAAGCTGATGGAATAACAGGATTTGTGCTAGCATGCATTTTCTGAAGGATATAAAGTCTGACATGCAAATGCATGTCATTATTTAAATCTCAGTGATCTGCCAGTAAGCCACAAATTTTGTGAGGAACAGACCAAAAATATGAGGTGAAAATCTGGACAGTTGAGAGATGTGACACTGATTTTAAGATATGGTATTTCACCCAAAGACAGCGATGTGTTTATTTGTGAACGGAAAGTCATACTGTGCTGCACGGATACGTTTTATAAAATGTTTGTATTCATTTCTGTATTGCTCAGACCACTCACCTTGCTGCATCCTGCTTTTGGTTACAGTACCACCGGCTCCTCGACCTCGAGGCACACAGCTGTTGGCCGATCCTAGGAGCAAATACAGTTCTATGAAAAGTTAGCCTTGAAGCTGTCAAAGCCATTGTTTTCAAATTTCAGTTAACCTTTTCATTGACTACTATTACTACCGTCTAGTAATGTTTTCCGTATTTTGAAATCAACACATCACGTGGATTCACACTACTAACAGCGGCTTTAATGCGATTGGCTGGACTTTATTCATTTTATTCTGTGATTGGGCTGTTGACAGGCTCCTGACTCCGGTTTCATTCTACGTAATTGTAATCTTGAAGGCAGCTGTAGTTTCTTATTGGATACGGCAAGGCAGTACTAACCGAGTTAAATTCGATAGCTGAGAAATATAATTAGCTAGATGCATGTATTTTCATTCTTTTTAGCATTTGATTGTTTATAATAATCTTGTTATTGTCTTCCTGTGCAGTCAATGACAGCTTAGTGCGTGGCAGAAAAGTGGAGTAAGTGTGCGTTCTGTATTCAAGTAAGAGATCACTGTCCATATGTTAAATGTGTAGTTAGCACTTGTGCACAAGATTCATTTTGTTGTTGCAGTGCAATGCTTTGCATTAGTACTTGTTAGAGAAATAAATCACAACCCGAATATATTTTGGAAAACTTTCTTGTTTTGCTTAAAGCTACAGTTGTGGTGGGTTTTTTTCACGTTTATATTCTGTAATAGACAGGATGGAATACATATGCATTTCTGCAAAAATCACTTTTAGCTTAAGGTATTGTGAACTAAGAAAGCATATTAGCATAAAAATTGCGATGCATTAGTAACTGGAAGGACGTGGTAAGAAAGACCAGACGTTTAAGTTGAGCTCGGTAGATACGTGTTTATTAACATATACTTTAAGTGACGTTTTTGGTTGAATACATGCTTCATAACTGCTTTGCTGTGATTTTTAATCCGTGGTGGTTGAGATTTATGGTTGGATATGATGGCTAGCGATGATATTTTTATTCTTTTAATGAGCAAGTGGTAGAACATTATTGCTTAGGAATGTGAATGTACTTAAATGTACACATTCCGACAATTGTAACAGCTACAGTGACATGTCTATCTGTAATTATTTTTTTCTGTATCCTGATTCAGCAGAATTTACAGGGAATGGCTATTGTTAATGGCTCAATTAAAATGGATACTTTTGCTGAAAGTCGGTTAGTACTACCTATATTTGATATTCTGAATGCACACGAAAAAAATTGGTATTGATATCTCAAGCATTCTTGTGCCACTTACACCATAGTATCTCTTTTGGAATTGTTCATACAGCTGTTAGAGTTAGTGGCTCTGCAGAATCATAAAAGGTTGGATAACATTGCATTAATAATTCAACTTGGAATAATAATTTTGACAAACAAGAAAAAGTACTTTAAGGAGCAAAGGTGCTGAACAAAGCTCTGTGAAATTAGGGGAGAAGAATGATGGACTGGAGATTTTCATTTGAAATTCCAAAGTTATGGAGAACTTATAACGTAGAAAAAACAATAACACTGGTTGTAACAAGGCTAAAACAAGAGCATTTAATGGAGTAAGCACTTTCACGGATACACTGCTTGCGGTGTATCAGTGAAAGCGCTTACTCCATTAAATACTCTTGTTTTGGCCTTGTTACAACCAGTGTTACTGTTTTTTTCTTAGTACATTTTGCTTTTTCACTGGTTGTTTTATCTGTTTGGGAGTTTTATTTAATAATATAGAACTTATAACTTGTTTGAAAATCAATAATTCTTTATTGAAAATGAAAGTTGAACAGTTGAGCACTTTTGCCCTTAATTGGGCTTCATCAGATTTAACTCCAGCTCAAAAGACAGGTATGCAGCATTTATATGCTTTTGGACATAGTTCATTGTCAGTTCAATCAAGCTGGGGCTGTACATGTAAGACATAGGCTGGTTGGACAAGCTGTCATGCAGTAGGTCACATCTTTCACACCTGTTCAGCATATCTATTCCTGAAAGTAGTTAATAGGTTGTAGCGTATATGCCGTTTTCCTATTCTATGTGGGTAGTGGCTAGTCATTAATGCAAACACACTTTATCTTTTTTCTGATGTGACGAGTTCATGCAGTTCGGTACAGTTACCATGGCAACAAGTCACAGTTTTGCAGCATGCCAGTAGTGCGGCCACTAGCCAGGTATTATCTTGGTGTGTGAGATGCTGCAGAGAAGAAAGGTGTGCAAGTGTGGAGAAGGCTCTATGACATGCGTCTGGAGCATTTCTCCCTGGGTCTCCTCTGAAAATTGGCTCATTCCAAATCAGACTTTTTCGGTTAACAAATGTAAAATAAAATAAATAAATAAATAATGGAGTCTTAAGCAGTTGGTCATTATTGCAGTTTCTTATATGGGAAAAAATGAGACTCATCTGTGTCTATTGCAGTACTGCCCTTTCTGTGAGTGATTGTATTAACTCATTGTTTCCTACAAGAGTATAATCATCAAGAAAACAGAGATCCTGTGTATCCTGTAAGAGTATACTTATCCTTGCAGGAGACTTCCCTGTACTCCTGAAACTAGTATAGTTTTCCGTTTTCAAAGTCTAATTTCCAAAGTCCTGGTAAATGGGCATACATAAACCTAGGGAATTGACAGGCTGGCATAATTTGGTAAGCATGACAGTGAAACGGTCAGCACAGGATGCCTGCAGCTGGGGTTATTAAGGAGTGTTTACAATATGTCATGAAAAAAATGGGGACTATTCATAGGATCATAGGAGATTACTAGGCTAATGGCCCTGGGGCCCTTCCAAGCTTAGCCAAGAATTTATCCCCAAAAAGAAACTTCAGTCAGCACCTGTCGCCCCTGTCAATGAGCGACACAGGTGGAACTGCTGGGAAAAATTTATGGTCTCCCATCCACTCAAGGTTGCTTGTGAAGAGGGTCAGTGAGGTGCTCTGTTTGACATGTATGGGAAGGAGACTGGGCAGCCTCTGGGAGACAAACCTGTCTCTCCAGCAGGTTTTGTTGATGTTGCATATTAGCTTCAGGCTTTTTGAATGGGTAGTGCGTGAGGAGTTAGGCTTATGGATATGGAGCATCTCTAGTAGGGCAGGGTCTGAGATTGCCTTGTAGGCAAGACACAGATCACCCCTGAGCAATCTGTACGATACTGAGTAGAGTGATAGTGATTTCAGCTTGTCTGCATAGGACAGGTGTGGGAGGCCATGGGTTTTCTTTGTGAGGTATTTCAGTGGCCTTTCCAGTTGGTACAAATGTTTGGAGAGGTACATTCCAAACAGGGTGTTTTACTCAATTATTGGTCTAATGAGGGAGGAGTATAGAGAGGTAATAATCTCCTTTTTTTTTGGATGCAATCCCTTTACTTATTAGATGAACCAAGTAAAAAGCTTTTTTGACCACTGCCACTACATGATGGTCGAATTTGAGGTTGTTATCAACTTGAGTGCCCATGTCTCTCAGCACAGGTTGTGTGCTTAGGGGGTTGCCGTTGATGTGGTAATCAGTAGGGTCGTGTTTTTGCCGAATGGTATGATGATACATTTTTTTGCATTTAGCTTGAGGCCTAGACTTTGGCACCAGTCATTAGTTGCTGTGAGACCCTCTTGCAGTATATTAAATTAATTAAATTTAAATGCACAGTTGTCCAGTTTTAGTGGGATAGGCAAGGAGTTCCAGTGTCTGTGGTGAAATGGGAAAATGTAGTGAATCTTCAACTGTATTACTGGATTTCAAAGTGATTAATAACCTCTGATTTTCTGAGTGAAGGTAAGTGGTGGGGCATAGTGCTTGAGGATGTTTTGTAGAGAAGGGCATGTGTGTGGTTCGTGTATTGCTTTGTGGGCAGTTTGAAGCTGAGTGACTGTAAAGGTGATTAGGTAGTTCTAGCCACTTGAGCTTCTTTATAGTGTTAAGCAGTGGTGTGTACAGTAGGTTGCATTAGTTGCAAATTTGGCTATTTTGTTAAAGCATGTATCTAATTTATTAGTAGGGTGGCTTGAATGTTTATTAATATGGGTGATACTTAGAGAAGGTAGGATGATGCTAAGGATTTTCTTGAGGAATCTGTGATGTAGGGTTTGTTTTAGTAGAGGAAGCCCAGTTTTTGGTGAGTTTTCTTAATGGCCCCGAGTGCTACTTGGGAAAAAATTTAGGTTATGGTCTTTTATGACTCCTAGTAGCTTGGTATCTGTTATAGTGTCTATGATGGTGGTGTTTGTTGAAGTAATATTAAAGGATGTACTAGTTGTTGAAAGAGATCTGGGCATGGGAAGCATTCATTTTGATTTTTAGTATTCGGGATTAGCTGATGAGCGTTTAGCCACGATTCTATGGAAGTGAAGTAGTCTTGAGTCATTTGCTGAAGTGGAAAGCCTTGAAGCTGAGCAGATGATGGTGGCATTAAACTACTGGGCCTAGTATATATATATATATATATATATATATAATTTGCATAGTTTTGGTAATATTATAAAACGGCAGTATGCTATCCCCTGTTATCATACACCATTGGAAAGCTCTTGGAATAGCTGAACAGTTCTGTCACTGATATATTGTATCCATCTTGGACACTTGCAGAGATATAACCCTTTGTTTCACTATAACACTAGTAATTCTGGCAAACAGAATGCAGTTTTTCTTTCATAAATTTGCAGTATAAAATAACCATCTGCACACAGACCTTTGATACTAACACCAATGTATAACTCATTGTCTATCAAAGAGCTATGATATTTAATTTTTTTTGTAACTCACACCATTAATCAGATATTATAAATGTAGTAAAGTGTGTTAGAGAAAAGCACTCGGGAAGCAAGTGGTTTCTTGGCCTAGAAGTTCTCAGGAAGCAAAGGTGTTAATTAGCCTCCTGTTGTTCAGGATTGAATGAGTTAAGAATGATGTGACAAACAGCCAAATTATAATCTTTGACTACTGTATATAGTATTGTAAAAATAACTGCAGGTAGTCAGGACCATGTTGGGGACTGTCTAGCTGACCCAGTGACTTAACGCATCTGTTTTGTATACCTTATGGCAGGTAAAGCACCACCCTTTCCATGAAAAAAAAATTAATTTAATTACCAAGTTGCACATCTGTTATAAGTGTGTGCTAACTAGTCACAAGTTATTTAAGTAATATAACGTTTATGTCAAGTGTAGTACCACCATTTCCATGAGATATATTTCAGTATCTGTTAGCTAAGTAAGACTTAACATGTTGTGGAATCAAGCATATTTAAAATACATTGGCTAGTGAAAAAATGTATACATCAAAAGCCTTCCACTGATTATAGAGTCACAGCTATGACTTGGATAACCAACCCATAATTAATATGGTTATGCAAAGATCTTCATGTTCTAAACCATGTGGCTCAGCTAAGCTGATGTCATCACTGTACAATAAGCTGTACAGCAAGTCATTAAAGTAGATAAAATTTAAATGTACCATTTGTGAGGTGTGAATGGGTTCTGCATGTGCTTGGGTCTAAGATAAACTTCAAAATGCTGTGACTGTGAACCTGTTCGGCTTAAATGCACAAGGATATGACTGACTCCTTATTTGGCATACTCCATGTAAGGACAATAGATGTCAAATCAGTTCTGTTAAAAGAGACAGGTTGCAAAATGTGTGTCATAAGTCATAGCAACTAGTTAAGGTTTTGAAGACAAATGTCTCCAGTAGCATGATAGTAACATGGAAATTGTCACGGTTGTAATCCATAGCCTATTGCTAAGTAGCCTATTGCTAAGTGTAGTTCCCACTGTTGGAACCAGTGAGCCTTCACTAAATGTTTGTTGTATCTGTGTCTGTTGCTTGCAAAAATTCTTAGTGGAGCTGTCAAGGAGAACTGTCTGATCCTTGGTAGTGTGTTAAAGCTTCTTGATCACCAAGTATAAACATTATATTGATCTATCTATAGTTAAGAAAAGTGTTTACTAATTCATAGATTGTACCTGTTATCCGTAATTCTTTATCAACAGTGTAAGAGTACCAATGCAACAAGTCATTCTTACTAAACAGTACAGGTGTGCACTTTGCCTGTGGTGGGAGGGTAATGTCAAATGTGTGATGCTTTGTTAAAAAGAACTTCAGTCTAATAGGGCTAAATTGTGGGAAGTGAAACAAGTTATTGTAGGAAGGCACCATCACATAATCTGAGCATGGAATGATTGATCACAAGATCATGGAAATAAAGTCTGATTTGGTGACTATGCTGACATACAGGATAAAGTTTGCAGCTGTTATTATGACTGATACAAGCAAATAAAATATACTTAGGAATCTAAAGTATTTTCGCCCATTTGCTACTTAGGAAGTGCTATAATGACTTTAGGTTGTGACAGTGTCAAAAAATAGGAAGCAATGCATGTGCCTTTAGTGGACTGCATGACTTTCAGCATTCAGTCACATACAATAGTATGCGTACATTGTGTAAGTTATTGTTATGTTCATAGTTAATTACAGGGCATGTGGTCTAGGAGGCACTGGGATGAGTAACTCAATTTCCCAACTGCCCCAAAACACAGTCTGGTTAAGTGACATACTTGGAGTCATCACCATCAATCCTGTTTTTCCCCATTTTTCTACATGAGGTTGTGGTGTTATATCAACTGTAGCTACTTCTCTTAGTTTGGTGCCTCTTTCCTTCAATTTTTGACAGTCACAGCTTACTGTCACGTCTTTTGTCATACAATCCATCCTCCTCTTTATGTCTTCATAGGTAAATACTTTACAAATCATTCTACAGACTATTACAGGCCTAGTCAATAAACAGAGAGTGACCAAAGGTGAGAATTAAACTCTGTACCTTGTGTCTGTGACTTAGACACTTTAACAATTATGCCAACCCCCAATCCCTTGTCTGTATGTCCTCATTTCCTCCTTCCTGTCTCACCCAAATCATCTTCAACAAAGTGCATTCTGCTTTACTACACATGTGACTGAACCACTGTGAACCACTCTGCCTTCACTGCACAAGTTCTGTGTACTATACAGAAGTATTGGATGCACCACTGTTTTGTGCTCCCTACTTTTCAGCTTCTTTGGCATTCTTCTGTCACACACAGCCCCTGACTCTCGCTCTGTCAGTTGGCTGCAGCAGTCCTGATTCTAGCTTTAACCTCCTTGTTTAGCCACCCCTTCTTGACTACCCCTCCCAGATACTTGAAACTGGTAACTTGTTGCACTATTTTCCTTTCTGTCTCAATTTTCAGTTTCTTTTGATTCCTCCATTTGTTGCCATGACAGCTGTCTTGTCTGCACTCAATTTCATCCCATAGGGTCATAGATCATAGGAGGTTACTAGGCTATTGGCCCTGAGGCCCTTATACGCCTAGCCAAGAGTTTAGCCCATGTTTAGACAAATCATCACTCAATGCCCCTGTCCAGCAGGGACATGGGTGGAGTCCCAGGGGTATATTTTCTGTTTCCCATCCAGTTATCCAGGTTGCACTTAAAAAGGGGTAAAGAGGTACTCTACTTGTGGATATGCAACAGGTGGTTCACACAGCCTACCTTGACCTTGCCAAGGCTTTCGACACCATTCCCCACTTGGGTATTACAGAAAAACTCACCAGCGTGAACATAAACCCGTACATCACGAGATGGGTTGCCAACTGGCTTACAGACAGAACTCACACGGTAAGAATAGCAGGCTCCAAGTCCAACTCTAAACCAGTCACAAGTGGTGCCCCGCAATGCTCAGTCCTGGGACCCCTACTGTTCAGCATATACTTCTCAGAAGTACAGGCAAACGCAGGAGGACTATGGCTAACCAAGTTCACCGATGACTGCAAACTGGGAGCCATAATTGACTCTCTGGCTGACATGGACATCCTCCAAAAGGGCCTTACTGAGATGGACACCTGGTGTCAAAGTCATGGCCTCAAGCTAAATGCCAAAAAATGCATAGTCATCCCGTTTGGGAAAAACAAAACACCCACGTATTACCACATAGGTGGCAGCCCCCTTAATACAGAAGAGGTAGTAAGAGATCTGGGGACCCAGGTAGATAGTAATCTCTCTTTTGACAATCATATTGCCAAAGTAGTTAGGAAATCCTTCTATGTGGCCCATCTAATTACTAAAGGGTTCGCATCTAGAAATAAAGAGGTTATAGTGCCCCTGTACTTGTCGCTTATTAGAACCATCATAGAGTACAATGCCCCATTTGGGGTGTACCTCACAAGACACTTCCAGCAGCTGGAAAGACCACAAAAGTACCTCACCAAGAGGATTACTGGCTTCAAACATATGTCCTATGCAGCCCGACTGAAAAAACTCCGGCTGTACTCAGTGGCATATCACTTACTCAGAGGTGCTCTCTGCCTGACTTACAAAGCCATGTCCAACTCAGAATTGATGGACATGCTCCACCTAAAGAAATCAAAGTCACTGCGAGCCACGCGCTCTAGTGAGCTAAACCTCATCACAACAATAAATAAAACATGCTGGAGGGATAGATTCCTGTCACAGAGACTCCCCATGCTTTGGAACAAAATTACCAATTACTTCAGGCAGAGCCCCTCACTAACACTCTTCAAGAGAAACCTTGACGAGTGGATGGGTAACAGAAAATATACCCCTGGGATCACTTCATTGGCTCTGCTTGACAGAGGATCAGTTAAGTAATCAATGGGGTGGCGAAAGCCGACACACTCTGGCTAGGCTTATAAATGCCCTCGAGCAGATAGCCTAGTACCTACCTATGACCCTATATGGAGCTCAGTTGGTATTGTTGGCTAAAGGTATGAGTGATAATCCAATAGATCTATCTTTATCTATTGGATTAGGAATGACTTTCATTCCATGTTTAATGGGACATTCATATTTACTTGTATTTGATGCTTTAGAAGTATTTTTTAAAGCCTGACCAGAATTTTACCCTACTTGTATTTAAAGAAGAAAGAACATTACACTCCCAAGTTTACACACATAAAAATAACATTCAGTATTAGCAGAGAATATGGTATAACTTCAAAAGTTGCAAACTGGCTCAAGGATAGAACCCACATGGTTAGAATAGCTGGAGCCATGTCAGACTCCAAACCAGTTACAAGTGGCGTCCCACAAGGCTCAGTCTTGGGACCTCTCTTGTTCGGTATATATTTCTCGGAGGTACAGGCCAACATGGAAGGACTGTGGCTGACCAAGTTCGCAGATGACTGCAAACTGGGCACCATAATAGACTCTCCAGCTGACACAAGCATCCTCCAAAAGGGCCTCATAGAAACAGACAACTGGTGCCAGAGCCATGGCCTCAAGCTAAGCCAAAAGTGTATAGTCATCCCTTTGGCAAAAACAAAGTGCCCACAAATTACCACATAGGTGGTAATCCATTAAGTACAGAAGAAGTAATTAGGGACCTGGGGACCCAAGTTGATAGCAATCTCTCATTTGACAACCACGTGGCCAAAGTGGTTAGAAAAACATTTTATATAGCCCACCTAATCATGAAGGGATTCACATCTAGATCAGGGGAGGTCATCGTGCCTCTTTACTCATCCCTCATCAGGCCCATAATTGAGTACAATGCCCTTTTGGGATGTACCTTACCAGACACCTGCAGCAACTGGAAAGACCCCAAAAGTACCTCACCAAGAGGATCAAGGGGCTCAAACAGATGCCGTATGCTGCCCGGTTAAAGAAACTCCAGCTCTACTCAGTGGCATACCGCCTGCTCAGAGGCGATCTGTGCCTGACTTATAAAGCCATGTCCAACCCGGAATTAATGGACATGCTGCAACTCAGAAAATCCAAATCCCATCGAGCTACGCGCTCGAGGGACTTAAACCTCAGCACTGAAATAAATAGGACATGCTGGAGGGACAGATTCATAACCCAGAGGCTCCCTTCACTCTGGAATAAAATCCCAGTCCAGGTTAGGCAGAGTCCCTCATTGACTCTCTTCAAGAGGAATCTTGATGAGTGGATGGGAGATCGTAGGTTTACCCCGGGTATCACTTCTGTGTCACTGTTAGACAGAAGCGTGGTATACTAACCTCGAAAAAGGGCATAGCAAAATTAATTTAAAATGGGTGGCGAAAGCCATACACACTCTGGCTAGGCTTATAAATGCCCTAGGGCAGATAGCCTAGTATGAACCTATGAACCTATGAACATTACACTCCCAAGTTTACACACATAAAAATAACATTCAGTATTAGCAGAGAATATGGTATAACTACTATAATCAAAATAAAAAAAAAGAAGCAAAATGTTTCTTCCAACAATAACTTGAAATGGATTTAACATTCTTATCATTAAATATTAATGGCTTAAATAATGCAAATAAAAGATCAAACTTACTAAAATATTTAAATCTAAATAAGGCACAAGTAGTATTTCTCCAGGAAATGCATTTTAAGACTAATGATAGCTTTATTTGGAATCCTAAGGACTATACAGTCTTAGCTCATTCCTCCTATAGAACAGAGACAAAATGAGTATCATTTCTCTGGAAGAAAAACATAATCACTCCAAAAGTTATTTATAAATATGAAGACAAAGAAGGTCTACTAGCGTTTGTTATAATTAATAATTTAATAACAGAATATGGACCGTAACTAATCTATATTGGTTCCCAGGAATTGGAGCAGGAACGGTTAAAAACACCTAGATTTTATTTCCAACAATTATAAAGGAAATCTTATACTGGGAGGAGACTTTAATTGTACCTTAGAAGCTTCTGAAACCACCAAGAAGTCTTTTCGCATAGCAACTATTTCAAAATCCTTAAAAAGATGGATTGATTCATTTCATTTAATAGGCACTTTTAACGTTAAAGATGATAAATCCTTATTATTTTGCCATAAAGACCATAGATTTGGAACATAAACCAGAATAGACAAATTATTCGTAGTTCAAGATTTACAAACAAAAGTCCTCAACTTCTCAATAGTTCCATGCCCCTTCTAAGATCATGACTCTCTGATAATGAAGCTCCAAATAGAGTTTAAACCTTTAATCCTCTCAACTAGAATTCCATCATGTATCACGAAAATAAAAGAATTCAGACCCTGGATGTTGTCAGAGCTACAATTATTTCTTGAAATTAATAATACAACAGAAATCAGTAGAGTCATGGTTTGGGACTCATTAAAAGCGTATGTATTTGGTAAGACCCTTAGGTGGTACAAAAACAAAGTTAGAGAGTGGGAATCTGAATCATTAGACTTGCAAAACAGACTCTTGACAGTAAAATCTAAAAAAAAAAAAATCAGAATTGTCCAGAAGTCAAAAAAGAAATATAGGAATTAAATAAAAAATATAATGAAATTCTAACACACAAAACTTGTCTAGCCTTGGAAAAATTAAAAATAAACTCATTAGCCACCTCCCCCAGATATCTACATAACTTATCTATAAGAATTAAAATATAATCTAAAGCAAATAACATTAGTAGTTTATATCATGCAAAGAAAGGGAAAAAGTATTGGATATAGGATACATACTTGAAGCATTTTGATTCCATTGTATGGAACACTTCAAAAAAAGAAGATTTAGATACCAACCAAATAAACTTAGATACAAACCTTATCAACATAAAAAAAATTACAGAAAGCTTAAAACTAGACCTGCAAAAACCTATATCCTACAAAGAAGTTGTTGACAAGATAAAAGAAAGTAAATCTAATAAAGTTCCAGGGATAGATGGCATAATTACGGAAATTTACAAAGTCTTCTCTTCAACAGTAATTTCCCTTTTTCATAAAACTTTGCTAGAAATCCAGTCAGAAGCAAAAATACCACCCTCATGGAAATATTATCTCATAACACCAATTCTAAAAGATAATAAACTGTCATACCTTTGCACCTCATAGGAAGCCACGGTGGTACAGCAGTAGCGTTGTTGCCTCACAAGAGGTTCTCCTGTTCGATTCACGACTGGAGTGCCTTCTGTGTGGAGTCTGCATGTCCTCCCCGTGGTCGAGTGGCCTCCGAAAGACATGCGTGAATGGGAGTGCCTTCGCTGAAGGTTGGGCGTCGGGCTGGCAACTCGGCACCATAAAAAAAAATCTACTGCCAATCATTAGCGGACCGGTGTTCTGCTGTGGCGACCCCTAACCGGGAAAAGACAAAAAGACAAACAACAACCATTGCACCTCATACAGACCTATATCATTACTGAATAATGATTACAAAATATTCATGTCAAACCTAGCTAACAGAATGAAAATCCCACTCTCAAAGACAATTAATAATGATCAAACTGGAATTTTATATAACAGGCACAAACATGGTAATATTAAAAGGATACTTACTCTTATAGATTATGTGAATAAAGAAGATAGAGAAACACTTGTAATCGGATTAGACATAGAAAAAGCCTTCAACTCCCTCAACTGGGAATCTCTATTTAAAATTTTAGCATTGTTTGAATTTTCTCCTCCCTTCATCTTATTACTAAAAAACATATATATTAATAACTTAGCCTACCTTAAATTAGGTCCTTCCACCTCAGAATCTATCCATATAACGAAAGGTACTAAACAAGGATGCCCCCTTTCTCCTATTTTATTTGCTTTGGCCATAGAAATGCTTGCAGAAATAATATGCAATAATCCAAGAATAAAAGGAATAGAAGTCTATGACCAGTACATATCTAAAGTAATGCTTTTTGCTGATGATATTTTATTAACCCTGTCAAACTCCAGAGAGTCATTAGGAGAGCTAGAAGAAGTAATGGAGAAATGTTATAAGATTTCAGGTCTACACTTTAATAAATCAAAATTTCTATTTTTAAATAAGAAAAAAAGAAATACAAGTTATAGATAAATCCATCATAGGAAAACAAGAACTTACGCTAAATTATTTAGGAATAGGGTTATGCAAAAATATAAATGAAACAATATTAATAAATTATAAAAATATTATTGAAACAATAAAAATACATATAGAAAAGTGGAACAAAATTATGTTAACTTTTGAAGACAGATTGCAATTAATAAAAATTGTCTTATTGCCAAAAATACTATATGTAGCATTAGCAGTACAGTTAATTCCTGAAAGATGCATTCTTAAAGAAATAAACTCATGTTTAATAAAATTTTTATGGTATCTCAAAAAGAATAGAGTAGCTCTAACTCATCACATTAGACCCTAGAAACAAGGAGGATTGAACTTCCCAGAAATAGAAACATATATAAAAGCATCTGTGCCTAAAACTACAGTAGACTGGATAAACCCAAGTTATTTTGCCAGCTGGAAAGAATTAACAATGGCTATATTAACAAATGAATTTAATCTGTTAAAAAAAAATTTTAATAGTAGACAAATCAAACAAACCCTGCTACATACTAAGTATACAATATAACATAACAAAACCTTCTAAAACAACACTGATTTAATCATTACATCAATTCATTTAGGTAACTTAACAATGCAAACATAGATCTAAAATGTTGGATTATCCTTTTAACCCCATTTACCATCACTAAGATCCTCACAAAATGTATAGGGAAACAATAAACTCCTGGGGACAAAATAGATTCTTATGCTGGTTTCATTGTGTAAATAAATTAAATGTTTTAGATATACGTATGATAAAAACTGCTTACAATATTCCAATACAGGACTGGTTAACCTTACAAAGCATTCTAATGTACACTCAAGATTTATGCAGATTAATTAATAATTCCTCATTTAAAGATATTCCAAATCTAATAAGTTTTCTGTATGAATTTATATATAATAGTTGTGAAAAGAAAAATTCCATTTCAAATCTATATAAAGAGTTAATAACATATAAAACAATTCCCAAACCATCATACTGGCAGTTCTTAACAAAAGGTCAGTCATTGCAGTTAACAGAAGAAATTAAAACTAACATCTTACTATCAGTTAATTAAACCTCTGACACACAGTACTGGAAAATATTTAACTGGAAATACTTACATAGAACATTTCTAACACCAGATAGAATTAAAAAGATCAGTACTACTACAAATGTTTTTTGCTGGAGGTGTGAAAAGTCAAATAAAGCAGACTGGATTCATATTTTTTATGAATGTAATAAAATTAAATCATATTGGAATGGAATCAATCATTTTTTACAAGCTTTATTTAATGAATCCTTTACCTTAACTAAAGCATTGATTATACTAAATGTAAATGAAGGTCCCTACCTGAATAAGACAAATATGTATTTGTTATGGACATTACTTGTTATATCTAGGAAATGCGTAACCAGAAGGTGGAATTCAAACACACCCCAACCTTGGAAGAATTCTACACTTTACTGAAGACAACTGCATTGATGGAAATACAAATCAAAGAACTACGAATCTATCCCAGGCCATTGGTAAATAATCCTTGGAAGAAAGTTATATCTTTGTTGGACACTCTGTAATAATCAGTATTGTATCTCTGATAACTGATCTGTTAATTCTATATTTAATAACATACAGTATATATAACTGAAAGTCAGGCTATTGTAAATATTGTATATAGTTGTTTAAAATGATATTTAAAAATATTATATAAATGTTATTTTAATTGAAAATGAAATTTTTTTTGAGAAAAAAAAAAACTATTTTTAGTTTAAAAAAAAAGCTAAAGGCAGATATGTTGAGTATTAATCTCTTTCTACTTCTGGTGCCTGTTGTTTGTGCATGCATAGCTTGGACTAGTGAAGATATTAAGCTTGGATACTTTTTTTATTATTTTAGGTAAATAAATATTCTTTATTTAAAATGTCCCCGGTGTAGGTCAGAGTAGGCAGGGTCCTCGATCTACGTAGCACTGGTAAATGCCCATGCCCATTTTTGGCTACATTTAGTTAAGATGATCAAATCATCTAGTGTTAAATCTTACACCTGTGGATGGCTTTCTCTGACACAGTGCACAGTCTGTGATCCATGTTCTCCTATCTAGGGGATACTGCACACCACAGTTGATTCTTAAAGCTGTTGGTTTATTCAGTCACACAACAGGTAAATGGAGGCTGAGAGAATCAAACCCTGAACTACAGGAAGTGACTCATTAAGAATGTATAACCTTATTCCTGTGAACTAATGGACATAGTGTAGTATTTATCCGTACACACCATTACAAAATAGCCTCATAAAGTAGAACAAAGAGGATTCTAGATGAAAACGCTTATGTCTGTGTGGTGTTTATGTACTCTTGTTGTCTTTTCGCTTTATTTAAGCTTCTTATCAAGCAATAAAGTGGATTTACCAGACTTGGAACTGTGGTCGTATTTGGAGCTGTGTTTTTATATTGTTTCATCCTCCTAAAGTAACTTTTATCCTACTTAAGATAGTTACTTATTTCTTTTCTCTGCTTTACATTAGAAGATTGGTGAAGTATGTTTTGACTGTTTGAAATCAGATAAATTTAGAAAAAGGGGAATTTGACTACTTCAAATAGATTACAGGTAGTAAATTTAGGGGAAAGGGGATATTAGACTGAGGGAATTTTTAGTGAGTTAACAATAGCACATTAAGGTAGAATAATAGGCCTGAAAATGTAGGGTCAGACTTGTTTTTTTTTGTATGCATTCAGTTTCGGGGAAAGACAGTTCAGTAGAAGGGAAAAGATAATCTTGCTGGCTAAGCATGAGATGTGCAAAAGTGATAGTTTCAAGGGAAAGCTACAGAATGTTCCTTTCTCAAGAGAAAGATGTGTACTTGCATTGGAATGCAAGATAAAGAATATGTAGTTAGGCACTGTGAGGCACATGCATGACAAGTCTTGAAAACCAAGGCTAAAGAGGAGTGTAAAACATTGCAGCATTTTTGGTATTATTAGGAAATACTTCAGACACAGTTAGGGAAGTCAGTAAGTTAACATTTGGGCTGATATGTAAAATGGTTTTTATAGTACAGACAATTGAGCCTGAGTACAGAAGTCGGGTAAATATCCATACTATTCAGGAGGAAAAGGTTGTTTAAGTTGGTATTATCCAGGAGAATCAGAATATATGTGCAGAAATGTTGGTTATCTTTATCAGCACTGTTATTTATTGTTATCCAGCATTCCACAATTTCTACAGGTGCTATTGTTTAATAGCACTGTTATTGAAGTCAGTATTAGGATACTGTTAACATCTAATAAAGCATTATTAACTGAACTACAGTGTTTGCAGACTTTATTGAAAAGGATAAAAAGACTTGGCCCATAAAGGAGAGACTGGCACCTGTTCAGCACACGTTTGGGTAATTAACAGATAAAGACTTTCATTCCAGTCTCATTTCAGTACTTTCCAGTTAATTCCAATATAATACAGTCTCATTTCAGTTCTTTCCAGTTAATTCCAATATAATACAAACTTATCAATTGTTTCAGGGGGTAAAAGGGAAGAGCATGGTAATTTTTATGAAAGCTTCCGAAGTGCTCTCACATTTTCATGTGAGCACACCTTGGGGCAACATTCCAAAAGAGTTGCTGTCAGTGTAAATCTGCCACAATTCCAAAAGACTTGCTCTCACTGTTAGCAACTTACTTTGGTATAATGCCTATCTATAAACAGGTTGCAGCAGAGGCCGAATTCCAAATGCTGTCATTGTAAATGGTAATTTACACTGAAAGTAAGTCTTTCAGAATCTGTCCCTTTGTATTCCAGCCATTACTAAAGCTTGATGTCTTTAGCAGAAAGCTGCCTCATTGTATTTATTTTACTTAAATATATGATGTGCTACTTTGGATATATATTTTTAACAAAATGGCAAAGAGAATGATCTGTGTGTGCAAAGGCTACTTTAGATCAAAACTCAGCAATTTCTGAAAATAGGTAAAAAAAATTATGCTAAGTTTGCACCATGGGTTGTGTTAGTAGTATTTCAGTGGGAAAACTAAAAGTGAATGGTGCATGTACCTACTGGGAAGGAATGTATCACTAATTAGTTTGTAAGAACAATTATATTGTTTAACTTCTGCAGAAAGCAAATGTCACAAGGCCAAGTATAAATTATTTCTTGAGTAAGAATTGTTCTGAGAATATAAAATGAAATAAATTGAATTAACCTGGAAGATTTCGAATATAGGCAAAGCAAATTAAATGGACAATAATGTGCTGTATATTAAAGTAGGCAGTGAATTTACTAAAAGTAACGAAGTGTGCAAAGTACAATTTGATTATTATTTATTGATGAAGTGCTTAAACTCTTAGTATTTAATTCATTTTTATGCAGCATATAGACTACAAATAAATGTTTACAAAAGGAAAAGTTGTTTAACTGAGAATATTTGAATTGAAAACTGTGTGCGTATTAATCTTGTATGACATCTAAAGTAACTTGGAAACTAGTCTGCATTGAAAGGCTGAAGCTATACTGTACAAGCAATGATACTGAAGGCAATAAAAATGCCAGGCTTAGTGAATGTGGATTAGAAGTGTAGTCACACAGTTTCATCAAAAGCTAACGACCATGCAAATGTCTCATCTTTTCTCAGATGTGCACAATTCTGAAAGTAACACTGTTGGTGCAAACTGGACTGAAAGTGCCTGAGATATATATTTTTTCTTTCCGGTAGTGGAGACTAGTTCGCTGACTTGTTGAATTGTTAATGCCCTCATCTGTTTTATGGAAGTTACTTTGCCAAAATGAAAGAGCACAGTGATATGTGAGCCTCACACGTACCTCTCAGCCTGTTAGTGCAAGAAATCTGGATAAAGCCAAAAAGAATAGGAGCAATTTTTAAACATTGCACATACAAACATAGAAGTTGATAAAATGATAGGTTTTGCATTAGCAAACATTTTCTGAAGGTTACAACGTCTGAAACTCAACTATCTATCATTGTTTAGTGACTGTAATCCTCAATGATTTGCCAGAAAAACACATATTTTATGACAAACTGATTAGTAATATGAGACAAAAATCTGGGCAGTTAAGATGTATGGCCTCACAGTCCATTGTTGCCTTTTTGGTTGCAAAGAGCTCAGACGGATCATTGGATAGACTTCTACCCTCCAAACTTTTCACAGATTTGTTTTCATTTTTGAGGATTTCTAAAACTCAGAGGAGGGCACTGTCACTCATCCAGTCAGGGTAAAACAGACAAATAGTTGTGGCTTTGGTTCAAGCAGCTTTTTTACACACAAACACATCAGGAATGAGACTTAGTAACTTAAACTTATAAACAGACTATTATACTCGTACATGTTAACACTCTGGCTGTTCTCTCAAAATGGCACTGCTGTCTGCATGTGCTCACTATTTATTTGCATGTGACTACATCTGGAAATGCTTCTTAAAGTTACACACACACACACAGACGCTCTGTTCTACATTCTCCCTCTTTAAGAAATAGATCCTATACCAAACGGCTGTATTCACTGACATGCAATTACACAGAAATGATCTTTTGACATGCAGTCATACAAAATTAGACACATATAAAAGAATCCTGTCCAGGTTGCTGTGTATTTTATACTAGGTCTAAAAATATGTCCTAATTGTGTAACATAAAAATCAGAACTGGATCTAGCGATGGGGACTATCTTTAAGGAATTTTCAACTCTGGGAACAACTGGGACATCATCAGGAACTGAAGTGGCTGTTTTTGCAAATGCTATTTAGTACTATTGCATACTGAACAAGAACTTTATCAATGTCCTTTGACAGAGAAGGCCAAAATACTGGTCCCCTCGCCCTTCTTTTGGTAGACTCAGAACCTGGGTGGCCACAATGCAAAATCTGAGTGTATTCATGTTGTAAGGAAGTAGGAACAATAACTTTATGATCCTCGAAAATGATACCATCTTCCATCACCATCTCATGTCTGTACGGAAAGTAAGGTTGTACTTCTGGCAGTACACAGGATTGCTTTGACAGCCATCCAGCATGGATGAAGTGGTTGAGTTTCTGCAAAATTGGATCAGTCTTTGTATGATCTCTTAGCTCATCAAATCTCGTGGTAGAAAAATTATGCAATTCCATGACATCAAAGTCAAAATTTTCTTCGCTGTTCTGTAGTATTTCAGAGCGATCTGGATAAGGTATCAGCTAAAGATGTTTGCCTTTTATATAGATCATTTTGAAATTATACTTTTGTAATCTAAGCATCATTGTAGTCTTGCTGGAGCAGTATGCATAGGCTTCTTTAAAATAGTGACTAGTGGTTGATCAGTTTCAACTTGGATAGCTCGGCCATAAATATAATCATGGAACTTTGAACATGCAAAAACAATTACCAAAAGTTCCTTCTCAGTTTGAGCATACTGCATCTCAGTTTGGGTAAGAGTTCTAGGTGCATAGGCAACAGGTCTGCCCTCTTGAAGAATAACTGCACCAAGACCGAACTTAGAAGCATCACAGGAAAGAACTATTGTTTTTTGGACATCATAGGATATCAGTGTAGGCGGATTGGCAATTCGCTGTTTGAGGTGATCAAATGCTTTCTGGTGGCGTTCTAACCATGGCCAGGCAACATTTTTGCATGTCATCTCTCTTAAAGGCACTGATAACTCACTAAAGTCAGGGATAAATTTGCCCAAATAGTTAACCATACCAAGAAAACACTGTAGGGATTGGACATTGTCTGGAGCTTGCATCTCAAGAATGGCTGCTTGTTGAAAAGGGTCTGGTTGTAAGCCTGTACTCGTAAATAAATGACCTACACAAGTAATTTCTGGTAGTCTGAATTTACATTTCAGAGGATTAAGCTTCAGGTTCACTTTACGTGCTCTATCCAGAACTTTCCTGAGGTTTCTGTCATGCTCTGCGTTATCGTTACCTCCAACCAGTAAATCATCAACTATTATAGTACATGGATAGCCGGAAAAAATTTGCTCCATTGCATGCTGAAAGACCTCACTGGCAGACTTTATTCCAAAAGGCATCCTGAAGAATCTGTATCTACCAAATAGTATGATGAATGAAGTCTATATTAGATTTTTGAAAATTTCGTAGAGCGAATCACTATAAGTCGACACCTAGTGACCAATCTGCTAAATAATTGAAAATCTAAAAAAAAATAAAAACACAGAAACATAAAGTAAAGGGTGTAAGCAGGGGGGCAAGCCCCCCTGCACCCCCACACACCTCGCTACTTAAATATACCAACTCCGAGATCGCACTTCAGTGCAGTACAGTGCAAAAATGGAAGATTTCCATTTTCTACACTGTAGCGCGATCTTGGAGTTGGTATATTTAAGTAGCGGGGTGTTGGGGGTACAGGGGGGCTTGCCCCCCTGCCTACACCCTGTGCTTTATGTTTCTGTGTTTTTATTTTTATTTTGTTTTAGATTTTAGATTATTTTGTAGATCGATCACTAGGTGTCGACCTATAGTGATTTGCTCTACAAAATTTTCGAAAATCTAATGTAGACCCGTTGAATGTAGTCAGTAGTGAAGATTTGCGATCGAGCATTACTTGCCAAAATGAACTCTCTGCATCTAGGACAGAAAAAACAGAATCTATATTACAAGATTGAATGCTTAGGTGATCAAACACCCAAACATCAGACTTGTAATATCAAACCCAAAAACATCGAATGGCGCAGGAAATCATATCGGTCGGCCACAGGAAAAAACAATTGCACCCAAACTAAGTGGGGGGCTTCGACCCCCACACCTCCGACGTGGGGGCTTCAACCCCCACACCCCCTGATGTGGGGGGGCAGTGCCCCCCACACCCCCGTAACTAAATAAACTAACTCCGAGATTGCTCTACAGTAGACAAAACAGCAAAGTCTGGTGAACGGCCACGGGAAATCTTTCCCTGCGTTAAATCGGCCATTCGCTGGTTTTGCTTTTGATATTACAAGTTCAATGTTTAGGTGTTCAATCACCTAAATATTCACTCTTGGTATTTGGCATGAGGGCAGCAACCTCCTTGACTGTACGCATAAGATGATGAGGTCTCTTTAATGCCTTGTTCAAATCTCTTGAGTCAATGCATACTCTGATTTCATCTGAAATTTTCTTGTTAGGAGCTACCATGGACACACCCATTTAGTTGGTTCTGTGACTAAATAAATCACACCTTGCTGCACCATTTTGTCTAACTGGACCTTGACTTTGTCCTGCATACCTATTAGAACTCTCCTTGCATGTCTCACCACTGGACTAACATCTGGGTCTACTTTCATGGAGTAATCAACTGGAAGTTTGCCAAACTTGTCATCGAAAACATCAGCATACTCTGAGAAAATAGCATCAATGAAGCTGGAACTGGATATGTAGTTCTGTGGTAAAAGAAAGCCATTTCATTCTCAAACTGTCTCTGAGACCTGGTAATGACTGCATAGGTCTTCTGATAACATAAAATTGTAAGCTGTAACTGTTCCCAGCCAAATAGCATGAAAGCAGTACTGAGCCTTCGGTTTGAATCTGTTATCTCTATAGGTAACAAACTTTGTGCAATTAACCCAAATTAAGTTACTTACCAGCTGTCGCTCTAGCAAATGTTTTTGCTGATATCACATTACATTTTGAACCCGTGTTTACTTTGAGCTCCGTGGGTTTACCTTTGACTAGGACAGTACAAAATACTTCATTCTTTGCCAATAAATCAACTGCATTAACCTTTTCAATAACCACCGATACATCATCTACATAGTAAGTAGGGCTGCAGCTTCCTACATAATCAACTTGCTTTTTTGAGTGACCTTTCTTAATAATTGAACGAGGCTTGCTTTATTTACAAAAGTGGTTCCATTTTTTACACTTGTGGCATTGCTGACCAAATGCTAAGCAATTATCTCTTTTAGACTCATTATTGGCACCACACTTATGACCGTTAACAATAAGACTTGACTTGGGTTTTGCTGATACACCGTTATACTGCACTGAGCATGTACGTTTTACTAAACTAGACTTCAAACTTGCTAGAAAGTCATGGGTCCTCCCTGGGAATCCAGCAAGGGTTGCAGCTACCATGCGCTTAGGCCTTCTTCTGCTTGCCATGTGCTGCATGCTGTCTACTCTTGCTCTAGAGTCTGCTGAAACTAAGCTCTTGTCACTTATAAGCTTACTTGTGTGCCTTTCTGTGAGCTTATGGATTTGACAAATCTCTATGGCTTTCCTAAATGTTAAATCACTGTCACAAAACAAAATCTTTCTCACTGCAGCACTATTAACACCACACAGAAGCCTGTCCTTTATTAATTCATCTTTCAGATGACTAAATCTGCACATCTTAACCCTATTTCTCAAGTCAGTGATATGAGCTGCAAAAGTTTCACCTGGCTTTTGGTCTCTTGTATAAAGTAGGTGCCTCTCTAATGTAACATTTGTCTGGGGGTTGCACATTTCTCTAAATTTATGCTTCAAGCACTCGGGGTCTTGACTTGATTCAGCCGGTACAACAGTATGGCGGTTTCCCCTTCTCCTGCATATACTGCTAGTGCATACACAAATGAATGCTGTCTTTCAATGGCCTCTGACCCAGCTAAGTTAAGCAAAATGAGTGCCTTTGTATGTGGATCTTTGTCAGAGAAAGCTGCTTGTATGAAAATATCATATTCCTGCTCAAATACTCTCCAATTCTCTGCAATATTATGATCAAACACAAGTGGACTGGGTCTGCAAAATGCCTCTGCCATATCAACACACAGTAGTGAAGGTGCTTGGAATTATGTACGAACATACACATAAATATATGCCAGAACTTGTAATTATGCCCACTAGCACAACAGACTCCTCGAAACAACTGCACCCCACCAAATAAGTCTCTGTAGCACAAGAACATTTTAAAATCCCTGTACTTTGTGAAAATCACTCCTTATCAGTTTGCAAAGTACAGTCATTTTCAAAGTATTTGTTAAACAAACTATACATAGCAGAAAAAAGCTCAGAGTAAGAAATGCATCGAAATGAATGCACTTTGCAAATAAACTTGTACACAGCACACGGACCTTTCAAAATGGCTATACTTTACGAAATAGCTCTGTACAGTGTAAGAAACACTTTTGAAATGATGGCATTCTGTGAATAAATGCACACAGAACAATACACTTTTTGAAATAGCTGTACTTTGACTCCACTTTGCAAAATAACTGTGCTTTGCACACAGCAAACTGAAATAATTGCACCGTAAAAAAGCACACACTCTGCAAACACTTTGCACACTCTGAGATACTTCAAACAACTCCAGTTATGTTTTGAATGGCTTCAGTCAATGCGAAATAGTAGTTTATGCCCAAAACACAGTCTTTTACTAAAAGACATGCAGTTGCCTTGCTCTTTAAGCATATTTTGCACTTTTATTGTACTTTGTTATGCCCATTTAACCTCTTATGCTCATTATACTTTTCTTGTGCTCATTTTACTTTAAACATGCTCATTATGCAAACCGGAGGTAATTCTCAGCCCCCATATAAGTATTTCTGATTGTTGGTTTTGAACATTCTGTTTAATTAATATGTTTTGTGCCATTCATATGATTTAATAATGCGTTTTGTGCCTTAAGAATGCTCCGTTTCATATTATTTGCAAAGTGAATCATTTGTGCACGTTTAGGTTACCTTAAGTTCATTTCTGGCCTTTTTGATCATTTGAGCACTATCACCCAGTCTGCCCAATATATCTTCACTGTCAACTCTGCACCTCATGGCTTGAAGAGCTTGCATTTTCAATAACACTTCTGACACCATGTCACTCGTCCAGTCAGGATAAAACAGACTAACAGTCGTGGGTTGGGTTCAAGCAGCTTTATTACACATTCAGGAATGAGGCTTAGTAAATTAAACGTATAAACAGACTGACTACCGCACTCATACATGTTAACACTATGGCTGTTCTCTCAAAGTGGCACTGCTGCCTGCACTTGCTCACTGTTTATAAGCACATGCCTACATCTGGAAATGCTTCTTAAAGTTACACACACACACACACACGTTGTGTTCTACAGACACATAGAGGACATCAGACAAACTCACAGTTAAAGGTAAATTTAGAGAAGAACAGTTACATGTTGTTGTAGCACCCATTATTACAGAGAAAGTAACAGTTCCTAACACTTACTGAGTACACCGCCTGATTTTATAGCTCGGTGATAATATTAGTACAACTTGGAATGAAATGTTAACTAAATAATGTTATTGTTAAGTAAGCTATATCAAGAAACATGTAAATAGGAGCTATAGGGCATTACAAATAATTTAGGTAGCAAAGAAAATAGGTTACAAAACCTTTTTACAAAATACTTTGAAATAGAGGAAAAAACAGGAATTCAGAATAATAGCAATTTGCATCCTTTAATTTTATTTAATTTCATTAACTTGTTTTGTTATTCAGGTAAATGTACATCCCTTTTTCAAAACCTGCTTCAGCCTAGATTGGATATTAACAACACATCCCAACCGTATCTCGAAAGCTGGTGTAATACCAGACCCCCTAGGCGACCACTTACCAGCCTTCACTGACCGCCTATCCTCACACATAGAAAAACAACACATTTTCAAACAATCCCGTAACCTATCTTCCTTCAACCCCAAAATCTTCTCTGAATGCCTCAAGGTTACTAATTGGTCCCCACTGAAAATCCTTCCACTAGATAACGCCGTCACATATTTTAACCAAACCTTCCTTACCTTACTTGATAAAGTAGCCCCTTTACAAACCAGACGTATCAAAACAAATTCCTGCCCCTGGCTATCCCAAGAAACTAAATTGATAATCACTCAGAGAAACAAAAAGTGGAAACTGTACCAAAACAGAAAACCCCACCACCCTCCAAGAATATAAACATCTTCAGTAACCTGGCCAAAAATCAATAACAAAAGATCGCAAAACTACTACAGCAGTCTGCAATACAAACACTCAAACAATCCAAAGAAATTCTGGACATCCATCTCTTCAATACTCAACCCTGGTAATACTTCCAACCCCTGCCCCAATCCCAACCTCTCAAGTCTTGAAACGGCCACTAACTTCAACACATTTTTCATTGATTGTATAGCTAAATTATCCTCCACTTTCCCCAATCCATCCATCATTACTAACCCCTCACCCTGCACCCCAAACCCTCTCTCTCACCCCCTCCTCCACCGCTATTCTCACTTAAACCTGTCTCCACCTATACTATAAAAAGACTACTGCAAAAGCTAAAACCATGCCGCAATGCCCCTGACAACCTTCCAGCAAATTTTCTTCAAATATCAGCCGAACTATAGCCTATCCCATATCCATCCTCATTAATAGATCCATTCAGGAATCCTATGTACCAACCATCTGGCGTTATGCATACATAATTCCTCTCCACAAAGGTGGTAAGAACACAGACACTACCAACTTCAGACCCATAGCTATACTCTCTCCTCTCTCTAAAATTCTAGAGAAAGCCATCCACTCCCAGCTCATGCCCTACCTAATCCAGCACAAACTCCTCTCTCCCACTCAGCACGGCTTCCACCCAGGCCACAGCACCATGACAGCCCTCATTTCCTTCCTCGAAACAGTCAACCTAGCACGTGAGAGCGGCAAATACGTATCTTCTCTTTTTCTTGACCTCTCAAAGGCATTCGACACTATTTCCCATTCCCTCCTCCTGTCCCAGCTCTCACACTTGCATCTATCTCCCTCAACCCTAGACTGGTTCTCCAGCTACCTTTCCACGCACCAGCAAGCTGTACAATGGAAAGAGTCAACCTCCCCTTTCTTACCTACACCCACAGGAGTTCCCCAAGGATCAGTACTTGGCCCTCTGCTCTTCAACTTATTCATTAACAACTTTCACCTCTCCATCCCTGAAGCCTCAGTCATCCAATACGCAGATGACTCCACTATCATCTGCTCAGCCTCCTGCCCCTCCAAACTTCTACTTAATACCCAAATAGCCTTCTCCAAAATTGAATCATGGATGCAATCGCATCACTTGGCCCTAAATGCCAACAAATCAAAACTAATGATATTTACTCCCACTAAATCTTCCCAGTTCCACAAAGTCCAATTTTCCATCAAAAGCCACAATAACACCCCTCTTGAAATCGTTCCTAGTACCAAACTACTTGGCATTACCATCGATGAAAACCTAAAATTTGACTCCCACATCCTCTCGGCAATCAAAAAACCCCACCAGAAAATCGGCCTCCTCTACAGACACAACTACTACCTTACTCCATCTTCCCGTCATACCCTTGCATCTACCTTCCTTCTCCCCTCTCTCTTGTACGGTGCTCCCCTATTCTCCAACCTACAACTCGGACTCCGTGCTAAACTTGAGGCATGTTACAACAAAATCTGCAAATTTGCAACCAATTCTAAGAACTCTTCCCATCACTGTCACTCCCTACACACCCTAAACTGGCTAGAACTCCACAACCACCTAAAGTACTTACAACAGCCCACAAACTCATCTTTAAACCAGCAGAATGCCCCTCTCTTGCTAAATCTCTAACACCCTACACACCTACCCGTACCCTGAGATCCACAGGCCAAAACCTCCTGCATGTACACAAACCCATCCACCCAACTGGTAAACTACTACTATTCTACACTATAGCCAAACTATGGAACAATCTCCCCACACCACTACGTAATATACCTAACCACAACAATTTCAAATCCTTGCTTCTCTCCCATCTCTCCTCCAAATGGGAATGTGCTTCACATGCTCCCACCTAAAACTCCCACACTACTAACTCCACACCTAAATCATCATTTCTTTGCCTACTTTAACTTAATTCAGAGATTTTGCTCAGAACACCTTTTCATAAATCTTTTGCATGCATGCCTCTGGCCTACCTTACTCATATTCTCAAACTTTCATTGTTTGTTTTTCTTATCCATTGTACCCATAATCTTGTTTTCCTCTGTAATATTGTTAATTTGTCTCTATTCGTATGTATTTGTATGTCTGTTTGGGGCTTTTCCCCTCGGGTCTCCACTGAAAAAGGGTAATTCTTACCCAGCTGGACCAACCCGGTTAACAAATGCAAATAAAAAAATAAAAAGCAGGGTCAGGGTTAAATACAACTTGTATATGGATAGCTTAGTGTGGCCAGACAACTACCGTGGTTTTTACGAGGTGGGAGGAGAGTGAAGTAGCCATAGACAACCCATACAGACATAGGTAGAGCATATAAATCTTTGCAGTAACCAGAGGTTAATATTGAACCCCTAGACCTAGGAGTTGTGAGGCAGGGATATTGACATTATACCACCATACTGTTCTTGCAGTCTGCTCAAAAACTGTATTAAAAGAATGGGTTTAAAAAGGACAAATATAATTGTCTAAAATTGGGCATATTTTTAAAATAGAGGCTCTCCTACCAAAATGTAAGGATTCTAAATGCTGCACATGCTCAAGCAGTAATTCAAACTCCAAAAAAAAAAAAAAAAAGAAAATACATCATATGGAATGGCTGCAAAATAACTTTTGCTTAGGACCTGCCTCTACAAATCAAACAACTAAGACAAGTCCTATCACCTTACTGCACTTGTCTAGTAAGCAAAAATATTAGACTGCAAATGAAATATCCAGCGACTCTGCAATTTCAATACAATGGGTTAAATTCTGCAGCCAAAAACAATGAAGAAGCAAAAACGGCTTTTCTTAAAGCCTTTAAAGAATTACCAAACAAATTAACATGAAGAACTGAACTTTTCTCTAAAGACGCACCTAATACAAAGGTCCTAACCATCTAAAACATTTATATCTGCTAAAATGAACCAAATGACAAGGTAAATTACTAATATTTCCTTCATTGTACCTAAATCCTTTGCTTCCCGTTTAAACGTTCTAAATCCAGGCTTAGGAGCATCTCCACGCTGCTGCTAAAGAACTTCAAAACTCCCATAATCCCTTGTGATCACAAACCAGGAAAAACAAGCAAACTGAGGTCAAGGGATCATCTACACCAATCCTCTAAGGTCAAAACATCTCAGAAAAACTGCTTTTGGCAAAGAAAACGAAAGTAAAGCTCCTACATACGTGAAACCTTCAGAACTGTACCTTAAAGAACAAAAAATGAAGGATTTTGTGCAAATGGTGATCAGAAGGTAAATTCAGCTTAGAATTAAAGTGCAACAGTCTAAACATATATTAAAAATTAAAATGTTTTCCTGAATAAATTACAATTGGAAAAATAAATAAACTCCTAGGTGAGATGCTGTAGCAGATGCTGTAATAGTAACAAATAACTAGTCCTTATTAGTCCTTATAAATTATGAAGCTGGATCTGTTTTGTTTTGTTCTTTTTGATATTCTATCTTTTAAATAAGTATGCATCTACAAACTGCATGTATACCAATCTAGATAAGCAAAGACTATAAAAGACTCTAGATATTATTGTCTGATCAATATTATGGATGTTAGCTGTATATGTCTTTTTATACACATAAAACAAATAGATAAACAGAAGTATCTTCGATCCTTACTGTAAATATTGACCCAACAAGCAAGAACTGCTGTATACTAGAAAAAAAGGACTGTGTTTAAATTCATTAAAACATGGAGCATGAAAAAGAAACAGGCAAATTTATAACAAGTCATTTTCAATATGTTCATGTAATTGTATTTTATGTGAGCAAGAAAGAAATGTTATGATATGCTTATTGAAATCCACTATTTAAAGGATTCTTACAAAGTTAGATATCTGAATTTCAGTTAAAGGCATTCTACAAAATGCTCAGGCTACATACTTTCAAAAGAAGAAAGGGTTAGTAACTATATTTTTTGCTATTACCTTTGTATTGGTTTTGGCCAAGCTGTTACGTGCATTGCTGTAATGTTACTGGGACTTAGAACGACAGGAACTGTTCGTAATATAGTTGTAAATGTTCTATTTATCTCTCTTTCAGTTAGTGGGTAAGCACGGGGGAGATCTGAAAGGGAGTGATGTCACACTTATATCCATATCATTGACTTGCACCAAAAACTCTAAGAAGAATTTAAAGTTACATGTGTCCCCTATATCTAGCTATTAACTCAAAAAATCATCAGTCTGTTGATAAATCTCTTAGACGGTTTCTGTAGACTTGTGGAATGTGAAGGGACTACAAAATAAGAAAAAGAAGAATCTAATAATGCATTTAATTTTTAAATCCAAGGCAGAGATAATTTTTGTTCAAGAAACACATATGTTGAAAGAACAATGGGAGAAAGATACAAAAAAAAAATGGGTGAAACATATTGTAGCTGCTGGTGACTGTACGGCTTCTAGGGGAGTTGTTACAATAGTTAAAAAAAATCATTTGATGCACTATAATGGAGTAGTTATGACCCAAATGGTAGATGGTGTTATTTTACTTGTGAACTGTCCAAGTTTAAAAAATCTTTCTTAATATTAAATGTATATGCCCCATGTTTCCATCAATTAACCTACCTATACGAGATATACAAAATTCTAGAGAATTTTCCTAACTATTTATACATCATAGGAGGTGACTGGAATATGATAATTAATCCAGCACTAGCTAGAACAAATAAAGAAAACATGCAACCTGTACAACTTACTACATTGATAGCTGAAATAATAGATTTTAAGTTAGCTGGCCCTTTTGAAAACTATAGAAATAATCTATCAACCAGTAAATTCACTTATTTTTTGCCATACCACAAGTCTTGGTCCAGAATAGCCATATTTCTAATTTCTGAAGCTTTACTAAATAATACAGTTACATACAGTAGTGAACCCAGAACAATATCAGACCATGCAAAAATAAACATTACAATAACGTTGGATAGCTCCACACAAAGATCCCAAACATCAGTGAACTGGACTTTACATACTAACTTATTAAAGGAAAACAAAGCCTTACAGGAAATCATTGGCATCCTTACCCAAGCTAAAAATAACTTAGAGGTAACAGATATACCATATGATATTCAATGGGAAGCGACAAAAGCCATTATTAGGGGAATATTAATCCAAAAAGCCGCTCTTTCTATAAAAATTTAAACAAGGAAAAAGTTACAGCAATAGAATCAAAATTAAAAAGTATAGAGTTAGAATTACAAACTGAATACTCACCAGAACTTGAAAGTCAAATGATCACCTTACAAGGACACCTACATGAAATTCAAACACAACATTATTCTTTCACCTAAATTAAACTTCTCCATATATTCTTTCACCTAAATTAAACTTCTCCACAAATATGCAGAGTGGGCTCAATCCCCTTCAAAAGCGTTGGCAAGAATCATAAACATAAAAAAAATTTCCCATACCAAAATAAAGCAACCAAATTACAATAACAAAATTCTAGATATGGACAAAGAGATTATAATGGCTTTTGAAGAGATTTATCAAAAACTATATGGCCCACACGACCAGTACAATGAAATACTACTCTATCAATTCACTGAAGAATTTCAATTTCCAGTAATAAATGAAACACAAATAAATAATCTTAAAGCCCCTATAAATGTAGAGGAAATCATTGCTGCTGTAAATAAGCTGAAACTAGGTAAATCACCTGGGCCAAATGGGTATGTGGCGGAGTTCTATAATACTTTTAAGAAGCAAATAGCTCCAATACTATTGAAAGTATACGAATAAGTATTAAAGTATGGAATCAAGGACCTGTGTGTTAACAAGTCAAAAACTATACTCATACCAAAACCCAACTCCGATGCACTAAATTCAAACAACTACAGACCGATAGCACTCATAAATATTGATATCAAAATTCTCTCAACAGTCTTACCTAGCAGAATCAAAAAAATTCTACCTTTTATTATATCTGCTGAACAACTAGGCTTTATTAATAACAGACAGGTATGGGATAACACACTCACCATTGATTCAATCATCAGTTTAAAAGCAAATGATAATGCCCTAGCTTTGCCCTATTAGTAGATGCATCCAAAGCTTTTGACAGAATAAACCTTGATTTTCTATTTAAGATACTCAAAAAATTTAGCATTCCTGATGAATATATAAACAGGGTGAGGGCCTTATACAACAATGCTACGACAACACTATGTGTAAATAAAAAGCAATCAAAACGTATTCAGATTATTAATGGTACAAGGCAAGGATGCCCACTATCACCGTACCTGTTCAATATATACATTGAAACTCTCCTCCTTAAAATATCACAAACAGTTTACCACTGTTTTATGAATATTATTAGAATCCCAGTAAAGTATACAGCTTTAACTCATGACCTTAATATTTACTTTGAATTCCCTAATACTGATTTAAATAAGATATTAAACTATATTGAAAATTTTACAAAAATTTCTAACTATGTCATTAACCCAAACAAGTCAGTCATTTTCCCTTTAAATACTTTAGGACACAAGGAATTCTATTTCCCCGAAACTGAAATAAAAGTCCACTACAATCTCAAATATCTGGGCATCAAGTTCACTCACCCCCAATCTGACTTGACTAAAAATAATCTGTTTAGAACATGGGCTAACATCACAGAAGACACTAAAAGATTGTTAAATCTTAACCTATCTCCACTATCTAAGGGAGCTATAGTCAAAATAAATATTTTTCCAAGATTACTGTTTCACTTTAACACTATTAATCAAAATATACCAAATAACTTCTTTTCCAAACTTGAACCACTACTAGGGAAATTTATTTGGCATCCTAAAAATACAAGAATAAAATACTCTAGATTAACATTGCCCAAACAGAAAGGTGGGTTAGGATTACCCAATTGTCAAACTTACTATGACATTATAAACGCTAGTTGAATTATACAAATAGCAAATTATGAATCATCTAACAAAGCATGGCATCCAATCTGGATTAAAATATATCATGAACATCTAATTTCATCAAACTGCGGTGGTGGTGCTGCGGTAGCATTGTCGCCTCACAGTAAGACGTCCTGTTCGATTCTCAGCTAGAGCGTCTTCTGTGTGGAGACATGCGTGAATGGGCATACCTTCGTTGAAGGTTGTGCGTCAGGGCCGGCAACTCGGCACGTAAAAATCTACTGCCAATCCTTAGCAGACCGGAGTTCCGCTGTGGCGACCCCTAACCGGGAAAAGCCGAAAGATACAACAACAACAACATCTAATTTCATCAAACATAAACCCTAAAGCAATACCCTTTCTAAACTCCAAGACACTAAGGTATTTTAAAATCCACCACATAATAATAAGAAACACATTACTATTTCAAAAGCTGTTCTCCTCCCTTAATATTAAGGATACTTTGGTTATAGGACAACCAATAAACTTAAACCCTAATATTAAACTAAATAACACTATGCTAAATCTGAATCAATACCCTCTAATTAAAAATACCACTGTATGGGACTTCTACCAAGGCAAAAGCCTTTCAGTCAAAAATATAAGGCAAAGACTAGTAGTAAATAAAAGTTATAACACTATTATCAAGCTAATACTATACCTGATTAACACAATTACTACAAATGTCAAAATCAATTAAGACATGCAGCTATACCAACAAATTATTAATCTGTTGCTTTCGAGATCTAAAATGCTATCAAACACATATAGATTGATAACAAGGATTAAAAACCAAGATTCACTGTTATACTCAAAATATTGGGAAGAAAAAAATAACAAGATTACTGTAGACCAAAAATCTGCTGCAGTTGAACTTACCTTGAAATTAACCCCTCTCAAAAAATTAATTTATACCCAAAGTACGATTAAAAATCATGCCTACCATACACCACTCTTTCTAAGTAAAATCAATCCTTCTCTCTCTCCTTTTTGCCCCACATGTCCAAACAGCCCAGCTGATACCCTTCATATTTTCTGGAGCTGTAAAAATGTTTACAAATTATGGTGCTCGTTAAGAACCAAGTTAGAAAAAGGGATACACTGAATCTTTCCTGTCATAGGAAATTGCAATTTTACACGTATTCCCCACCAAGTTTTCATATGAAAACAAACACATCATAATAACATTGCGTGCAATGATGAAATCATACTTAGCTCAAAACTGGCTAGGTAGAACTAAAATTACATGGGATGAATTTAAAGGAATGGCTATGAAATGCGTATTAGCCAGCAAACTAATCACAAGAAGCCAAAAAAAAACAAAACTATCCTAATTACCAGAAGTATTGGAAAACACTTATAGAAATCTTAAGGTAAAAAAGGTCTATAGACAAGGGACTACAACATCACTACTACTCTAAACAAGTAAGGAAAAATAAAAGAAAATAAATATTAGCAAATCTTTTATTCATATTAAATTGGGAGAGGTATAGGAAGTGCAAACATACTGAACATTAGAGGTAACATCACTGTATATAGTGTACATAGTTATTACAAGATACAACTAAAGTTAGGTAGGCTATAATATTTTGATGAAACTGTTTTCAATGACAGATTCTGTTAAGATTTAAATAATCTGAGTAGATTTTTTGTCTTACAGTTTAATGTGAATAGTTAGAATGTTAGCAAATTTTGTATATTGTGATTGAAACGAACAATGATGGTATATGTCCTGTCTGTGTTATCTTTTATTGCAAATTGATATTACCATGTATCTTGTCCTTATAGATTTCTGTTTTAATACTTTTTTGTGTATTAAAAAAAGAGGAAAATGCAATAAAAATTATATTTGAAAAAAAAATGTGTAACACTGATTTCCAGCAGTCAGCTTTAAGTATTTGTTTTCGTTTGACTCTATTATTTCATTGTCCTAGCTTTGTGCTTGATTTTATTTTAAGTATATCAGCTAGATCAGACAACCGTATCAGTTTTTGTAGATCTCCCAGGAGAATTGGTAAATACCACAAGACAGGTTGCAGGATTGCAGATAATTCTACAAACACATCATATTGAATCATTTTTTGTACCCTGCAATATCTAAGTTATTCTGAGTGGAATGGCCATGATGTTCAACTCCATTTTCTGATGCAGAACTTGATTTAAGAATGTTAATGGAACATCAGATATATGATGAATTCAACTTGGCCTTGATGGTGACTAGGAGGTTGTTTTAGCAGAAGAGAAAATGCAGCCTTTTGTCACTATTTCTAGACAAGAATGGTGAATATTTTTGTAGATTAGTGTACTTAAATTACTTACAAGAAGCTTTAATACTTGCTGAGATAATTTAATTCCTTCCATTTCCTGTTGGCCCTCCATGTTTTTCCTCTTTTCCTCTTTCACTATTGCTTTTTGTTTTTCCTGTTATTGTCAAGGCCAATACGAGATGTAGAACTCATTTTCATTCATGGAACAAAATTCTTCATTTACAGTTGACAAACATATTATGCTAAATAAAAAGAATTGCAGGTGATAGGGTCAAGTTTAGTGAACCTAATAGGTTTATAGGTGTTACTAGGCTAACACGCACAAGGGCCTTTTTAATCCTAGCCATGTATCCCAAATCTCTGACAAGTTCTAATACCCCTGATAGGTGTAAGCAGGGAGATGAAACATTTCCAAGCAGAGGCCTAGAAGATGAACCATTTACAAGTTCCCTGTGTCCATTAGTGACATAGGTACCAAACCAGGGATTAATTTCCATTTTCCCATCCAATTGTCTCTGTGCACTTGAATTGAGTTAGGTGGGAACTCTGCTTCACATGGATGGGGAGCCTGTTCCATAGACGGGATCTCTGGGATACATTCATATCTCTCCAGCAGGTCCTATTTATATCACATCAAAGGTTTAAGTCTTTAGAATTGATAATTCTGGTGCTGTTTGTTTTGTGGATATGCAGGAGGTCCATCATAGTGGGGTCTGACATTGCCCAATATACCAGGAATAGATCTCCTCTCAAAAGCCTGAAGGAGACAGAATACAGGAATATGGCACTGAGGCAGTCTGCGTAGGACATTTCACTTGTGTCCTGTTTTTTTAGTAAGGAACCTTTGTGGACATTCCAATTGTTAGATATGCCTGATTAGCTACATGTCAAAGGAGGCTTTGTATTCAATGATAGGTCTGGTAAATGCCAAGTATAGTGTAACAATGATCCCAAAAAACGGAAGAACCAGTGCAAATATTCACCAATAAACACACAAAAGCACTGTATAGAGGAGTTCAAAACACCGGTCAGCCCAGATATTGTCACAAGCGTTTATTTGAGGAATTAGTTAGTAAAATAAAAGTAAAAAGCGTCATGTTAAGACTTTTAGGCTCTTTTCCTAAAATAGGTTGAAATCTATCTGTCCTTCCTTTAGCCACTTCTTCATAAATTTTAGAACAAAAATCTAAAGGATATCCCCTTTCAACAAACATCCGAGTCAAAAAATTCCATTCTTCAGTAAAATCGAAATCATCTGATGTCATCCTAGAAATCCTGACAAATTGTCCCTTCACAATACTTTTTTATGGTGAAAGGGGTGGGCACTACTAAAATGTAAATAGCTGTTGGAGAAAGTATTTTTTTCTGAATACCCTGGACTTGAAACAATCTTTTCCTTTTGTCAATTGAATATCTAAATTTATTTCTTCGGGGCTAATAACGTGTAAATTTTAAAAAATCTGTAGTGTTATTAATTTAATTTATAAATTCATTCAATCTTTCATAACTGTCCTTCCAAAAAATGACTATATCATCCGAGAACCTTTTGTAAAGGCACCAACAGTCTTTGTATATACTATTATGAATGAATTTTGCTTCCCAGGTATTTAAAACTAAATTTGCGAAGATGGGTGCGCATCTTGCTCATCACCCACTAGTTTGTTGAAAATATTCACCTTGGAAGTAAATATAATTGTATTTCAACACAATTTCCATTAATACATTGCATAAATATACATCATTGTCATTTTTTTCACCCGAATATCTAATAGCCTCTTCAAACCATTAAAGTCCTATAGTGTGTGGAATAGAAACAAAAAGATCCACCACATCTATAGTTAAAAAAATTAAGCCATTGTTAAACATGTGATTTTTAACATTATAAAGGAAATCCCAGGAATCCTTTAAGAAAGATGTACCTCTCATCATTAATGGTTTTAATTTTACATCAGTATATCTGGCTAAAGGAGAAATGACTGAACCTTCAGCGGCCACTATAGGACGTAGGGGTGGGTCATTTAGATCTTTATGAACTTTAGGAATGCCGAATATGCCAGGAATTTTAGGTCTATTTACATGTAAAAATTCGAAAAGTTCTTTATCTATAAATCCTTCCAAAAATAAATCATATAGCATACTATATATTCCCTTGTAACCTATATTTATCTCATTCCTGGAAAGGTTGGCATATTTAGTCTCATCCAGTAACATTTGTAACATCTTAGCTTCATAATCAGTGTTGTTCATTAGAACAATTCCTCCACCCTTATCGGGTTTCATTACTCTTAGGTTTACATTCCCTCTTAAATCTTGAAGAAGTTTGTATTCAGTAGATGAAAGGTTAGGAACAATTCTATTATTCTTAACTGCTTTTCTAAACTCCCCCTCTATAATGTTCTCTAAATTCTTAAGTTGGGCATGAATAGGGGGGTTCCTATAGAGAATATTTATCTTAAGGAATGCTTGCGTATTAAAATTGTACCTAAAGGTTTAAGGGTACACAATGATGTATATTTATGTAATGTATTAATGGAAATTGTGTTGAAATACAATTATATTTACTTCCAAGGTGAATATTTTCAACAAACTAGTGGGGTGGCGATGAAGCAAGATGCACCCATCTTCGCAAATTTAGTTTTAAATACCTGGGAAGCAAAATTCATTCATAATAGTATATACAAAGACTGTTGGTGCCTTTACAAAAGGTTCTTGGATGATATAGTCATTTTTTGGAAGGACAGTTATGAAAGATTGAATAAATTTATAAATTACATTAATAACACTACAGGTTTTTTAAAATTTACACATGTTATTAGCCCCGAAGAAATAAATTATTTAGATATTCAATTGACAAAAGGAAAAGATTGTTTCAAGTCCAGGGTATTCAGAAAAAATACTTTCTCCAACAGCTATTTACATTTTAGTAGTGCCCGCCCCTTTCACCAGAAAAAAAAGTATTGTGAAGGGACAATTTGTCAGGATTTCTAGGATGACATCAGATGATTTCGATTTTACTGAAGAATGTAATTTTTTGACTCGGATGTTTGCTGAAAGGGGATATCCTTTAGATTTTTGTTCTAAAATTTATGAAGAAGTGGCTAAAGGAAGGACAGATAGATTTCAGCCTATTTTAGGAAAAGAGCCTAAAAGTCTTAACATGACGCTTTTTACTTTTATTTTACTAACTAATTCCTCAAATAAACGCTTGTGACAATATCTGGGCTGACCGGTGTTTTGAACTCCTCTATACAGTGCTTTTGTGTGTTTAGTAGTGTAACAATGACTTCCTTGGACTTAGATGCCATACTTTTTGTTTATAACTTGCGCAACATAGAATGATTTCCTCACTGTTGTATGCACATGATGGTCAAAGGCTAGATTACTGTCTATGTGAGTCCCTAAGTCCCTGAGTACTGGGTCAACTCTAAGGGGTGTGTTGTCAATATGATAGTCACCATGGGTGGATGACTTCCTGAAGGATACTATTATGCATGTCTTGGCATTTAGTTTTAGTCCATGATTCCGACACCAGTTGTTTGTCTGTGTCAGCCCTTCCTAGAGAACATTTGTGTCAGTGTGGGATTCAATGACAACTCCTAATTTGCAATCATCTGCAAATTTAGTCAGCTAGAGACCACTGACATTGGCCTTGACTTCAGAGAAGTAAATGCCAAATAGGAGTGGTCCAAGGACCGATCCCTGAGGGACTTCACTTGTGACTGGCCTCTTTGTAGAGGTGGACTCCCCAATTCTAACTTTCTAGGTCCTGTCTGTAAGCCAGTTGACTATCCACCAGGTGAAATATGGGTTTGTACCTAACCTCTTGAGCTTGTCAACAATGCCAGAGTAGCGTATTGTGTCAAATGCCTTGGCCAGGTCAATGTAGGCAGTGTGAACGATTTTGCCCTCATCCATTGCTTTGGTGACCTTCTCAAAGATGTCCACCAGGTTGAGTAGGCATGACCTGCCCTTGATGAAAACAAACTGGGTTGGGTTCAGTGTCTGGAAGTTTACTATATCACTGCTGATCATTTCCATGATAATTCTTTCCATGGCTTTACATACAAGACTAGTGAAACTTATAGGTCTGTAGATGGCCCACCTTTGTGCAGATGGATGATTGTTATTGTTCTCCATTCATGAGGTGCAAAGCCTGTTTGGAGGCTATAGATGAATAGCAATTCCAGAAGGCCTGATAAGTCATGTTTCATGTTATTTAGAAGGCATCCTGGAATATTGTCTGAGCCCATTGATGCAGTGTTCTTAGCCTTATAGAAAGCATTAAAACAGTTCCCTAGTGATAGCAATGGGAGTTATATTTGGTGGCATTTCCTGAGAGAAGGTTGAGGGGGAGAGAGGAGTAAAGTTGGAGCTGAATTTATCATCCAGTCGGCCTGCTGTATCTTCTGGCTCAGTATTGGTGGCTCCATTTACAATGAGCTGTGCACGCAACTGTGCATTACCTTTGAGGTTGCGGACATAGCTAAAGAATACCTTGTGGTTGTCCTTGGCCAGGGAAGGCAAATTTAACTAAAATTTGGGTTGGAAGACTTTGTCCTGTGAGTTGTTTGTTTAGTTTGATGAGAGTGCTTTTATCCTGCCTGGTGCTGCACTTTCTGATTTTTGCTATGATTTTCTTCCTTCTGTTATGCAGCCTATTGATTTTGTGATTCCACCAGGGTGGCTTGTTTTTCAAGTGTCATTAACATCACCAGTTAAATCACAGAAAATGTTAACAAATCTGCAAAGCCACATAAATTAGTAGCCTCTGATAACTGCAAAAAGGTTTGGGTTCTCCAAAGAAACCAAATGAGAAATTAAAGCATTTTAGAATATGTGGTAGAGGGTGGGTTTGGCATAATGGTTATGCTTTTCACCTCACAGACAGAAAGTACAGGGCTTGATTCTGTCCTTTGCTTATTGGCAAGACTTAAAATGGCCCTTCAGGGCAATTAGCCTAGTATTCAGATACAAACCTGTTTAACTGGGGAATGGATAATTGCCTTAAGAGACTGTCTAGTGCATATAATGTACTATACAGCATTTCAAAACAAATTTCTTTCAAAAAACTGATATGACATTAGAAGAGACAGTGAACATACAATTGGAGACGGTTGTCAGAGGTGCTTGTAAACTGCAGCATAGTGCAATTGAATGCATGGACCGTAAATTAAGAAAAAGTTAAAGTACTAATCAGTGAGTTTAAAATGAACGAGCATTCATTTTGCCAGTTTAAACTAAATATTAAACTAAATAACACTATGCTAAATCTGAATCAATGCCCTCTAATTAAAAATACCACTGTATGGGACTTCTACCAAGGCAAAAGCATTTCAGTCAAAAATATAAGGCAAAGACTAGTAGTAAATAAAAGTTATAACACTATTATCAAGCAAATACAATACCTAATTAACACAATTACTACAAATGTCAAAATCAATTAAGACATGCAGCTATACCAACAAATTATTAATCTATTGCTTTCGAGATCTAAAATGCTGTCAAACACATATAGATTGATAACAAGGATTAAAAACCAAGATTCACTGTTATACTCAAAATATTGGGAAGAAAAAATAACAAGATTACTGTAGACCAAAAATCTGCTGCAGTTGAACTTACCTTGAAATTAACCCCTCTCAAAAAATTAATTTATACCCAAATTATGATTAAAAATAATGCCTACCATACACCACTCTTTCTAAGTAAAATCAATCCTTCTCTCTCTCCTTTTTGCCCCACATGTCCAAACAGCCCAGCTGATACCCTTCATATTTTCTGGAGCTGTAAAAATGTTTACAAATTATGGTGCTCGTTAAGAACCAAGTTAGAAAAAGGGATACACTGAATCTTTCCTGTCATAGGAAATTGCAATTTTACACGTATTCCCCACCAAGTTTTCATATGAAAACAAACACATCATAATAACATTGCGTGCAATGATGAAATCATACTTAGCTCAAAACTGGCTAGGTAGAACTAAAATTACATGGGATGAATTTAAAGGAATGGTTTGAAATGCGTATTAGCCAGCAAACTAATCACAAGAAGCCAAAAAAAAAAAACAAAAAAAACAAAACTATCCTAATTACCAGAAGTATTGGAAAACACTTATAGAAATCTTAAGGTAAAACCGGTCTATAGACAAGGGACTACAACATCACTACTACTCTAAACAAATAAGGAAAAATAAAAGAAAATAAATATTAGCAAATCTTTTATTCATATTAAATTGGGAGAGGTATAGGAAGTGCAAACATACTGAACATTAGAGGTAACATCACTGTATATAGTGTACATAGTTATTACAAGATACAACTAAAGTTAGGTAGGCTATAATATTTTGATGAAACTGTTTTCAATGACAGATTCTGTTAAGATTTAAATAATCTGAGTAGATTTTTTGTCTTGCAGTTTAATGTGAATAGTTAGAATGTTAGCAAATTTTGTATATTGTGAGTGAAACGAACAATGATATTATATGTCCTGTCTGTGTTATCTTTTATTGCAAATTGATATTACCATGTATCTTGTCCTTATAGATTTCTGTTTTAATACTTTTTTGTGTATTAAAAAAAGAGGAAAATGCAATAAAAATTATATTTGAAAAAAAAAAAGTGTGTAACACTGATTTCCAGCAGTCAGCTTTAAGTATTTGTTTTAGTTTGACTCTATTATTTCATTGTCCTAGCTTTGTGCTTGATTTTATTTTAAGTATATCAGCTAGATCAGACAACCGTATCAGTTTTTGTAGATCTCCCAGGAGAATTGGTAAATACCACAAGACAGGTTGCAGGATTGCAGATAATTCTACAAACACATCATATTGAATCATTTTTTGTACCCTGCAATATCTAAGTTATTCTGAGTGGAATGGCCATGATGTTCAACTCCATTTTCTGATGCAGAACTTGATTTAAGAATGTTAATGGAACATCAGATATATGATGAATTCAACTTGGCCTTGATGGTGACTAGGAGGTTGTTTTAGCAGAAGAGAAAATGCAGCCTTTTGTCACTATTTCTAGACAAGAATGGTGAATATTTTTGTAGATTAGTGTACTTAAATTACTTACAAGAAGCTTTAATACTTGCTGAGATAATTTAATTCCTTCCATTTCCTGTTGGCCCTCCATGTTTTTCCTCTTTCACTATTGCTTTTTGTTTTTCCTGTTATTGTCAAGGCCAATACGAGATGTAGAACTCATTTTCATTCATGGAACAAAATTCTTCATTTACAGTTGACAAACATATTATGCTAAATAAAAAGAATTGCAGGTGATAGGGTCAAGTTTAGTGAACCTAATAGGTTTATAGGTGTTACTAGGCTAACACGCACAAGGGCCTTTTTAATCCTAGCCATGTATCCCAAATCTCTGACAAGTTCTAATACCCCTGATAGGTGTAAGCAGGGAGATGAAACATTTCCAAGCAGGGGCCTAGAAGATGAACCATTTACAAGTTGCCTGTGTCCATTAGTGACATAGGTACCAAACCAGGGATTAATTTCCATTTTCCCATCCAATTGTCTCTGTGCACTTGAATTGAGTTAGGTGGGAACTCTGGTTCACATGGATGGGGAGCCTGTTCCATAGACGGGATCTCTGGGATACATTCATATCTCTCCAGCAGGTCCTATTTATATCACAGCAAAGGTTTAAGTCTTTAGAATTGATAATTCTGGTGCTGTTTGTTTTGTGGATATGCAGGAGGTCCATCATAGTGGGGTCTGACATTGTCCAATATACCAGGAATAGATCTCCTCTCAAAAGCCTGAAGGAGACAGCATACAGGAATATGGCATTGAGGCAGTCTGCGTAGGACATTTTACTTGTGTCCTGTTTCATTTAGTAAGGAACCTTTGTGGACATTCCAATTGTTAGATATGCCTGATTAGCTACATGTCAAAGGAGGCTTTGTATTCAATGATAGGTCTGGTAAATGCCAAGTATAGTGTAACAATGATCCAAAAAAACGGAAGAACCAGTGCAAATATTCACCAATAAACACACAAAAGCACTGTATAGAGGAGTTCAAAACACCGGTCAGCCCAGATATTGTCACAAGCGTTTATTTGAGGAATTAGTTATAAAATAAAAGTAAAAAGCGTCCTGTTAAGACTTTTAGGCTCTTTCCCTAAAATAGGTTGAAATCTAGCTGTCCTTCCTTTAGCCACTTCTTCATAAATTTTAGAACAAAAATCTAAAGGATATCCCCTTTCAACAAACATCCGAGTCAAAAAATTCCATTCTTCAGTAAAATCGAAATCATCTGATGTCATCCTAGAAATCCTGACAAATTGTCCCTTCACAATACTTTTTTCTGGTGAAAGGGGCGGGCACTACTAAAATGTAAATAGCTGTTGGAGAAAGTATTTTTTCTGAATACCCTGGACTTAAAACAATTTTTTCCTTTCGTCAATTGAATATCTAAATAATTTATTTCTTCGGGGCTAATAACGTGTAAATTTTAAAAAATCTGTAGTGTTATTAATATAATTTATAAATTCATTCAATCTTTCATAACTGTCCTTCCAAAAAATGACTGTATCATCCAAGAACCTTTTGTAAAGGCACCAACAGTCTTTGTATATACTATTATGAATGAATTTTGCTTCCCAGGTATTTAAAACTAAATTTGCGAAGATGGGTGCGCATCTTGCGCCCATCGCCACCCAACTAGTTTGTTGAAAATATTCACCTTGGAAGTAAATATAATTGTATTTCAACACAATTTCCATTAATACATTGCATAAATATACATCATTGTCATTTTTTTCACCCGAATATCTAATAGCCTCTTCAAACCATTCAAGTCCTATAGTGTGTGGAATAGAACCAAAAAGATCCACCACATCTATAGTTAAAAAAATTAAGCCATTGTTAAACATGTGATTTTTAACATTATAAAGGAAATCCCAGGAATCCTTTAAGAAAGATGTACCTCTCATCATTAATGGTTTTAATTTTACATCAGTATATCTGGCTAAAGGAGAAATGACTGAACCTTCAGCGGCTACTATAGGACGTAAGGGTGGGTCATTTAGATCTTTATGAACTTTAGGAATGCCGAATATGCCAGGAATTTTAGGTCTATTTACATGTAAAACTTCGAAAAGTTCTTTATCTATAAATCCTTCCAAAAATAAATCATATAGCATACTATATATTCTCTTCGTGAGTCGAAGGGGAACGAACTTAGTACACTAATTGGTCAGCTTAGTCAGCTGATAACAGTTTTGACTCCACTGTGCGGGTCGTTGACGCAAAGTAGTGGTAATACCACTATTCCTGGGAACCAGGAAGCGTTTGCTTCTCGGCAAAGCTGTGGAAATGGTAATGGGAACCTGCTTCAGCAAGCGCAATCGAGCCCTAAAGAATCTTTAAGCGCTGGGACTAGCAGAATGATGAATACAATTCGTGGTCCAACCAATGGTGAGGGAACCAGGCTGGGAATGCCAAACGACTTACAGACGATGGGTGAGACGGAGTGCTCACCAGAGCAAGGTGACTGTATTTTTCAAAGACTACCTCTTAATGACTGGCTAATTCAAAAAGTTGAACTGCGGAATTATGTTAAGAAAAACGAAGGATATGTGTATAGTTACGCAGACAATTTAAATAGATTGAATGATTTATTGTTTAAATATAAAGTATTGAATATAGAGAATATTTATCTTAAGGAATGTTTGCGTATTAAAATTGTACCTAAAGGTTTAAGGGTACACAAGTTCCCTAATAATGTTAAAGAAGGGACACGCTTTTGTGAATCTTTAATTAAAATGTTTGATAATTGGGGCTTTGACCTTCTTAGGGCTATGGTCCAAAATAATGAGGAAGAAATGGAGCAAATATTGAAACATATTGACACTGTTAATGAAAAAATTATTAATGATTTGTTATTCACAGTGGATGAAGAAAAGAAGAAATACTTTGAAATGAGGAGAAATATTGATATGAAATGTGAAAAAATTTTAGAAAAAAAGAATAGAAATATAGATAGAGATGTTTTTGAATATGAAAATAATTTTCATTATCCAAAACCTAGATCAACTTTTAATCATTATAGGGAATCTACTTATTTTGGTAAACAAGCGGATAGTAGAGTTAACTATGATGAAAATAGAAACAATTCAGTTAATTTGGACCCTTTAGAATATCCTCCTCTTCGGAGGTCCGAAAGAATCGGGAACCAGAGGGAGGGGAACTTCCAACAGAATGTATGGAGGGGGAGAAGCAGGAGATTTTAATGGAAAATTTCTGTGCACCTGACTGCTCCACCCCCGTTGATAATCCAGGAATTTTAAATGTTGTTAATATAAATACTGTGGTTTGCATTAATGATGATTATCATAATTTTAAGATTTTTAATTATACAGATTTAAATATTAACGACACATATTTCAGCCATTTTTATAAAGGATTACATTTTGTACCTAAGACTAGGTGCGACATTATCAAATTAATAATAGATTTGAATATGTTTTTAAGAAAAATTAATTTGAACCTAATTTGTGGTGGTACATTTGATTGTGGCACTCATGAATTATTGAAAAGGACGAGTGTCTGGAACCCCCCTATTCATGCCCAACTTAAGAATTTAGAGAACATTATAGAGGGGGAGTTTAGAAAAGCAGTTAAGAATAATAGAATTGTTCCTAACCTTTCATCAACTGAATACAAACTTCTTCAAGATTTAAGATGGAATGTAAACCTAAGAGTAATGAAACCCGATAAGGGTGGAGGAATTGTTCTAATGAACAACATTGATTATGAAGCTAAGATGTTACAAATGTTATTGGATGAGACTAAATATGCCAACCTTTCCAGGAATGAGATAAATATAGGTTACAAGAGAATATATAGAATGCTATATGATTTATTTTTGGAAGGATTTATAGATAAAGAACTTTTCGAATTTTTACATGTAAATAGACCTAAAATTCCTGGCATATTCGGCATTCCTAAAGTTCATAAAGATCTAAATGACCCACCCCTACGTCCTATAGTGGCCGCTGAAGGTTCAGTCATTTCTCCTTTAGCCAGATATATTGATGTAAAATTAAAACCATTAATGATGAGAGGTACATCTTTCTTAAAGGATTCCTGGGATTTCCTGTATAATGTTAAAAATCACATGTTTAACAATGGCTTAATTTTTTTAACTATAGATGTGGTGAATCTTTTTGGTTCTATTCCACACACTATAGGACTTGAATGGTTTGAAGAGGCTATTAGATATTCGGGTGAAAAAAAATGACGATGTATATGTATGTAATGTATTAATGGAAATTGTGTTGAAATACAATTATATTTACTTCCAAGGTGAATATTTTCAACAAACTAGTGGGGTGGCGATGGGCGCAAGATGCGCACCCATCTTCGCAAATTTAGTTTTAAATACCTGGGAAGCAAAATTCATTCATAATAGTATATACAAAGACTGTTGGTGCCTTTACAAAAGGTTCTTGGATGATATAGTCATTTTTTGGAAGGACAGTTATGAAAGATTGAATGAATTTATAAATTACATTAATAACACTACAGGTTTTTTAAAATTTACACGTTATTAGCCCCGAAGAAATAAATTATTTAGATAGTCAATTGACAAAAGGAAAAGATTGTTTCAAGTCCAGGGTATTCAGAAAAAATACTTTCTCCAACAGCTATTTACATTTTAGTAGTGCCCACCCCTTTCACCAGAAAAAAAGTATTGTGAAGGGACAATTTGTCAGGATTTCTAGGATGACATCAGATGATTTCGATTTTACTGAAGAATGTAATTTTTTGACTCGGATGTTTGTTGAAAGGGGATATCCTTTAGATTTTTGTTCTAAAATTTATGAAGAAGTGGCTAAAGGAAGGACAGATAGATTTCAGCCTATTTTAGGAAAAGAGCCTAAAAGTCTTAACATGACGCTTTTTACTTTTATTTTACTAACTAATTCCTCAAATAAACGCTTGTGACAATATCTGGGCTGACCGGTGTTTTGAACTCCTCTATACAGTGCTTTTGTGTGTTTAGTAGTGTAACAATGACTTCCTTGGACTTAGATGCCATACTTTTTGTTTATAACTTGCGCAACATAGAATGATTTCCTCACTGTTGTATACACATGATGGTCAAAGGCTAGATTACTGTCTATGTGAGTCCCTAAGTCCCTGAGTACTGGGTCAACTCTAAGGGGTGTGTTGTCAGTATGATAGTCACCATGGGTGGATGACTTCCTGAAGGATACTATTATGCATGTCTTGGCATTTAGTTTTAGTCCATGACTCCGACACCAGTTGTTTGTCTGTGTCAGCCCTTCCTAGAGAACATTTGTGTCAGTGTGGGATTCAATGACAACTCCTAATTTGCAATCATCTGCAAATTTAGTCAGCTAGAGACCACTAACATTGGCCTTGACTTCAGAGAAGTAAATGCCAAATAGGAGTGGTCCAAGGACCGATCCCTGATGGACTTCACTTGTGACTGGCCTCTTTGTAGAGGTGGACTCCCCAATTCTAACTTTCTAGGTCCTGTCTGTAAGCCAGTTGACTAACCACCAGGTGAAATATGGGTTTGTACCTAACCTCTTGAGCTTGTCAACAATGCCAGAGTAGCGTATTGTGTCAAATGCCTTGGCCAGGTCAATGTAGGCAGTGTGAACGATTTTGCCCTCATCCATTGCTTTGGTGACTTTCTTAAAGATGTCCACCAGGTTGAGTAGGCATGACCTGCCCTTGATGAAAACAAACTGGGTTGGGTTCAGTGTCTGGAAGTTTACTATATCACTGCTGATCATTTCCATGATAATTCTTTCCATGGCTTTACATACAAGACTAGTGAAACTTATGGGTCTGTAGATGGCCCACCTTTGTGCAGATGGATGATTGTTATTGTTCTCCATTCATGAAGTGCAAAGCCTGTTTGGAGGCTATAGATGAATAGCAATTCCAGAAGGCCTGATGAGTCATGTTTCATGTTATTTAGAAGGCATCCTGGAATATTGTCTGAGCCCATTGATGCAGTGTTCTTAGCCTTATAGAAAGCATTAAAAACCGTTCCCTAGTGATAGCAATGGGAGTTATATTTGGTGGCATTTCCTGAGAGAAGGTTGAGGGGGAGAGAGGGGTAAAGTTGGAGCTGAATTTATCATCCAGTAGGCCTGCTGTATCTTCTGGCTCAGTATTGGTGGCTCCATTTACAATGAGCTGTGCACGCAACTGTGCATTACCTTTGAGGATGCGGACATAGCTAAAGAATACCTTGTGGTTGTCCTTGGCCATGGACGGCAAATTTAACTAAAATTTGGGTTTGGAAGACTTTGTCCTGTGAGTTGTTTGTTTAGTTTGATGAGAGTGCTTTTATCCTACCTGGTGCTGCACTTTCTGATTTTTGCTATGATTTTCTTCCTTCTGTTATACAGCCTATTGATTTTGTGATTCCACCAGGGTGGCTTGTTTTTCAAGTGTCATTGACATCACCAGTTAAATCACAGAAAATGTTAACAAATCTGCAAAGCCACATAAATTAGTAGCCTCTGATAATTGCAAAAAGGTTTGGGTTCTCCAAAGAAACCAAATGAGAAATTAAAGCATTTTAGAATATGTGGTAGAGGGTGGGTTTGGCATAATGGTTATGCTTTTCACCTCACAGACAGAAAGTACAGGGCTTGATTCTGTCCTTTGCTTATTGGCAAGACTTAAAATGGCCCTTTAGGGCAATTTAGCCTAGTATTCAGATACAAACCTGTTTAACTGGGGAATGGATAATTGCCTTAAGAGACTGTCTAGTGCATATAATGTACTATACAGCATTTCAAAACAAATTTCTTTCAAAAAACTGATATGACTTTAGAAGAGACAGTGAACATACAATTGGAAATGGTTGTCAGAGGTGCTTGTAAACTGCAGCATAGTGCAATTGAATGCATGGACCGTAAATTAAGAAAACGTTAACCTACTAATTAGTGAGTTTAAAATGAACGAGCATTCATTTTGCCAGTTTAAACCCACTGATTTTGTCCTCTCCAGTTGTTCTTCTCCATAAAAAAAAAATCATGGCTGGCATAATCTTTTTTCCACAATGGCAGTGATAACACTGCATGATATTTTTCATATTTCCTAAAATTTGTGTGATTATGCAGTTAATATGGGCTACTCAATGGCATAGTGTGGAACATTGTCACCTCACAAATAGGGGCTCATCAGTTTGGTTCTCGGATGGGGTACCTTCTGTGCAGAGTCTACATGTCTTCCATGTGCTGACATGGCTTTCTCATTATTGTCTTCCTTGACTGCACATTCACATGCAATTACTTTGTTACTTTCTCAGTGTGGCAGTGTTTTTTGGCAATACCATCGCCACAGTATGAAAGTACCTATGGTTCAACTTCTTTCAACACAGGAACTTTGGATGACACCGCGATCTTCAGCAATGTTTTATCACAGGGACACTTGCCACAGTTAATATCCCTTCTTACTGAACAATGTGCTTCTTTAACAGCCCAATTGGAAAAGTTCTCACCTCCTACTCGTCCAGTTCCATTGAATGACAAGGTGGTAGCATCCACTTCGGTCTACAACAACAGGACATACGGAGTTCATATGGCATTCACAATGGTTCTACCACTATTGATGGAACATCTGGTTCTTTTCCTCTAGCAAGCTCCAACAGTCACTTGGAACAACAGCTAATGAACTCCCAAAGGAATTTGTTCACAACAGAAAGGTTGTAGAAAGTGGCATGAATATGAGTACACTGAAAGAATGTGTTTTAGAAAAGCAGTAAGATCAAATCATATGGTAAGTGGAAGACACTAGAGGAAAAGTATTGATGGCATTTTGTCTAATTTTTTATTTTTTTTTTGTTGAGATTTTTAGTTGAGATAGAATAGATCTTTGTTCTAAGAATGAAAACTTATTTATTCTGTTTAGAAAAACAAATGCGACTGATGGTGATCAAAATATTTTTGGGTCACTCCTAGAAGTGGGTATGGCGAAAATATAAATGAAGTAAGAATCCTTGGTTGTGTTATCAGTGCTTTCTCTGGAATATTACAAGAAAATATTTGAGATATCTCTTTCCCTGGAGCATAGCATGCATGTGTGTATACACTTGTACTAAAATAATATATATATATATATATATATATATATATATATATATATATATATATATATATATATATACATGTAATCTGCATCTAATTTATTTACCATTAAATATCTATATCGAAGATATGTGTGTGTGTGTGTGTGTGTGTGTGTGTGTGTATGTATATATATATATATATATATATATATATATATATATATATATATATATATATATATATGCATGCACACAGATATACCTGTGTGTATAAAAATATACACATTTGTTTAATATATATATATATATATATATATATATATATATATGTACAGTGGATATAAAAAGAAATGTTTACACACCCCTTTTAAAATGCCAGGATTTTGTGATATAAAAAAATGAGACCACAATAAATAATTTCAAAACATTTCCCACCTTTAGTGTGACCTATAACCTGTACAATTCAATTGAAAAACAAAGAAATCTGTTAGGGGAAAAAATATAAAAAATAAGAAACTTACAATACGGTGTTTGCATAAGTGTTCACACCCTTAAAGTAATACTTCATTGAAACACGTTTTGATTTCATTACAGCATTCAGTCTTCTTGGGTAGGAGTCTATCAGCATGGCACACTTTGGCTTGGCAATGTTTGCCCACTCTTCCTTGCAAAAGAGCTCCAAATCTGTCAGATTGTGAGGGCATGTCTTGTGTACAGCGCTCTTCAGGTCACCCATAGATTTTCTATCGGATTTAGGTCTGGGCTCTGGCTGGGCCATTCCAAAACTTTAATTTTCTTCTGGTAAAGCCATTCTTTTGTTGATTTGAAAGTATCCTTGGGGTCATTGTCGTGTTGAAAGGTGACATTCCTCTTCATCTTTAGCTTTCTAACAGATGCCTGAAGGTTTTGGGCTAAAACTGACTGGTACGTAGAACTGCTCATAATTCCCCCCACCTTGACTAAAGCCCCAGTTCCAGCTGAAGAAAAGCAACCTCAAAGCATGATACTGCCACCACTATGCTTCACCGTGGGGATGGTGTTCTTTTGGTGATGTGAAGTGTTGTTTTTGCACCAAACATACCTTTTGGAATTGTGGCCAAAATGTTCAACCTTGGTCTCGTCAGACCATAACACATTTTCCCACATGCTTTTGGGAGACGATGTATTGTTTTGAAAATTTTAGCTGGGCCTGGATGTTTTTCTGTGTAAGAAAAGGCTTCCATCTTGCAACCCTACCCCATAGTCCAGACATATGGAGAATACAGGAGGTTGTTGCCACATGTAGTACACAACCAGTACTTGACAGAAATTCCAGCAGCTCCTTCAGTGTTGCTGTAGGTCTCTTGGCACCCTCTCTGACCAGTTTTCATCTTGTCTTTTCATCAATTTTGGAGGGACGTCCAGTTCTTTGCAGCATCACTGTTGCCCCATATTTTCTCCACTTTTTGATGACTGTCTTCACTGTGTTCCATGGTATATCAAATGCTGTGGAAATTTTTGTGTACCCTTCTCCTGACTGATACCTTTCAACAATGAGATCCCTTTGATGCTTTGTAAGCTCTCTGCAAACCATGGCTTTTGCTGTAGCAGGCAACTGAGTAAATGTCAGGAAAATCCTACTAGGACAGCTGAACTTTATTTGGGGTAAATCACAGTCTCTTTTAACTGATGTCAGGTGTGTACCCAAGAAGACTGAATGCTGTAATTTAAATCAAAAGGTGCTTCAACAAAGTATTAGTTTAAGGGTGTGCACACACAACAAAGTATTAGTTTAAGGGTGTGCACACTTATGCAACCAGCGTATTGTACGTTTTTTATTTTTATATTTTTCCCCTAACAGATTTGTTTATTTTTCATTTGAATTGTACAGGTTTTTGGTCACATTAAAGGTGGAAAAGTTTTGAAATGATTTGTTGTGGTCTCATTTTTTTCATATCCCAAAAACCTGGCATTTTAACAGGAGTGTGTAAACTTTTTTTATATCCACTGTATGTATATATGTATGTATGTGTATACACATATTTACATATATGTATGTATGTAGAGACAGATAAATATATTGATACTATGTTCATACATGCATTAGATAAAAATATATATAAATTATACCGTGTGCGTGTATATGGGTTTATATCAGAAGATCGAGTTTTCAGAAACTGGAAATTCATACAATCAAGACCATATGATCGAGTTTCTGAAAACTCGAACATCAAAAAAAAAAAAAAAAAACACAAAAATCTCCTTTTTTTTTTTTTTTTTTTTTTTACATGGGAGGGCTGTGCCCCCCACACCCCCTGCAAATAGTATACCAGTACCAAGATCGCACTACAGTGAGAAAAATGGTAAATTTCCCAAACTGCACTGTACTGTGATCTCCATTCAAAAGCTTCAAGTTTTCAAAAACCCAATCATATGGTCTCAACCATATGAATTTTGAGGTTCTGAAAACAAAACTGGAAAGCAGAACCAAGCTGGATAAAAACGGCATGGACTGTTTTATTCAAGGTAAGTGCTTTCAGCTAAGCAAATGCCCAGCCTTCATCAGACAAAAGTCACTCCACACAGCTCTGTTTTTATATAAAAAAGTAATTCACATTAATTAATCATTAATAAACCAATCACTATCATGAATCAATTTAAAATGGTTACACCTATAATCATCATATTATAAAAACTTCCTTTCTTAATCTTGTTAGTCAGTGTAAAACAAATGTTTACTCAAGAAACACCTATTCATACAAAAAAACAAATATAAAGTGTATATAATACAACAAAGTTACAAACTACATTAAAAAACCACACAGTAATATAAAAAACTGAATGCTTAAGGATAGTAAAATAAATAAATACATTATTCAAAGAAAAGCTGTCTCACATTAAAGTTCCTATAAAATGCTATACAAATTGCCAAATAGCATTTACCTAAGAAGAGCTTTAAGTTTAAGCACACACTTTATGGATGCAAAATCATTTAACCCTGGGGAGATGAGCACATGTTCTAATTTGCCAAAATAACTCTTGCTCTTCCAGATACAACTGCCATGGTCCTCCTCTTATATCATTTCTAACCTGGTGCAGCACACAAAATGCAAAACAATGATCAGGGAAATCTAAAATGTGCCTAGCAAGTGCATTTGTGAGGTCCTTCCTACCTATGGCATACAGGTGTTCATAAATTCTTTTCTTTATTTTTCTCTCTGTTTTGCCTATATAGAAGGAAGGACATTTCTCACATAAAGCTACATATATAACTCCTGTGTATCACAGTTGTAATTACCCTTGATAAAATAATTTTTCCTGTTAATGTACACTTTCTTTTCATTGTGAATAAATTTACATTGTGGGCACATACCACATTTTCGCATACCCTTTATTTTATCTTTTGGTTTATCTACGACCATTTCAACAAGGTTTTTGAGGTTGATACCCCTTCGATATGTGTATTTTGGATATGTACCCAAAACCTTAACTAGAGCTCTATCTTCTAGTATGATGCTCCAGTTCTTAGCCACTACTTCCCTTATAAATTTAAAGTCCGCACTGTATGTGAACAAAAAGTTAATTCTAGGGTGAACAGAGGAATCCGTATTCATGGTGTCATTATTAGTTCTACCCATCAAGCCTCCACCCAGCAAAGGCATAAAATGCCCAGTGGTCCTTTTGCCCTGAACTTCCTGCAACGTCCCCACAATAAGACTGTCAGGATACCCTCTACTCAGAAACATTTTACTGATATTGTCACATTCCTCAATAAAATCAGTATCATCTGAGATCATTCTCGCAGCCCTGACAAATTGCCCCCTTCACTACACTCCTTTTTTGATGGAAGGGGTGACAACTAGAAAAATGGAGGTAACTATTTGAATGGGTTGGCTTTCTGTAAATTAAAGACTTAAATTTATTATTAGTTTTGTCCTTACAGATTTTAACATCCAAAAGTTCATTTCATCAACTCCTATGGAATACGTAAATTCTAGAAAGTCAGTCATTCCAGAAATATTGTCAATAAACTCAGGGATAAGATTTTGCGGGCCCTTCCAGATAAAACACATATCATCTTGGTATCTAGTATACCAAGTGACATGTTGTTGGTACAGTTCACTATTGAACAGCCAGTTACGTTCCCAAAACGCCATAACGCTATTAGCAAAACTACACCCACAGGGTGACCCCATGGCAATTCCTATATTTTGGAGAAAAAAATGGTCTTTAAAAAACAGAAAGTTGTTAGATAACACTACATCTAGTAGAGTTTCCACTAGATACATCTGTATATTGGTGGCTTTTTTAGCTAACATGAAATTTCTTGTCCAGTCAATACCTAATTGGTGAGGTATAACTGTATAAAGATGTTTAACATCTACAACCAGAAAGATCACATCCGAATGGTATTCAATTTTATTAAAATTCTCCAAAAAATCCCAGGAATCTTTACAGATCTGAGGTTCCCCCTGGATGAATGGTTTAAGGATACCATCAATATACTTGGCACAAGCATAAGTAATAGAAGCCCGTCCGTCCACTGTGGGCCTTAAAGGGGGATCAATTAGATTTTTGTGAATTTTGGGTGTGCCAAAAATGGTAGGAACTTTTGGTGCTGGCATGGACAAATAGTGAAAGGTGTTACAATCAATACTACCCTCTAGAAAGAGATCATCCAACACTCCCCTGATTTTCTTATAGGCTACATGTACTTCATTAAGACTGGATCTGGTTTCATGACTCTAACATTACATTCATTAAGAAGTGAGATGAAATCTAATTCATGTTTGGATATGTTACTTCTTATTCTCAAATCCTGTATGTTGTTATTAAGTCCAGCCCTAAAATCAATGTCACATAATTTTTCAAAAATATTCAACCCAGAATGCAGAGGTGGGTTGAATACACTTGACACTCTAAAAGAATTAAGAAATGCAGGTGTATTTCTCAAAGACACAGCCAAATTCAGCTTACGGACATACAGTTTAAGATCTATAAGTGTTTTTACAAGATCACTCCTTTTATCTGGAATGAACGACAAACCTTTTGAAAAAAAGTCAATCAGGGGTTGCTCAACAGTTAGAACAGTGTAATTATATATCTTAAAGTCACTACGTTGGGTTGTAAGGATCTCAGGTCCTATCTCTAAAGGATATGTCATCTCCTCCGTTGGTTTCCTTTTCTCTTTCTCTGTGGTTGACCCCTCTTGTTCAATCTGGTATTGTTGTTCTGAATGTTCCTGTCCCTGGGAAAACCCTGCTCATTGTCAATATGAGCACATTCCTGATTTTGGTTTTGACCATGTGCATTATTTGAATTATTTTGGCCCCTAATACGTTCACTTCTGCGCACAGGCGTTTGTTCTTGATTAACATTATTAGTATCTGAAGTAGTAGAATTTTTAGACTTTTCACCTCCCATAGGTGAATTCTGTAATACCAAAGGGGGAGGGGTTAAGCTTTATTGTTTGCGTAATCTGACAAGTCTCTGTCCATTTTACGTTTTTTATTAAGAACCAGTTTAGAAATAGAAGCTTCAATACTTGAGAAAATTCTCAGATAGTCATATTTATATCTCGAAAAATCATTATCTTGCACCAAGCTAGACTCCAAAACTTCAAGTTCCTCTTTGAGACCAATAATCTCAGTTCCATAAAAATGAATTAAAGACAGCAAAAATTCAAAACCCTGTTTATCAAAGAGGGTTAAAAGTTCTTGATGGAAAACAGAATTGCATAGCAATCCTGCAGGATAACGCCACTGGCGTAAGCCCTTAGGCACAACTTTCTTCGTGATACATTCCTGCAAATAAGCAACTTCTAGTTGCAATTTTTTTACAACGAAACAGTTTATGGTCAAAAGTATTCAATCTATCAACAAAGTTACTCACTGACCACTCACTGTTCGTGGCTGTCCCCTCTGAATCATTAGATACTTGAAAAAAGTCTTTTTTACCCAAGAAGTTAGCCATTGTAGGTAGAGCAGCAACATTACTACCTCCGTTAACGTTTTCCGGTAACTCATTAACTGGACCGTACGAAACCTCTCCACTACGTCTCCTGATGTTACCACTACAATTTGGCTGCCCAGAAGATGCGTTAGCATTATTAGCTTGTTGGGAAGTAAGATGATTCACCAGATGCACTGCAGGGAAACCGGTCGTTTCAGAAATACCTCTGGAAACTGCAACTGAATCAGCATGGTTCCCTTGAGTGCACAATTCCACCTTTTGCGATAACGCTTCCACTCTATTTAAAAGCAAGTTAACTAGAGTGGTCAAATTTCCTAAAGCATTTTCTTCATTTGAATTATTAGTAAGAATAACTTCTCGCTCCTTGTCCTGCGAGAATAATAGCTGTGAATTAGTCCCATTATGCCCTCTCTCCATTCCAGCTTCTGTGTTTCCACTAGCCATTATGAAAAACAAACTAATATACACTCAAACTGTTTAAACTCAAAACAAAACTGGAAAGCAGAACCAAGCTGGATAAAAACGGCACGGACTGTTTTATTCAAGGTAAGTTTCTGAAAACTTGATCAACTGATAGTGGCCTCTATATATATATATATATATATATATATATATATATATATATATATATATGTTTGTATGTGTGTATATGGGTCTGCTTCAGTTGACCTAACATCCATTTGCCTGAGACCAAATCACCTAAACTTCACTTCACCTAAAACTCATTTCACTGACAATGAGTACTGGCAATGTGTAGAACACTATAAGGCAAGTAAAAGGTATATGTCCTTTTCCCCACTGTAGTGTGACCCTGGAGTTAGAATATATAGTTAGGGGGGAGTGTGGGGGGCATAGCCCCCCACCTAGTTTGGTTTGCTTATATATTGTTCAGTAAAACCAGACTAGATATACACACACATATACATAGAAATATATATTTATATTTATAAATCTATGTCTGTGTATATGTATTAGATATATAGGTAGATATATAGATATTTATTATTTATTTATTTTACATTTGTTGACCGGGATAGTCCGACTGGATATATGTCCATTTTCAGGGAGGCCCAGGGAGAAAATTTTATTTTATTTATTTGCAGTTTGTTTACCAGGATAGTCCATTGGGCTACAAGGAGCCCATTTTCAATGGAATCCTGGGGAGTAAAGCTCCAGAGAAATACAAGTACAGAAGGAGCACAAATCCATAATATACATTCCAATTAAATGTTAAATACATATTTTGTATGGTATAAACCCATATTGCATAATTCAAATAAATGTTACATAATACAGAAATAAAAAAAGATTTTCATTAGGAAAATTACATCGGGTTAATTCTGTAAGTAGTAGTTTGTTTGTTTTTTGTTTTTTTTTTGGGGGGGGATTACAATGAGGTAATTTTTTAGTCATTGGTCGAATATATCCCAAGGGATGTAAAACTTTAGGAGGTAGTGACAGGCAACAAAGTTTGGAAAGTTAGGAAGAAAGTGTGGTAGAATTAGGTTGGTTGAGAGCAAAAGCATTTCCGTTGTGAAGTAAGGTGCAAGTACCGTGAGGTTTTAAACAAGGAGAGACTGCTGGTGGTGCAGACGGGAGAAGGGAGAGAGTTCCAGAGGCATGCAAGAGAGAAGGACATCAATTGATTCACAGCAGGATGTGTTGGTTTAATTAGGTTTTGGGAATTGGATCTTAGGAGTCTATCTGGTTTATGCATTTCAAAGGTATTTGCTAGGGAGGGGCAGAGAGATGGGTTATGAATGAGTTTGTGTGCTTGGATGAGCTGGGTATATGTGAGGAAGTTTGGTAATTCTAGCCAACTTAGTTGGTGAAGGGAATTACAGTGGTGAGAAGAGGCTCTATGACCTGCAGCAAATTTGGATATTTTGTTATAACAAGATGAGAGTTTTGTTTTGAGGGAAGATTGTAGGCTGGTTAGGATAGATGCACCATATAAAAGGGATGGGATGAGATATGTATTAGCTAATGTAATCCTTGTGGTGGGAGAGATAAAGTGACTGTGGCGGTAAAACATACCAAATTTTTTATGTTTTTTTTATATATTTGCTTGTAGATGCTTATCAAAGTTTATTTGATTGTCAATGATAATTCCTAGTAATTTTGGTGTCAGAGACTAGTTCTAGGGGGGTATTATTATTGCTAGTAATTATGAAGGATTGTTTGTCTAGGGAAGAGGTTTTGGATGCATTGAATAAAATAAGTTTTGTTTTGGTTGCATTAAGGGCTAGATGGTTGTCGAGCATCCACTGTTCAGTGGAAGAGAAGGCGGCTTGTATTAGATTGTTAAGAGTTGTGATGGAAGGGGAGGAACAGATTATAGTAGAATCATCGGCATACTGGATGAGACTGGAGTTAGGAATGGCTTGGAAAAAATCATTTATGAATATGTTGAATAGTAGGGGACCTAGAATGGAACCTTGGGGGATGCCTGTGGATATATTAAGGAAGGGTGAGGTAGCTTTTTCCATTTAATTGCTTGTTGCCTGTTTGTGAGATAGCTTGACAACCACTGGGTAAAGGAAGATGATAGGTTAAGTTTAGAGAGTTTGGTAAGAAGGAGGTTGTGGGAAATAGTGTCAAATGCTTTAGAGAGGTTGAGGAAAAGACTGGATACAAAGTGGCCAGAGTCACGGGCTTTGTTGATTGTTTCTAGGAAACAGAGGAGGGCAGTGGAGGTACTATGACCTGGTCTAAAGCCATGTTGTGTGGGGAAAAGAAGCTGATTATTGATGAGGTAGGGTAAAAGTTGTTGGTGTACACACTTTTCAAGTAGCTTAGAAATAGGGGATAGGATGGCGATAGGGCGAAAGTTTGGGATGTCATTATTATTGCCACCTTTATGGAGAGGAATAATAAAGGCCTTCTTCCAGAGTTGGAGGACCTGTCTTTCTGAGATAGACCGATTAATTAGTATGCTGATAGAGAGAGCAATGGCTTCTGTGGCTACATTTTGGAAGTAGGAAGGAATTTCATCAGGGGCATTGGAACCAGGTTGTAATTTTAGGAGAAGTTTTTTTATGGTGGATTTAGAAATGGGATTAATAGAGAAAGGTGGAGGTTGGGGGCAAGGGATGCTATGGGAGGAAGGGGATGGGAGCACGCTGAGGAGGGGTTGTAGAGGTGTTGGCGAAGGATGATGTTAGCTTGCTTATGGACTCTATAAACAAAGAGTTAAATTGGGTGGCCAAGTCCATGTCAGAGGCATCTGGGTTGGGGCAAGGGTTTTCTTTTTTTTTCGCTGGGTTGAGGAGAGATGAGATTCCTTTCCAAAAAAGTTTGGGATTGGTGGTGTGGTTGGTTTGGAGAGTTGAGAAATAGGCTTTGTGGTCTAAGGTAATAAGTTTTTGTTACTTTATTTCGTAGTGTTTGTGAAAAGCTCCAGATAACACAGATAGAACATAACAAATATGAGTCAAACATATTTACGAAGCCGTCATTACACCAACAAACTGAAGAACCAAACCAGCAAATGGAATAGGCAGGCCCGATGTAGAAATTCACCACTTTAATATATCCTACTGCCCTAACCCTAACCACAGCCTGACACATTAAATTACCCAAAATCTTTTCCTTAAGAGTATTGTTATTCAGATAGGCTAGCTAGGTCTGTCTGTAATGAATGCTAAGGTTTTTTTGTCCACTCAGAAAAGGAAAATGTTTTGTTTCTTTTCTGATATGTTGAAAAAAAAACTTTAAGTGGTTGTTGACATTCAGAAATTGATGTTTCAAACATTGATGTTTCTGCATGTCGAACATTAAGAATATACTTTTGTGTGTGTGTGTGTGTGTGTGTGTGGGGGGTATGGTGTTTTGTTGAATCGACCATGAAATAAAGCTATACTTTTGGTCAAAGATTTCAGTGTTTGGCTTTCGTTTTATGTGCACTCTGTGTAGTGCTGGTTTCCCCTTTTGTGGAGGTTGTGCAATTGTAGAGGTGGTATATTTAGTAAAGTGGTATGAGGGCTAAGCCCCACCACATAAAAATATTTATCTGTTTTATTTGTAAAATTGTTATTGTGTGTGTGAATTTTGGTTCAGTGAGGAGTTTTGCAGTGTTAGGTAATGACATTTTAGTTAAGATTTAAGGGGGTCTGACTATTTTCCTTATTTTGATGCTTGTGAGAGTATAACTGAAAATAAGATATAAAGTAAGATACTTTGTTTTTCACTGTGTCTGCTGTCATGTTTGGGAACATGTTCTTTTATTTAGATTACAGGAGCAGCAGTGGTAGTTATGTGATATATTGAATATTAAGTAGCAGCTGTTTTGGGCTTGACGTTTGGTGGTCGTTCTGAATGTTTTAGTTACTCCTGTGAAATTTTATGTGTGTGTGTGTGTGTGTGTGTGTGTGATATATATATATATATATATATATATATATATATATATATATACACACACACACACACACACACGTGTGTATATATATATATATATATATATATATATATATATATATATATATGTATATATATACTGCGGTAGCGTTGTTGCCTCACAGTAAGACGCTGTCCGGTTCGATTCTCCGCTAGAGCGTCTTCTGCGTGGAGACATGCGTGAATGGGCATACCTTTGTTGAAGGTTGTGCATCAGGGCTGGCAACTCGGCACGTAAAAATCAACTGCCAATCAGTAGCGGACCGGAGTTCCGCTGTGGCGACCCCTAACTGGGAAAAAGCCGAAAGACACATACATACACACACATATATATATATATATATATATATATATATATATATATAGATATATTGTGTGTACAGAAAATTAATTTCACTGAAAATTAATTTGAGTGATAACTCATTTCATTGAAAACTTACATCACAACAAATATACCAAAAAAGTATGTTTTTGCAGGGGGTGGGATATTATAGCAATAACCCACGCCTGGGTGTGGGTAATGCTGGATTTACCCACGGTTGGTGTGGTTTGGTCACGAGGGCGAAGCCTGAGTGTAATGCTGGATTTACTCACGGTTGGTGTGGTTTTGACCAAACAAAGCCAACCGTGGGTAAATCCAGCATTACCCACACCCAGAAGTGGATTATTGCTATTATACAATGACATTATTTAAGAAAAAAAATAATTTTCTTAAATAATGGCATTGTATAATGCCTCCTTGCTGCTCTTCCGCAGCTGTCTGTTATTCTGCAGCAGTTCTGATGTACTGCGCCTGCGTATGCCTACGCAGTACATCAGAGCTGTGGGTGAAAGCAACGGAGAAAGCAAGATCTCCGTTGCTTTTTACAAACTGTTTCGCTATGTTAAATGGGTTTAACATAGCGAGACAGCTTTAAAAAAAGCAAAGTTGCTTTTTTTAAAGCTGTCTCGCTATGTTAAACCCATTTAACATAGCGAAACAGTTTGTAAAAAGCAACGGAGAAAGCAAGATCTCCGTTGCTTTTTACAAACTGTCTCAAGACAGCATTAAAAAAAGCAACGGAGAAGCTTTTTTTAATGCTGTCTCGCTATGTTAAAAGAGACAGTGTGAATCAACGGAGATCTTGTGTTCTCCGTTGCTGTAAAAAAAAAAGTCAGGGATTCGCACATAGCATGGACTGGATGTAATATTTGCACACTAATGGGCAAGTGGATAGATCTAACCAAAATGATAAAAGTCACTTGAAAAAAGAGGAGTAAAAACTGAGTATTGTTGTCACACAGTTTGGGAATGCAGGAATGCTCCATTGCAAGGACTTGGTCTCCATGAAGTCAAGTTAATGGGCAGAACGCTGAAAAGCAAAATACCGGTTTCAACTACATTGCTGATGTCTGAAAATCACCTTAGAATAAAGGAATTAAGAAACCAGCAGAGACAGAAATAATATTACAACAGAAAATTACAAGATTTGCAGGTTGGAGACAAAGGAAGTACACAAAAGCCACAAGAAAGTAGGCAAATAGTTGGTAAAACAGCAAAACCTTGTCCTGTGCTTCTGATTTAATAGAAGGCTGTACAAGAGTAATTGTGGACTTCTTTGCACAACATAGGCATCAGATTTGAAGTTACAGGAAAATGAGTATCTAGGCATAACCAAGAACAGTCCTTTTACAGGAAAATAAGAAAATGTGGTAGTCAGTAGTGGCAGAGAGAGAGAGAGAGACTTCTCAAGTCTCATCTCCAGGTAGCTGTGGCTTAGCAAGAACTGACCCAAAAGGAAAGACAGACAGTTAGTGTAAATAGTATTACATTTTCCAGATACTGAAGACCATTAAAGAAAAGAGGCAGATATGCACAGTGTTTTGAAGGTTAAAAAGTATGTCAAAAACATAAAGTTGCCTTTATTTAAAATATCCTTGTATCAAAATGATACCTTTGCTCATATTCAAGGAGCTCACATCATGCTAAGTATGGAGTTTTGGTTAACTTAAGTTTAAAGTGATCAGTGTAATGCATACAGCCTCTGTGGAAATAGAATATGGGTTACATATCTTTAAATGGTAATGAGTTTGCTACAGGATGCTGCATGTCATGTGGCGTACTTGTTTTTAGAGAGATTAGACTGAATATAGACCTGATAGAGGTTTGACCACAACTGCAGTGTTTCCATAGCTCACTATCCAAAAATTGCATTAATGACCTAGCTGGATTGAGAAAATCAGCAGGTAATGTGGAGGGATGAGCTTAAGGGTACCAAGGCTAAGAATGCCTCACATCTGCAGTACTGTCTTGGACTTGAGAAATAGTATTGTTGATTCATACCCAATCTTTCAGCAGTCGTGCACTTTGATTATATGGGAAGTGATGGATTGAGAATGAGCCTTCCACCTGTTAAAGGCTTAAAGGCCATGGTCGCATCAGATGCAGTACTGATGCATTTACCCCATCTTTTCCTACACATTTAGCATTCACTGCTTTGCTTGATAAATGTGCCATCAGTTTATTGTGTAAATCACTGAACAGCAAAGGAAGAACATCATTTTGCATAATGTTCTTCAAAGAAAACTGAAGATGCCCTCCATTTAACCAACAATCTATTGGCCTGGGGAGGTGCACAAGTTCTGCCAGTATCCATATGGAAGAAAGGTCAAAACTGTAAATAATCGCATGCTACTGGCTTTGCTTTTCAGTCCTAGAAAAATAATTACCATGTGATAGTATTTAGACATCTTAGTGCTGGTTCTTATTTTTGGTTCCTGTTGAAATTCAGAGGACCATACTTGTGATTTTTGAAATAGATGGACTGGAAGTTAGATTGTGAGAAGTACATACTGAGTCTGTGGTTGTGCTGTCTGAAGAGTATTTCTTCTGCTTCAACATACAGTGACGTCAGACTTAGTTTATGTAAGTGACAGTGAGATGGAGGGAGCAGCCCCAACAAATGTGAGGGTACAGTGGGACTTATTTCTTTAATGGTCTAACAGTGGGTTATGGCATTCACTGTTTTTCTTTTCGAATAACAGTTTATTTTGTGAAATATAATGTTTCACACTTTCTGATATAGAGCTTTTGTTTCGGGGGGGGGGCATGTTTTACATAATGACTTCACAGGTGCAAATCAGCATTGCATCACTGATGAACTTTCCAGGTTACAGTAATATTACCATAACAAAAGGTATAGGAGTTCACAAATGCTAATCCATTAGAAGTATATTACACAGTCTTGGTGCACTATTGCAAGTGTTCAGAAAGTATTGGAATGATCTTGTCATGATTTTTTGAGCTGGCAGTAAACATGTAGGGTAGTAATGGTAATGTTCTGTACTCTTTATTTTCAATACGAAGTGATCCGTTGTCAGTTTCCCAATGTATGTTATTGTGTGAATCTGCAGTGGTAATTCCTGAAAAATTGCAATTCAGATTATTGGAGACCGTCCAAGAGAGGTACACTGGAATGATGAAACTGAACTCTCTTATCAGAAATTTTTGTCTGTTGGTCTAGCATTTTCTAAAAGTATCAGCACAGTTGCTGTTGCAAGTGTTGGTTGTAACTTGGTGGGGCATACATTACCATTAGAATCACTTTTCATTGCTGCTCTTACACCTAATCAAACGCAAACTGGATGAGGATTTAGATGGTTGAGTTCAGCTTGCCAGTGTCAAATGCCTCCAGTATCTTTTCCATGAAAAATCATTACTAGTGACGTGTACACTGTAAGTGATTCATTTATTTTCACACATTTCTGTTTTTCCTCATGTTTGTGTCACCACATAGTTGGTATATATAAAAATCTGGGGTTGTTTGTCAGGTTTGCCCCCACATAGGGAGTGCAAGAAGTATCATCTTGGTGAAGTCTGCACATTAACTGTGTGATATGAACAAATGGGCTGCTGAGAATTCAACCACATGGAGGAGGAGTATACTGGGAAAACCCCTGCATATGCTTATAGTTGTCTGTACTATTTGTTATTTATATATATGTATGTATATATATATATATATATATATATATATATATATATACACACATGTATACACATAAAAAACTTTTGAAATATGTTGTATCTGTGACACTAAGTCAGAATGATTTTGTAGAAACTGTTGCCAGCCTGTTATAATGTGATAAGTTACATTTAGGTCATTTGCAAAACTGAGGGATAGGTTCCTGACCCAGAGACTCCCCATACTCTGGAATAGACTGCCCATACATGTCAAGCAGAGCACCTCATTGGCTCTCTTCAAAAGGAACCTTGATGATTCGATGGGAAATAGGAAATTCACCCCGGGGATCTTGTCAGTCACCCTGCTAGACAGGGGTCCAGAGAAGTAAATATTGTGGGAAGAAATATCCAGGGAATTGTTATGGCTAGGCTTGCATAGGCCCTAGGGCCGATAGCCTAGTACCAACCTATGAACCTATAACAAACTTCTTACACACTATTACCAATAAATGGAGATGAATATTACATGCACTGGAGTGTATTTGCATCAATATAAGATGCTACACCTGTTCCTTTTCCTTTTTTTTGGTCAACACATTGTACACGTTTTGTTGAAAATGTAAGAACTTGCTTAATTTAATCATCCCTCTAGGAATTTTGTCTTTGCATTAGAAGATATATAAGTGAGAAGCTGGTTTTCATCTGCGATCTTAACAACCTATACCCTAAAATGTTTTATGTTATGGTATGTTTGTGTTTTGTCCCCCACCCCCACATTTGCAAACCTTCTGGCCTGTCACTGTATCCTTTGCCCATTTAGTCCCGTCCAGGTGAGAGGGACTGTCACATGGACAGTAGTCAGGGGATTTTTTTTTTTTTTTTTGCTACATACCCTACCACCTCCTCTTACATGCTGTGTAACTAAGCACTCTGGTGGTGGGCATGTAATAGGTGCAGCATGGGACTTTCCAATAGGCAGCCCTTCCCCCTTTGAGTGGACAACTCAGCTAGGTCTGTGGTTTGTTTGCTGTGGATGGATTAGAGGGAGATGCATGATCCACCCTGTGATACACCCGTTAACATAACCTTTCTCTAGAGAGGTGAGAAAGCATCACTTTTTCATTCTTTCTGTCCCCCTTCCTGGATCCTCCAACACCTCGTTCACCTCTGAACCCAGCCGGGTCTTTGCTGGAGATCCTAAAACCTCAGCCACTGCTGAACCCTGATGATCTGTGTCATAGTTGAATTGTACAGGACATATTGCAGAAAGCATGTCACTTTTCATTTTCTGTCATTCTGCACCTGATGCCATCTGAACGCCAACCAGAATTAAACATGTCACATTTAAAATTTGTAGTCCGTAATAAAATGCTTATCATTTTATATTATGAGAAAGTGTTTTACTGAATTTCAGACTTCTAACGAATCTTGACTACTGTGTAGCAAATTGCCCCAGTGAAACTCTGCTGAGCAACTTTGAAATCTAGCATGCTTACTTTTGTTGCCAACTTATTTTACTTGCATGCCTTGTATTTTGCAATCCCTTCCCAATTACGCTTGTGTGATAAGAACATTTTCTAACATTCTTGTTTGTTCTCATTTCAGAAATTAAGAAATGGCAGACCAATCATTTATTCTGTCTGCACCAGGAAAGGTGATACTTCATGGAGAACATGCAGTGGTTTATGGGAAGGTATTGAAATCTGCTGTGATTGTACTTTTAAAGTTACCAGATATTCTGAAATACGCGATAGGAAGCCCTGCTTCCATTTGCATAGCCAGGCAAATGCTATGTATGCCATGTGCACAAATTATTTTTTTACATGCTAACATTTTGGTCATTTTTGAAAAACTGAGTGCCTAGACTTGAAACAAATAATTCAAACATTGTACATGAGCCAACAAAGAAGATGAATGTGTGTATTCCGTACCTTACTTACACACATACACATACTTCAGGCACAGGTAATCATGCCCTTCTAGCCTGCCAGTGTCCCAAAATAGTCATTCTCATAAGTGTCCAAGCTGTTATTAAAAATATCTAAAAAATATCTAAATGAATGCTTGTTTTAGTATAACTTGGTACTCTATTCCATGCATCGGGTATTCTCTTTGATAACCAATTAGCACATCTCTCATTCCTATATTATACACAGGTTTTCTGATGATTCTCTGTTACCTTTTGATAACCCCAGACATAAGGTTGTCTCTAGATACCCTGTATACCTGAACAAGGACTCCTGTTATGAGACATTGTATACATTCAGCTATTTCAGTCTTTCATAATAACTTAAATTTTCACATCCATGAAAGCCCTTGGTATATTTCTGCTGTACTCTTTCCAATTTACTTTTTTTTTTGTTGTTGTTTGTCTTTTCGGCTTTTCCCGGTTAGGGGTCGCCACAGCGGTACTCCGGTCGGCTAATGATTGGCAGTAGATTTTTTATTGTGCCGAGTTGCCAGTCCGACACCCAACCTTCAGCAAAAGCACGCCCATTCACGCATGTCTTTCGGAGGCCACTCTACCACGGGGAGGACATGCAGACTCCACACAGAAGGCACTCCAGCCGTGAACTGAACAGGAGAACCTCTTGGTGTGAGGCAACAACGCTACCGCTGTACCACCGTGGCTTATACTCTTTCCAATTTACTAATGCTTGTTATTTTATAAGGTTTACTTGCTGTTATTTCATACTGTAGATTGGGTCTAATGTAACTTGTCAGCAGTAATTTTGTAATTTCTGATTTTTTAGACTTCATAAATCTTTTTATACAACCTATAGTTTTATAACTGATCTTAACTAATAGGTTGATATGAGTAGAAAAAGTCATAGATGGATCTACCCATATAACCAGGTCCTTAAATGAATCTACAGGTTCAATTACTGTTTACTGTATTGAATATTCACCTTTCAGTCTATGAATCCCAAACCTCATATGCTTAGTTTTTGATTTTGTCATCCTGTATGCAGATGACTCCACCATCATCTACATGGCCATGTCTACTTCAGAACTACTTACACTCACCCAAAATGCCTTCACCTCCACTGAAACCTGGATGTATATTGACCATTTGGCCCTAAATGCTAATAAAATCAAACTTATATTATTCACCCCCCAAAAAACAATACCCCTAACCAAAAATTAATTGACCATCAACTCACTCAACTGCACTAGCCTCAAAGTAGTCCCATATACCAAACTTCTAGGGGTCATCATAGATGTACACCTAACTTTCCACTAGCATATTAACGCAAACATCAAAAAACCCATCAGAAACGAGGCATCCTATACAGGCACAAACACTTCCTCATCTATGCAGCAAGACTATACCTTGCCTTTTCCTTTCTACTTTCATCCTTTGCTCTGTGGTGAACCTCTCCTTACTGATATACAGTCCTCTTTTAAATCCAAACTGGACTTGTCACAATAAAATCACAAAATTTGTAACCAGTGCCAAACACTCCTCCCACTGCAGCGTTCTCACTCAAACGTGTAAGCTGGCTAGAACTTTCCCAACATCTAACATACTTGCAGCTAACTACAGCTATAAGCTAAGCTATAAGCCTTCCAGTTGTCCTGCCCTCTCCTGTCTGTTCACCATGTATCACCCAAATAGACCGCAACAATCAGTTAGTCAGAGGCTCCTTAATGTAGCCTAACCTTTCTGCTGGTCAGATGCATTACCTATATACTATAGCAAAACTGTGGAATGCTGTCCCTCCTCCAATTAGGTTTACTAGCAACCCTGAATGCTTTAAGACTTCACTGAAACAACACCTGTTCTCCCATTGGCTGTATACATGTACCAGCACTGACTATAAAAAAAACAATATTCCTAGCCTTCCTACTTTTCCTCCCCATCTCACTTATGGCTCAGACTCCTCCTTCTTTTCCTCCCCATCTCACTTATGGCTCAGACTCCTCATATATACATTCAGTGCTTCCAACTTACAAAGTCCAACATGTGCCACCCAGCCACACACAGTCTACTGTATCAGTTATCTACCATATCTTCTATTCATTCTCGATGCCTATATAATGATAGCTCTAAGGCTATACCTCACTTTCAGAATTGTTATCTGCTGCTCTCCATCTTTCTGTCTCTACTGCAATACTGTGTTGTTCACACATTCACAATTATCCCATGTCATCAATTGTATTCGTGTTTGGCTTGCATGCTTAAAATCTAACATCTGTATAACTAGTGTTATCTATTTTATTGTATCACCTATTCTGTAATGTAATGTTTTGTACCATTGCTGCTTGATTTCTGTATTTTGATTCTGTAGCTTTATCATGTTTGTTTTTTTGGGTTTTTCTGCCCGGGCCTCTACTGAAAATGGGCTCACTCTGGCCCAGTAGACCTCCTGGTAAACAAATGCAAATAAATAAAGTAATGTATTTATCGGCATGTTATTATACTGTCCCCAAATGATCAATTTAATTAAGTTGAGTTCTTTTGCAGACATGCTCTAGCTATAATACTTCTAATCATTTTTCCAATTTTAAAGTTATCTGCATACAAACTGTAGAACACCTCAGATGAAAAGAGAGATGGGAAAGATACAACCTAAACACGTATGGTCCTAGAACAGAACCCTGTTAGACACCCCGACTGTAACCTGGAATTTCACAAGTCCATTTGCTGTAATGATACTTGCCATGTCCTATTTGTAAGTTATGCAGCAATCCATCTTATCAAGAGTACATCAGTACCTAGTGGTTCAAATTTATTGATCAGTTTTTTGTGAATGACCCTATCAAATGCTGAAATGAAGTCTCCATAAATTACATCATAGCAGAATTTTTCATTTATAACTGTTATTATGTCGTTATAGAGCATCATCTTACTGATGGTTATAGATTTATTTTCAACATATGCATACTGATGTATGGTTTTAAGTCCCGACCTTGGAAATTCTGACAATAATTTATCCAAAATAACCTCCTCCATTATTTTTCCCCAACAAGAAAGTAAATTTATGGGTCTGTATGACTCTGGGTTTGTCCTAGCCCCCTTTTCCTTAAAGGAGAACCGCAGCAACAGACTCAAAAAAACATGTTAATTACATCATTGTTTGGTGTTTCCTACATTATAACACCAGTCTGGGACTATTTACAGGTTTTTAAATATTTTTATATGTAATTTCTGAGTCTGACCACATGGGGTCTGGCATCGTGAAATAGTTCTGATTGTTTAGCCGGCCTCTAGGTATCCCACAATGCAGTACTTGTCTGTAATAAAAATTACATCACGCAGGCCTCTTTATTCTTAAAGCTCCTGTCACTGCATTGATTTTACATGCTTACGCTGCTGTCTTTCTTTGCTGTTAGTTATAAGTAACATTTCATGGCATTCAATGACTACTTCAAACACAAACAATGTAAATGCCACAGAATAGACTTTCAAAGTGCTTTTTACTGCTGCTTCTTTTTAGAATGGCTAAATTGCAGTCTTTTGTGAAGCCTGAATTGAATTATTTTGACTCGTCTCGCAACCCCCTTTACATCTAACTTCTCTAGCTGTCAAAGTGCTAAAAGTAATTTGATCTGTTGCCTGCTATGATTGACAGCTCACAGCAGGAGACTTGACTCATGCACTGTTTCCTTGTTCTAGCCTTTACTTTCTGTATGGGTAGGGGAAGGACCAGGGAGCTGTGACATCACAGCACGGGTGGGTTTTTAGGACAGTCATGGTGATGTCCGTTTGGGATGGGAATTGGCCAGAAAACTGTCTGTATTTATTAGCCTTGATGACATCAATGAATTGGAGACTGCAGCAAGCTTTTCCAGGGTGGGATTAAAGGTTTTGAAAGTGAAACCACGACAGTACAGTAAGGTACTGTTCTAGTAGAGAGAAACAGTCAATTTAAAATATTTTAAATGCTGTATTGTTGTTTATACATAGCAGGGACAGTAAATAGGGAGAAAAAGGACAGAGAAGTTGAGCATTGTTATAGAATCCCATTGTTGTCCATTAAAGACAGGTTTAACAAGTGCATGTCTCCATTCTTTAGGAATCTCCCCCTACTTAAATCCCCTAGTGAATAATGGGTATGATGTAAGTTCATGAAATTTTCTCAGGTCATTGTTATTAATTCCATCTCCACCATGTGCTTTGTTTGGGTCCAGTTTGCATTGTTATTTTTCAATATAATGTAATTTAATTTCAGTATTTGAAGTTAACTGGCTGTTGCTAGTACAATTTTCTCCCCCTCTGTGGAGCCAAACTGCTTTGCATAAGATTTTGTAAATGTATCTATAACCTGCTGTGTCTGAGAATAAAGTTTAGAATCTACACTCATTTTATCAATTTTGTATATCTTTACATCTTACCACATCTTGTGTATTTATAAAATGGTTTCCTTTTCTGCTCAATATCTTTTCATAAAAATTTTCTTCAAATTTGTTTTGATCTTGTCTCGTGCTATGTTTAATTTTTCTGCCCTACTTGTTTATCTCAGTTTTCAGAGTTATGGTTCACTCTCATTTTCATCTTTCATCTTAAGGGTTTTGTTTTTATGGAAATGGAAATGCATTGTCCTGACTTTCTGTGCCTAGATTCTGATGTTAAACTTTTTTTTATTACTTTATTTATTTATTTTTCGCATTCAGCAATATCACTTTAAAAACTTGCACATTCCCTCTGTATTGTTTTCCACTGAATGCACAATTAGTTTTACAAAGTAAACCTTAAAAACACACCTACAAACAAACTGGATTTGAACTGTGACTCGCCGTGGTAGTCTTACGCCTTCTCCTTCTCACTCTTCTAAAGTATACACCCCTCCCTCCCTTATTTTACAGGCAGTACACTTCACTTTATCTTGCAAGTCTCATTCTCATTCCCCTTTCTTCTCTCGACAGTTCCTGCTTCTTCTAAGTATTGACTCTGGACATTCACCTTACTTTATCAAATACTATCATACTGAATGTTATTTTCTCTGTACTGTTCATAGGTGTGTACTAGGCTAATGTCCCTGGAGCCTTTACAAGCCTAGCCCATAGAAGTGTCCTGGCATCGTGCCACCTGACGTTAGTTCCCGGTGCCTCTATCAAGTAGAGCCACTGGAGTGATCCCCGGGATGACCTTTCTATTTCCTATCCACTCAAGATTTTTCTTGAAGAGGGCCAGTGAGGTGCTCTGCTTGACATGTATGAGAAGTCTATTCCAGAGCATAGGTAGTCTCTGGGTTATGACCCTGTCCCTCCAGCATGTTCTGTTGATTGTGGTATTGAGGTTGAGGTCTCTGGAGCGTGTGGTGCAGAGGGATTGGGATTTCTTTAGATGTAGCATTTCTAACAGAGCTGGGTCAGACATGGCTTTGTAAGTCAAGCAGAGATCGCCTCTTAGTAGACGATATGAGACAGACAATAGCTGGAGTTTTTTCAGTCTGTCCATATAGGACATGTGTTTAAGGCCTAGGTTCCTCTTCATGTGGTACTTTTGTGGCCTTTCCGGCTGTTGCATGCGTCTAGTGAGGTACATGCCAAATGGGGCATTATACTCAATGATTGGCCTAATGAGGGAAGAGTAGAGAGAGAGATGATGACCTCTTTTTTCGTGGATGCAAAACACTTGGTAATGAGATGTGCCACATAGAAGGACTTTCTGACCACAGTGGCAATGTCGTGGTCAAAGGAGAGGTTTCTGTCAACCTGCGTCTCCAGATCTCTTATAATGCCTTCGGTGTTCAGTGGACTTCCATCGATGTGGTAATTAGTGGGAACTGAGTTTTTCCCAAAGGGGATGACAATGCATTTTTTTGGCATTAAGCTTAAGGCCATGGTTTCGACACCAGTCATTGGTTTCAGTGAGGCCTTCCTGTAGGATGTCTACATCACTTGGGGAGTTAATAATGGCTCCCAGCTTGCAGTCGTCTGCGAACTTGGTCAGCCAGAGTCCCTCCATGTTGGCCTGGACTTCTGCGAAGTAGATGCCAAACAGGAGAGGACTCAGGACTGATCCCTGTGGGACTCCACTCGTGACTGATCTGCAGTCTGACTTGGAGTCTGCTACTTTCACACTGTGGGTTCTATCTGTGAGCCAATTTGCAACCCACCTAGTGATATATGGGTTCATACCTAGTTTGGTGAGTTTATCAATAATTCCTGAGTGGGGAATGGTATCAAAGGCCATGGCCAGATTGAGGTAGGCTGTATGAGCTGCCTTGCTCTCATCCACACCTCTTGTGACTGACTCAAAGAAGTCAACCAGGTTGTGCAGGCATGATCTACCTTTCACAAAACCAAATTGTGTGGGATCTAGAGTTTGGAGATTCTCTATATCCTTGTTAATTAGGTCCATGATGATGCGCTCCATAGCCTTACATATCAGACTCATCAGGCTAATGGGGCAATAATTCCCAAAGTCTGTAGTTGGTCCCCCTTTATGGCGAGCGATGACTGTAGTAGTGCACCATTCGGTAGGGACAAAGCCTGAGGTGAGGCTGTGATTGAACAGGGCACGCAAATGTGGTGCCAATTCACTTTGTAGTTCATGGAAAACACATCCAGGGATATTGTCGGGTCCCATGGAAGCTGTATTCTTGGCCTTGGACAACGCAGCGTTAACCTGTACTGCAGTAATGCTGGGTGCTTGGCATTCCTCCGATATTGTGATTGGTCCTTTAGGGAGGGAGATAGGGGTAAAGTTGGCACTGAATCTGTTGGCCAGTATGTTGGAAGTATCTGTTGGCTCAATGTAGAAGGTACCATTGTGCAGTAACTCAGAGCAAACCTGGGTATTGCCATGGAGGTTCGTGATATAACTATTGAAGGCTTTGTGGTTGTTTTTAGTGTCTGCCGCAATTCTGCCTTCATAACTGGTTTTAGAGTTTTTGATGAGGGATCTCAACTTTCTGTTGAGGCTAATAAGGGAGTTTTTCCAGTCTTGGGACTTCACCTTTTTCTGCAACAGTTTCTTCTTTCTGTTGTAGAGTTTATTAATGGCAGGAGACCACCAGATTAGCTTCGTTGTTTTGGAAGGGAGTATCTTGGTTCTGTTGGGTATGGCTAGTTCCATGCATTTATGTACGTGTTCGTACAGTGCACTGGTGTATGATTCAGAAGTCCTACATCTATTTTCCATTGACATGGGTGCCACAAAGTTATCCACTTCTGTTTTTAGGAGCCCAAAGTCAGGTTTGGAGATGTTTTTCATGGTGGTTACCTTTGAGGGAGGTGTGGGTGAGATGTGAATTTCCATGGTGATTAGTTTTGTGGTCGGATCTAACCAGGGAAGAATTGACTATTGGTGTAGAGCACACGATTGCCAATGTTAGTAATAACCAGGTCAAGTATGTTGCTTCCTCTAATGGGGGTACGAATGAGCTGGTCCAGGGCATTGGAATTGATGAATTCCAGGAAGCGTTGGGACAGTGTATTGGTGCATGAGTAGTTTTCCCATTTGATGATGGGGTAATTGAAGTCACCTAGTATGAGAGTGTTGGGTTGGACCCTAATAGTTTCCAGGGTGCTTAGGAACATGGAGCGAGAGTCTTGAGACATGGTTGGGGATCTGTAGCAGGCTATGACCTGAATCGCCATCTTACCCAGTGTTAGTTGTACCTGAAATATCTCAGATGCGTTATGCTGGGCTACTAGTCTGGAGGTGTGCATATCTTTTATGAATATGGAGACACCACTGCCTTTGGAGCTTTGGTCCATGATCTGGGGCTGAAAAGTGTGGAATGAGTTATAGCCTGGTAGCGCAGGGGTGCTTTCTGCTGCGTTAAACCAGGTCTCTGTTACAGCACAAATGTCAGTGTTCTCCAGTTTGTGGAGTGCTTGGAGCAAGTGCATCATTTAGACTTCTAGCATTGAGCAGCATGACCCTCAGGCTGCATTTATTTATAGCTGTTATGGTGGTAATTTGGTCTTTGGAACATCGCCTAAAAAAGGCACTATAGGGGTGGCAAGAACCTTACCCAGTATCCGGAAAGCCAGGGGTGACAGATGCAGGCCATCTCTGGCAAAGCATCGAGGTCTGTCAATCATGTCATCCCAAGCAGACAGATACTCGATCCCCTTAGAATGACACCAGAAACTTAACCAATTGTTGAAGTCAATCATTTTCTGCTTGTATTGCCATATCATTCTGGGCGACGGTAGGATGCTGCTCAGGGCTAGGGTCATACCTGCCTGGGTCACATAATCTGAGTGCTCCTCCATGTCTGTTTTCATGTAGTCCAGGGAGGTGTGTCTCAGGTCATTTACACCCACATGGACAGTGACAGAGTCATACTTGTACTTGTTGTGGAGTGACCAATGAGTGTGTGTGTTATGTGTGGGATTCTGGCACCTGATAGACAGTTGACTGTTGCCTTCTTATTCAACCTAGTGAGTGGGACATCAGTGTGCTTCATTCTTGAGTCACCTATGATTAGTGTATTGGGCAAGCTGTTTTGCCTTAGGTGCTTAGATTGAGGGGCACACTGTGTAGGTGAGCTATGTGTCTTGTGCTGTGTTGTGGTGGTCAAGTGCGTTTCTGCCTTGGAGGACTCTGCTGTTTGTGTAGAATTCTGCTGAGAGCTTCCATGAAGATGGGTGTGTGGTTTGTGTTTTTATGTGAGAGCTGTGATGGTGGATGTTCTGCAGGGCTATGTGTTGCATGTGGTGTGTTGCAGGTGTTCACCTTCTCCTCTTGACCAGTTATTCCGGTCTTGGTTTGAGAATGCATGGCCTCCAATTTGGATATACAAGTGCACCTCTCACAAGTCTGAGTGTTGGGAGGTAAGAGAAGAAGGTTGTCTATGTAGATGAGGCAGTTGCTACACTGCCTTAGAATGCCCAAGTTCACCAGGTTAATAGGAGAAAGCACAGGGAACTGCCAGTGCCAGGAGGGATGGTCATTATTAATAAGTACTGGAGCTGTTTCCTTATATATTCCTTTTACAGGAAACATGTCACTCAAGGTGTCTGAGTCTGTACAGAGCACTGCCAAACACTTGCGGGGAGACTAATAAGTATACCCTGAAAATTTAAGGATGACGTATTTAGGCAGATATTCTGAATTAGAAAGAAATCAAGCAGTACTTACTGGAAAATTAAGAATTAGCTTGTTAAGAATGATGAAAAGAGGGGAGTTGCATAAATGGCTACTGCTAATGCTGGTCTCAGCACAGCTTCACTCTGTTGGGATACAATACTCCTTTGCTTATTCTCTCAGCAGAAGCAAAATGTTAGCACCAATCCCAAGAAGAGAAGCAGGCCACGGCCTGTTTGGTGATCCACAGTCTTGTCCCAGATGATGCAAGGGTCTGCAGACTTGTAGCCTTTTTCTGGTAGATGCCTCGAATAACAACCAGGCCAATCAGGTACATTAAGCATAGACACTCTCCAACCAGAAAGAGTCAGCAGTCAATGCACTCTGCTCCTACTCTCACCAGGATCAGAATATAAGCACAGATTCCAAGTTGTCACCTATAAAGCAGTTATTAAGCTTTCTGGTGACCAGCAGTCTCCAGGAAATAATGTAACTGCACTCCTTTCTCACCAGGAGAAAACAGACGCACTAATCCCAAGATGACTACTGAGAAGCAGAATGTGGGCTCTTCAATAACTGGTGGTCTTGCAATAGATGCTTAAAGATAAGATGAAAAAATGGTCTATCCTAAACACTGCAGTGTGCATTAGAAGAGTTAGATGTGAAAGTAGGTAGCTTAAGTTTTACCTGTCTAAAAAGGTAAGTTTTAGTGGAGAGTCACTATTTTTAAAACAGCAAGATAGATTGAAAGGGGGTGGTCACTTTTGTATTATGGTACGATGGAATACAGTAGGATGGCCAATAAATTTAAATAGTTGAAGGGGAGTGATTTCACAAAATGATAATTTTGTGCTCACTCACACCAGCCAGTAAAAGCAGAGAGGAAATGAGATATATGGCCAAATTAACATAAGGGGCAGGCAACTAGAAAGATAGTGGTGTTTAAGAACACAACAGTAACTGGGTAGGAGGGTGGGAAAAACTTCTGTCTAACTCACAAGAGACAGAGCTGTGGTCTCTTTTCAAGTTTTAATGTGCAGTTAAAAGCAGAATACAAGTAAAACACCATATAAAGAAAACAAATCACAGTATACAAAATAGAAAAAGGCAATAAAATAATACAAAATACAACAAATAAAAATCAAACTAATATTTCCTCACAGCAAACTGTAGCAGACTCTGGGTGAGCCTTTCCCTTAAAGCCAAGGTGTATCTTCTTTTCTACCTGTATATTGTACTATTGTTGTTATTAAATAATGTATTATGTTAGCTTAGTTTTCACTTATGCAGAAGAAATATTGTTATTCTTCTGTACCTGTGACATTGTACTTCTGTGACATATGTGGAGCTTTTCTCCTGGGCCTCCACTGAAAAAGGACCTGTGTCCAATCGGACTTTCCTGGTAAACAAATGTAAAATAAATAAAATAAAAAAATAAATAGTGAGTGTTTTGCTTCCATATAGTCTGTCGTTAATCTTTTGTGTATTGGTTCAGATGTCAGTTTGGCAAAATTATGTAGCAGTAATTAACCTTTATAACTGTATTATCACTGCACATCAGTGGTGGTAAAACTTGACACAAAATAGTCATTTCTTTAGGAACTCAATGTCCAGAATGTTCCATTTCTTGTTAGTTTTTTTAAAAATCTGAATCAAATGTTGTTCCTCAACAGATGTTGTAAATAATTTCCTTACTAAAGTTGTTGAATGAATATTATATTATTGCAATCTATTCCTAGTAAATTAAGTCCTCAGCCACTATTATTTTTCCTTACTGTGTTTCATTCAAGAAATGTATGAATAGTTGTAGGTCTGTACACTCCAACAGTTATCTGTTCCAGGGTTTTCTTTACTGTCACAGTTACACAGTCTACAGTATTGTGTTATCTTCGAATATGTAATAATCACAGGTCTCATAACAATCTTTTATGCCTACCATAACACTTCCATCTGATTTTTCGTTAGTATGTCTGTTATAATAAAAAACATTTATACACTGACCGAACAGGTTCCTAGTCCTTGTTCTTTAACTATATTTCACAAACAATAACAAAATCAGTCTTGTGGGAATGTAGAGAATTTTTAAATAATAGTAATTGTAGTAACTACAGAGGGATTAAATTGATCAGTCAGAGCATGAAGTTATGGGAAAGAGTAGTGGAAGCTAGGTTAAGAAGGGACGTGATGATTAGTGATCAGCAGTATGGTTTTGTGCCGGGAAAGAGCACTACAGATGCGACGTTTGCTCTGAGAGTGTTGATGGAGAAGTACAGAGAATGTCAGAAGGAGTTGCATTGTGTTTTTGTAGACTTAGAGAAAGCATATGACAGGGTGCCTAGAAAGGAGTTGTGGTATATTATGAGGAAGTCAGGAGTGTCAGAGAAGTATGTAAGAGTGATACAGGATATGTACGAGGTTAGTGTGACAGCGGTGAGTTCTGCGGTGGGAGTGACGGATGCATTTAAGGTGGAGGTGGGGTTACATCAAGGATCAGCTCTGAGCCCTTTCTTATTTGCAATGTTGATGGACAGGTTGACAGACGAGATCAGACAGGAGTCCCCATGGACTCTGATGTTTGCAGATGACATTGTGATCTGTAGTGAGAGTAGGGAACAGGTGGAGGAGACCCTGGAGAGATGGAGATATGCTTTAGAGAGGAGAGGAATGAAGGTCAGCAGGGCTAAAACAGAATATATGTCTGTAAATGAGAGGGAGGGTAGAGGAATGGTGAGGATGCAGGGAGTAGAGGTGGTGAAGGTGGATGAGTTTAAATACTTGGGGTCAATAGTTCAGAGTAACGGTGAGTGTGGAAGAGAGGTGAAGAAGAGAGTAGAGGCAGGATGGAGTGGGTGGAGAAGAATGTCAGGAGTGATTTGTGACAGACGAGTACCTGTAAGAGTGAAAGGGAAGGTCTACAAGAGGGTAGTGAGACCAGCTATGTTATATGGGTTGGAGACAGTGGCACTGACAAAAAGGCAGGAGTTTGAGCTGGATGTGGCAGAGTTAAAGATGTTAAGATTTGCACTGGGTGTGACGAGGGTGGACAGGATTAGGAATAAGTATATTAGAGGGTCAGCCCAGGTTGGAAGGTTTAGAGACAGCCAGAGAGGCAAGATTATGTTGGTTTGGATATGTGCTGAGGAGGGATGCTGAGTATATTGGGAAAAAGATGCTAAGGATGAAGCTACCAGGTAACAGGAAAAGAGGAAGGCCTAAGATATGGTTTATGGATGTGGTGAGAGAGGACATGCAGGTGGTTGGTGTGTCAGAGCAAAATGCAGAGGACAGGAATAAATGGAAACAGGTGATCTGCTGTGGCGACCCCTAACGGGAACAGCCGAAAGAAGATGATGATGATTAATAGTAATAATAAAACTTTATTACTAATGCTCCCAGCATTAACAACTAGCCCATATACATTAAATGTTACTATCTGCAAACTATTAAATGTCTGACCTGGAAAAAATTCTGTCTCATGTTAGTCAAATATTGCGATTTATCTGCTACAAAAATTCTCTGCCTTTATCTTAACAAGTGCACATCATCCTCTCTAAATATTTGTGTGTGTGTGCCCAAAATTAGGCTTAGATGTGGTACACATTTCTTTGTTTTAAAATGGGACAGTTTTTTCATTTAGGTATTTGCCCATTCTTTCACGCTGACCTAACCTTCCTTTCTATATGTAATTTTTGAAAAATACATCCCAACTGCTGTACAAGCTATGCCATCTAAGAGGGTTGTAAGTTCCCTACAAAGAGTCTGAGAGTCCTTGAAGATGAATCCATTTGTACCAACATGAATAAAAATGGCTCTTTACATTAAGGTGTTCTAAGGCCCTACTCACATCCTGTAGTATTGCTCCTGGCAAGTATAAATTTGTTCAATGCGCCTTTATTCTCTTTGAATTATCAGTACCTCTTGTACTAGTAATTGCAGATTCAGGTTTATCATTTCTGACCAGATCTGGAGAATCTCCCATTTCTAGTTCAGTAATGTCTTGCCTATCAGTTGTAACATGCAAGTGAATCTTCGTCATACTTGGTCTTGTTCTCACTTTCATTGTTTATTTCATTTCGAAGCATACAGTTCTCATTCATCTGGCTTTGCACTTACACAGCTCGAGCCATGTCGTCAACTTCAGTCTGTCTCCTATTTTATTCCTACTGTTCATCAGTCTTTCCAAGTTCAGTTTTGATGTCTTCCTTTTAGCTTCCCCCTTGCCACTTTTTTCTATGTTCTCTATTGGAAAAATGATACCCTTTTCTGTAGACTGAATGTTTTCTGATTGAACAATGTTATCATTCCCTGTAATCTGTGCATTAAGCAGTGTCCTTTTTAGCATATATTCTCTCTGCATTATAGACATTAAGCGATTTCTTTTTCGTCCTAGTTAATTGTTGTGTACTTATTCCTTTCTTTTTTATTTTCTTCTACATACTTTTGAATCCTCGGATTGCTGAATACTTGTATCCTGAATTCCAAAATTGTCATCACTAGTTTAATAGGGGTTGAGTGATCTTTACTCTCACTGGGCACTTTTTTCCCTAAATTTGTCCTAGTTGCACTTTGCCTAAAAGTATTTATCTCATCAGCCCTGTCACTGATATATATCAACAGTTTTCCAAGCTGTGGCAGTTCCATAAGTGCAGTCATTAGCGGTAAGTCTAGATTTACTACTAATAATATTAAGCAAATCATCCAGCTTTTGACATGAAGAACACAGGTCTCTAGTGCTATTGGCTGTTACCTTTATATATACATGGCATTTAGTACATTGTGCAAGATACTGGTGCTTTAACAAATCACTAATGGCATACTTATTGAAGGATTCCATTTCAGCTACAAATGATTAAAGAATTTTAGAAGAAAGGAATAATCAAAATCAGTTACCACAGAGTTCAAATAAATTACATCAGTTAGTAAATTAAATTGAATAGCATGAGGAAATCACTCAAAACAGTATATAATTAAATATTAAATTAAGTACACTGAGCTAACCTTTTACAAGGGGAAATAATTTCATAAAGTTGTTGCTGTGATCTACTACTAAAATGCTGCCTCTACTTTACATTGTGTGCAGTCACAGTTCTTAATCATCATCATCTTTCGGCTTTTCCCGTTAGGGGTCGCCACAGTGGATCATCTCTTTCCATTTCTTCCTAGCCTCTGCATCTTGCTCTGTCACACCAACTGCCTGCATGTCCTCTCTCACCACGTCCATAAACCTTATCTTAGGCCTTCCTCTTTTCCTCCTACCTGGCAGCTCCATCCTTAGCATCTTTTTCCCAATATACCCATCATCCCTCCTCAGCACATGTCCAAACCAACACAATCTCGTCTCTCTTGCTTTGTCTCCAAACTGTCCAGCATGAGCTGACCCTCTAATATACTGATTCCTAATCCTATCCATCCTAGTCACACCGAGTGCAAATCTTAACATCTTTAACTCTGCCACACAAGTCTGCAGTCACACTTCTTAATAGTACTAAAAAATCAGAAGTCAAACTAAAATTTAAATCTTTTTTCCCAAACAGGTGCACAGTAAATCACAAACCAACACTGGATTGTTTCAACTAAACTTTGGATTGTCCTTTCTACAGTTTGTGTGAATTTATAGCTGACAAGGCCCCTTTGGATGGCTATTGTTTGCCTGTTCACAGTCCATCCCTTTCTAACAACAAACAATGAAAATCAGAGGCTAATGCAAAATATAAATCAAAGCTTCCTTTCAACAAGCTATCCCTTTTTGCCTAAAACATTGAAATCCTGGGTAAAAACTAGATATATAAATAAAAATAAATAGTGTAATAAATAAAACCAAATCAACCAGAAAAGATATAAAAAGTCCTGGACGCCACGTAGGTTAAAAATAAATAGTCTCTTACAAATTAGTTGCACAGTGAATCACAAAGCCATACTTGATTGTTTTGGATAAGCTCTAGATTATTCTTTTCTTGGTTAAACGTGCTACTGAATAGTGTTCAGACTAAACTTTTCCTTACTTTAATAGAATATGTTCTCCTTCCATTTATATTTGTCTCTATTCATTCCCCACCACTTAAATCCTTAATTTCAGTCCTCATTCTTCATCTGATGCCCTTGCCTGCCAGTCTCCCTTTTCATTCCAGCATTTCCCATTTTCTAAGCCTCTGTTCCTGTCCCTTATACTGTTACTCCCAGTTAACTTTTTGTCAGTAAAGTCTCCAAGCTCAGCTTATAGAACTTCATTTGTTGTCATCAGCAGCAGCTGCAACAGCTTCTTGATTTTTGGATGATTTTTGCAGTGGTCCATTAATGGGTTCTAATGTGACTCGATAATCCATTCCTGGATCCACAGACCAGTTAATAAAAAAATGTAGATGTTCCCATGTATCAGAGTTGTGATGACTGCTGGCTGGGTTTTCTTTCTTTCTTTTCTGTTTATACACTGTCTCTGTTCTCTTTTGAAATAATGGCATTTCTGTTCATATCAATATACAGCTTCATATGGGTTGTGGAACTACAGTGAATAGTTGATGGTCAGAAACTCATCTAGTGAAGTCCATGTCAGATTATCTGAGGTAGATCTTCACTGCGTGTTTGTAATGTTATGTGGAACACCACAGGATATGTATGCATTACTGAGCTGTGTACAAAATGTGTATAGGCATTTTGATGTCTGATATTTAAACACAGTTCTTTCACCCACTAGAACTTGTGTATCAGGAGTGTTAATAATGGTGATATTCACATTGATCACTGCAGACTAATAGTGCAACGGGTCTGCCCATGTGTTGCAGATTTTTGGAATTACTATCGGTTGTAACTCTTTAGATGATGTTAAGTCTGTTGGGTTTCACATTCGTAAAAAAGAGAAAGGCTGATAACTGAACTGTAAGGATGTCTCTTTGGTGCAGCTGGTAATACAGCTGCATCTTAATCTAAGAGTTGTGGGTTCTAGTCCAGAATGGTGACTGAACTCATAGCAGATAATGACAACAGGTAGTTAGTGTTGTCTTTCTGATTTATGCATTAAATTAGGTGCTTTCTACAAACCTGAGGGGGTTGGACTTTTGCATACACATATACAGATGTACATCTTTTTAGATCTGAGTTTTAATGTTTGTCTACTTATTTATTAGAGTGTGTATTTTCTGTTTCTCCAAATATTTGTCAAGTGTTTTTCTTAAATTGGTCCAGGGTGTTCTCCATCTTGATTTAATTGGTTACAGTTTTGAATTTGTTACCCATTCTGCCACGGACCCATTTTTTTTGTAGTATATTGTTGCAACTTGGTCTATGAGTTCTGAAGGTTACATTCAGTACTGGTATCTCAGCACTTATATTTTTTCCCAGCTCAGAGTTCTAAAATGGCAGTTACTAAACATGATACTAAGAATGGTTCCATTTTCATGGGAGAATTTAATGTCTTGTACATGGGTTTTATACTTGTACAGGCACATTTGTATGTGTATGCAGTGAATATATGTATACATACACATGTATGCATGCACTCACAAGTATGTATACTCGTAAGTGTTTGTAAGTATGTGTGTGTGTTTCTGTTTACATATAAACATGCACTTAAGCCTGCACACACTAATTTTGTTTCTTAATCTTAAATTTGTCTTTACTGTCATATCCTTTGCAGTTCTCCAACATTCGTGCCAAACTTTCTTCATCTATTACAACATCAGATATCACTGCAATAAACAATACTTCTAGTATAACTGCTTGCCAAGCTTCATAACTTGTCTCCCTGTTTCTAAGCATCTTCCAGAGGCACCTCTGTAACATATTTATAGTAGTGGACTTTGGAGATGCCTGTACTTCTTATCTCTAATAGATGAATTTAATTGCTATGCAATAAATGACCTCTAATAGCAAACATGTTTTTACTTACAAGTAACTCTGGTAACATTTTCCGTAGCCTTGGATGAATAACACTGTCAAATGTGTGTGTTTTTTTTTTTTTTTTTTTTTTTTTTTTAGGTCTTTTGAAGTTAGAAAACTTTCCTCCAGTTCATTGTTGGTTTCCTAAAATATCTTAAAATGTATAAAGGATTAACATGTATAAATTCAAGTTGTTTATCCACCAATCTTCTTTATGATTTTCTTTGGCCATCAAACATTTATTTTAAGAAGAGCAGTTAGTCTCCAAGTCCTTCATAATTCAGATTTTCCTCTCTTCCAAAACTCCTTTCTTTAAATTTAATTTCCCCTGACCTAGCAACGTCTTTGAACATCTTTGTTGTTTGTTTATTTATTCATTCATTCAATTGTTCATTCCATTTGTTAACCAGGATATTCAATCTGAGCATGAGCCCATTTTCAGTGGAGGCCCAAGGAGAAAAACTCCATAGTTTTATATTTTTGCATTGCAATACATTACGTAACAACAAGTAAGTTGGTTATGCAAGTAATTAATAAAACTGTAATAACAATGTAGTTTATCTCAACTGTATACAGCTATAAGCATGAGCAATTAAACCTGTACATAGTATGTTGATAAGGCATAATGGAATTATAAAATGACCATTAATATAAGAGAATGGAGAGTAGTGACAGTAGCAGAGAGAGAGAAAAAAGAAAACAAGCACCAGAAGGAGTAGAGTTAGTAAGGATAGAGTGAAGTGAAAAGGAAATGCAGATTCAATGCTAAGATGAGGCACAGGTTGAGAAGAGGTAGACAATAGTGGGTGTAGGATAATGGTGGGATGGCTATATGATGTAGGATAAAGAGGGATATGTTTATAGAGCTGGAAAGTTGTGGGAGTGCCGTGATCACATCAGTAGGCTAGTTGGGTTCAGTTGCATAACCGTTTGGAGGTAAAATGTCATTTTAGTAGTTCAAAGAAAAATGTGAGGTTTTATTTCACTCCTGATGTATGGGGTGGTTTTCCATACTTTTGTGATAAGTCACCATGTGGGTTATGTATATAATATGTTTAGATGAAGGACCATCAACACTTGGAATTTTACGTTTTTCTGTTTCTTTTATGTTTGTCGCAGCTTCTTTGTATTAAAGCATTTTCCTGCCCCATTAGACTTCCATTCTCTTCCCTTTCACTTGTAAAAACATTTTGAGGTCACATTTGCAATTCTCGTGTAATCCATTATTAACTTTACTCCACTTCTTTAATGCTTGCTGTATTTCTATTTTAGTTTTCTTCAAATGGACTCTATCTTAACTTTAGATGTTTTTCATCACACAACACTGATAATTTTGGGCTTTCTATACATGTAAATGTATTTCTTTCTGTATTTTTCTTAAGTAGTCATGCAGACATTTCTTTAAGGGACATTATCATGTTTTTTTCCCTTAGAAGCATCCTTGATAGACACCTCAGATGCTTCCTAATGTATTACCACTGTAACATTTTAGCTGTGCTAAGTCCTACTTTGTAAAGCTTCCTGTGGTGTATGACTTTTGTCTGTTTTTTTTTTATACACTACTTCAGCTTTTCACTAGTAATCTTTTTCTAACTTTAAACTTGAAAAGTGGTTAGCTGTAGCTCCATCTAAGTGTTCATTATTAATAACCACCTTTCCTGTTAACACAGCTTTCCCTTCAAATTATACCACTTCAAGGAAAACGTCATTTTGGAACAAAAAAAAATTTTTTTTTTCACCCTGTCTTTGTTTTCTGAGATATTTTAACACCTGAAAATCACTCTGATTGCTTTTTATAGAATTTTAATGTTTTCTGCAAAATGGCTGCTAATGGGGCTTGGACATATCAACACAATCTTTTTTTTTTCTTCAAGCCTTTCTGTTTCCCATAATCCATTTCAAGTCTGCTTTATAGAACTCATGTTAGACATAAGGTCATAGTGATGTATTCCCATGTCATTGACATATAATGGGATTAGTGTCAGTCACTGTCATCTTATATACCTTTTATAACAGGACTGCTTCTTTTATTTCTTGAATGGCCCTCATTTGTGTGTTTGTCTCAGAGCTTGTTTTACAGTATACAAAGGAGCTACACAGCTGCAACCAAGAAAGTAGCTAAATTACAGGCCTTTGTTCAAAGTATCTTTTTGTAGTCCGAGATGAATAGTCACCCCCCCCCACACACACACACACACTCACGCACACTTTGGTAAATGTGTTGCTCCTTTACAAGAATTACAAGAAAAATATTTTCTGACTTTTCTCTAAATGTCACAGACATATTTGATACTACATTTGTCACCTTAAAATTTAAAGTATAAATAAATATTTAATTGTTAAATCTTAGCATTTTAATACTGTGATACTACTTATATAAATTTGTCAAAAGAGGTGACAAGTGATTTGAACCATTCACTGATCTAATTGCTCTGTTTTGCTATGAAGGGTGCGCCTACATTAGAAGGCACTGTAAATCAATTTAGGTCCTCTTCTGCTCTGCAGTAAAGACAGTGGAAAACAGTTTCACACACATTTTTTTTTTTACAGCAGCTGCTGACATTAGCAGGACTAATTACCCGTATAAGATTGTCAGCAGTACCTAACTACAAATTTCTCTGTCTGTGGTATGTCATAAAGGTGTAGACAAATTCCTGTAAAGTTATGTGAAAAGTTAAGTCTAAAAAACTGGGTGGTCTTTCTCTTCCTTTGATTCCAAGGCAAGGAAATGAAAGTTTTATAATATACAAGCAGGTTTCTAGTACCGGCACAATATTAGAACTGTATTGTAGGTGGAAAGCAACCTAAGAGTTGAGTTAAACTGTAGGAGAAGGTGGAGTTTTCCTTTAATCATTTCTTTAACCTTTTTATCTTCATATTATTTCCCTTTCCCCTTTGTTACTTTACAAATAAAATATCTGCAATTTATGTCCACTTTAATACAAGTAAGGTTGAATTATTTTCAGAATAACTCTTTCCTGTCTTTCTTTTTTTCTGTTTAGAGTGGAAGTATCTAATACTATTCCCTTTACTAGTATTGTGTATAATAGTAAAAATCCTACCATCTTCTATTTCTTATACTCTGTTAAATTTAAATTCCCTTTATTTATACTAATTACAAATTGGGTAGATTACTTGGTTTTACTAGCCCACCTCCTAGATGATGGCATCAGCACTGAAGCCAGATTGGCTTCTGTCTGTCGCATACTGCCTAGACACATTCAGGTAGTACCTCAGGGATTAGTACTTGCTCCAATACTGTGTTCCATTTTTATAAATAAATCACCTCTTGACCTACCCCTGTTACAACTCCTGTCAAATGCCAATGACATGTTTATATAAGATCCAACCCAGTGCCACAGGTGAGTGATTCAAACCCAACTACAGCTTGTCCTTCTGGACCTAAATCTCAGGCTAACAAAAATGTAACAGTTGCAAACAGCAGAACACAAAGGTAATACAACATGAAACAGATAGTATGTACAAATTTTACATCAGAGTATTGTGAAGTGAGTGCTTGGATTGTCAAAGTCCCATTTCCACTGTCTAGATGTCTCTGGAGGTGCACTGTAGTATATCCCTGGAATGTGCAGTAAAATCTTTGCAGTGTATATAGTATTACAGCATTTCTTGTTATGCAGATGGATACAGCAGGAGAGAAACATTCAGGAAGAGGAACTCCTGGAGACAGCAGTGGAGCTTGTGGAGGATGTGGTAGCGGGGTTGACTGTGAGAAATGGAGGCTGGCACAGTATGCTGTGGCCTTAGCAAAGCGGCAGCATCTGGTTCATATCTATGGGCCAAAATAAGCATAATATATAACAGTAAAAATGATGCATGTAGTGCTATACCCAGGTTGTTCTGTATTATGCATGGACTTGGCCACATTGTGTATCAGACACAGACTACCCTGGTAACAAAGTACAGAGACAGGACACAGTTGTCATCATAATGTACATGTGGAGAGGACTACCATAATAAATGTCAACAGTGGGCAGTGTGTGTTTAGGGTTCGGGGTAAGGATTATTGCTGTGTGTGTGTATGTGTGATTGTGTGTGCATATGTGTGTATGTCTGTGGGTGTGTATATGTGTGCTCATGTGTGTGTGTGTGACCGCAATGGATTGGTAAGCATGGGGAGCCACGTGGACTGGGCAGAGAGGGGGTGATGTCTCCAGTATGTTGTGACTTGGAGGTAATGGGTGATGCTGGCGTGTGTGTGTGTGTGTGTGTGTGTGTGTGTGTGTGTGTGTGTGTGTGTGTGTGTGTGTATTAATATGACTCCAGCAGATGATGTAGCATTTTGCTGAGGTCTGGTGGACAGGTCTAGAGTACTACCAGGAGATCTATGTCCTTGTCCACAGGGCGCCCTCTCCTGGGAAGGTCACAGGCATGATACACAGCACATAAAGAGGATGGATTACCCCATGATGTGAACATCAGGATGCATAATGGGTGGTCCCTGCATGTCTTGGTCTGCTTCTGTGATAGCCTGCAGTTCCCTCAACACTGGATGGTGGTGGTGTGGAAGAGATGACACTATGGGTCCCAGAATGTGCCCCTTCTCTACCAGAGTTGGACTTGGACTGGCCAAAGGAAGAGTATTGGACATGATGAGTGGCCTGACTGGGACATCTGCAGTATACAAACTCCCCTGTGCTGTCTCTCAGTAATGCTGCACATTTGGACTCTGAAGAGTGGAATCTAGGCTGATGAGTTGGCCTCATCTTGTCTTAAGATGGCCTTCAGGTTCTGAAGGGTGGGTTGAACAGGCACAGAAGCCTTGTCCATGGAAGGGGGGTGGGAATATGACATCATATTACCCAAGTCTGCCACAAGCACCATGATCTCTGCCTGGACTGGGATTTGTCTGCCATAATCTTCAGTGCCAGACAGTTTCCTGATATCTAATGGCTATTTATCAATTGTTGAAAATCCTGACAACACAGCACCTGTAAAAACACATGAGTAGACCAGTCTGAGTATGAACCCGTTTCCAATTCCCACAAGTCAGTGAAAGTACTCCTGGATAACCAAGTGCCATGGACAGAATATGGTTAATATGCCTTGAGCAGACTGTCATTTTAACTGTACTCCTGATGATCCTATAACAGCAAAGAAACCACTCTTGATAGTTGTATGACACTGATTTGGATGGGTACTGTCGACAGCACACATGTTAAGACATACCACCTGAGATACCACCTACAGATATTTTAGGCCCTCTTTGCAATTTTGCACTGGACTGCTTCTTTTTCAAGTAGGTTGACTTACTGCGTGAATAAGGAATTGTGTTGGTGCCCTTTCTGTGCATCTGCTAAGAAGTTCAATTTTTGCCACTGACTGCATTGATTTCTTGTATAAAGTCCCACCACAAATGCTCACAGGCCTAGTCAGAATACTCATTCCAGAGCATCCTCCAACGATTCTTACAGATGGCCTGCAGCAGGATATAATTCATTTCCTGGGAGAATTTTCCCTTGTAGTGATAGTTACCTTCATGCATGACAGTATGTAATATTGAAGAAATATATGTTTTGGCTGGTGATATGATGTATATATACTACACTCTTACTCAGGAAATGGAGAAAACTGCCCATTGTTTACAGGTTCTCTGTTACATGCTACCTATGATATGGGACAAGTGACATGTACAGTAGCCATCAGTAAGGTATGTTGTGTTTCAGAGTATTGCTTAGACATGTGCCAGCGAGCCATATTAACCTAAACACAAAATCTTGTGGAAACCTGGACATATCTGGAACAGCTCATATCTTCCATATGTCTATGGGCAATAGTGACAAACATTCTTCTGTCTAATCTGTAGATGGTTACAACGGTGGTAGAAGGTATTGCATTATTCCTTATAACTGTGGAAGGGCTGCAGGCCCAGTAGGGGTTTTGGCTGCAGTTGTGTGACAACCTCTCTGACAGTGGCATTTACTGTAAATGTCAAGTACATTATGTCTATCCTTACAGCACTCTCAACAGGTATATGATTGTCTGTGCAGTCCAAAGGTATGTTGAGGCCTACACCAGAGCATTCCTTAGGATATGAATGCAATCCCCTACAATTACCCATATAGGAGAACTTGTGGGTATGTGTGGAGGCCTTTCTCCCAGCACAACATGCAAAGTCCTGACATGTGCCACCTGGGTACAGATGCAGGACGTAGTTGGCCAAACATGTTACAGAGGCCATAGGAAATTCCAGCCCTAAAGTGGTAGGTAGCCAAAGAGGTAGGTTTGCCACAAAACCCAGTGGAGCATGAGCACACCAGCAGATTTGCTCAGTGGTTATGTAGGCCCCACTAACCTTTCACTGCTACTAATACAGATTCTTCCCCACATCTGCAGTTCATAAAAGAGGTGATTACAAATGGTGCATAGACTTTCATTTGCATAGTTACACCACGGAGGGATGTGAAGTACAAGGTGCACTGCATGCAAGTCCACTCTGTCCACACTGGCAAACCTACTCCTAATATCTCAGTATCCCCACATGAGAAAAACATGTACTACATAAAGGACTTGTACACTGTACTGCCTACTTGGTAGATGTAAATTATTTTATAGGACACCACGGCATATAGTATAGCATATAAGAATTGGTTAGCATCAAACAGGATACCTCCCAAAACTTGCATAACAACAGTGACTGTGACACAAAGTCTTCGGCTTACAACAGGGCCTACATCTCCCACATGGTACAAAGACAACAAACTTTACTGTTTTCTAGGTAAGTAGGTAAACTGTTACATTTCATCATCTGCAATTTTCCTGGCATGGGATAAACCATACCTCTGTTAATGTTATCTCAGACAGTATGCACCTGTTAGGTCAACCCCCCCTACACCAACACAATGTCATGTAGCTTAGCAAAAACACAAAAGGACAACATTTGTAGTACACAGAATGAACATAATTCCACTTCCCAATTTATTTAGTTTTTGTTTACCTGGATAGAATGCTTATCCAAGTGTGACCATTTGCAGGTTCAGCTCTGGTATAGTCCTTAAATGCCACAGGACTAAGGTACAGTAGTCTATTTACAAATTCAGAATCAGAGAAACAAGACAAAGACTACTATTTACTTGTATATAAATGTGCATTGCCCAGATGTAGTGTGTAGCAGAGACAGAGTAGCGGTGGACACAGTAGTGAGGACTAGTGCTGGCTTATGTAATATGACCTGTAGTACTGCACTTGCACTTGCTTTGTTTATTTAAGAATTCTCTTAGTTGTGGCTTGAACTTTGAGTATCTCGCTAGTTATTTCCTCACTTACCTCCCTTAATTGCTTGCATATCTTGCAGACTTTCAGCTTCCTTTAGTGATTAGTAGCTTTTCAGGTTGCTGCACCACAGACTCTTGTAATGCAATGTGCACAGCAGTACTTGCTGCTACTTTTATTGTGCACTTTTAAGTCTCTTAGCAAGGTCATTGTACTACATGAAACTATGTAGAGTGACTGTTTCTTAATTGTACTTCTATCTCAATGCACACTTCAGCTAGTCTGCTTCAGTATCACAAACTCACACGAGTGCCTGTGAAGTGCTTCGTACATGTATGTCAAGGTGTGAAGTGAGGAAATGGAAACATGTAGGCACTGTGTTGCTATCACTCTCATTGCATGCTGTTGTTTACAACATAACACAGTTCTGCTAAACCATGTATTTTGACGCTAAGCAATGGTGTTGTCCTGAGTGGTCACGCTAATGAGGTGCCCAAAGATGCAAGGTAAGTGTTGAAATCAGCAACGTGCATAAACATAAGAGGGCTCCATTTTAACCCCCTGGAATGCGACCTGCTGCATGGTTGCTTCTGAATGCACTTGGGGGAGCAAGGCTCCCAGGTGGTACTCAAAAGAAAGTAAAATCTTTCTGTACTTTATGTACAAGGACCACCAAGGGCAGTTGCTGGGGGACTCTTCTGAGGGTCCCAGGTATAAAATGGAACCCTGGCACAGCCTTGCTAAGATGGGGAGTGCTGCTGTGGGCATCAGGTGCTCTGGTAAACATTACTGGCACTATTGTAGTGACCTGAGGAGGTGATATTCTGACCTTCTTGGCCAATGGCTTGAAAAGGTGAAAGATACTGTATAGGACATGTACAGTGAGTATGCAGGGCAGGTCTCTGCACTGTTATTTCATACGTAGTTAAATGGGTCCTTGCAGGACATTTAATTCTGGTTGCTTGTATTTGTTGTTAGTTTTTCAAACGAGGAGTAGATAGCACAGAATAAGCTCCTGTATCAGGTAAGAATGGAGTGTCTGTCCAGACATGGGTGATTTTTGACTACTTTCATCTTCAGTTCTGTACAGCATAGCAGCATTGAATTACTCACTGCTACAGTATGTAGAGGTACACTTAATACCCCTAGGCAGCATTACTGTGTATAGCCTAACACAACCTTATTCTAACTAACCCACATACACATTCTACATGCCCACTGCCACATGGTGCCTAATATGCAGGGCTGTCACCACAATCATGTGCTGTGAGCACTGTCAGAGTAAGAGGACATATAACATGATAGGCATACATATCATCATTTTGACTGTGCATCACCTCACCGTATCTCCATGCAGGTGCCATTTCCACCTGGCATACTGCTGGCATTTGTGCATTACCATGGTTCTGGATTGTGGTGTGTGACAAGCTCACATTATGATGGCTGCCACGCACATGCTGATAATTGCCTGTGTTGCCAATTGATGCGTATCTGCCTTTGCTGCACTTAACTGGCACCATATGCCTGTTGGGTCACATTCAGAATAAAGGTGTCCAAGTCCACACGGCAGTTATTTTGCTTGTCATAGACAACATAGTCACAGGACACATGCACATACCCAACGTGCCCCTTATGGCCAACATCACCATCCTGCCCTGGTTACTGCCACTGTTTGGCCAAGGGTGCCTTAGTATGCAAACCATTCTTCAGGGATATTTCAATTCCTGTACTTAGTTAGCAATATCAGCCATGCAATCATAGCATAACTGACACCTGATTAATCTCACCTGTAGGTACTTGTAAGAGTGATTATCAGACAGAGTTAAGATAATAATGTTTATTTTCTCTCTATATGTATTGCTGCTCTTGTGTTGCACTTTGTTTACTTTCTGTCTTTCTGTTTATGTTGCCATCTTGTGCAGCTTCAGCCACAGCAGTCCCTGTGGTTTTGCAATGGACCCCGCTCTGCCACTGCACCCATCCATCTCTTATCAACTCGCCATCTTCCTCTTGGGTGTCAGAAGTCCTGCAGTGGGGGTCAGTTTATCAGAGGTGATGGAGATGTTCATGAACAGGCAGCCTGATACTCACATTGGCTACCTGACAAGACTCTTTGTTTAGCTAACAGAGTTGCATCTCAACTTGGCACTGCCTGGTGCACCATCTGTGGCATAGCCCGGGGGGAAGGCAGTCATGGTGTTGACTGACCTGTTCCTGAGTGTGATTCAGAGAGTGTGATCAGGAGCTGGATCCTCATCCTACTCCCCAACAAAAATAGAGTAATAGTTTCCTCACAAGCTTTCTAAATATATATATATATTTTTTTATCAGGCAAGGGAGTGGTTTATTGTGCTGTAAAACAAAGTGTTATTGATACACATGTTAAATTCACATCCCTTCCCCCATCAGTGTAACATTTATGCTGGTCTTGCCTTGCCTGATAAAAAATATATATATATTTAGAAAGCTTGTGAGGAAACTATTACTCTATTTTTGTTTTACTTGGATCGCTTGTCTGTGTACTTAATAAAGGATTTTCAACTGGAAACAGACTGCCTGCCTTGCTTGGATTACTTTCGAATACATAATAGTTCTGTACAATATTTCAAATTATATATTTTTTATTATGGTTTTGACTTAAGACGAGTTTAAGTTTGCTACTTCAACTACTATTGCCTGATCTGATTACTATACAGTGATTAACTAACTAGAGATATATGGACTGAAAATCTTCCACACAGAGAAGTTTCTTACATTGTTTTGTTTTTGGACCCACTATACTTGTTTAGTGGGTTGTTTGAGACTTCGGGCATACCACGGAGGTTACTTGTTTCTAACTGTTTAACTAACATTATGTAACGCATGCATTTCTGGGTATGGTTATAGGTGATCACTGCACTGGTGAATGAGCGGCTTAAGTGTGTGTGAGAACTTAATGTTGCAGTGAGTTTCACTGCAGTGTATTGTATTGCATTAGCTGGTGATGCGCATTTTAGTTTTTTCTCTGTTTTTCTGCAATGTGCTGCAAACTGCTTGCCAAGAAAACTTTTATAAATTAAATGTGTAAAAAGAATTGTGAAGTACACAGTGATCCAAAAGAATAAGACAGTCCAAGCTAGTTAGTTGAAATAAGCTTCCAAATTATTCAGCAGGTTACCAGTAATAAAAACTGGACACCAACAAACATAATCTCAGTAGTCCACAAAGTTCATTAAGTGTAACAGTTGGACCTCCACTCCTTCAGCCAACTGTCAACCAAAACATTAAAGCTCAATAAATAGAATTCATAGATCTTAAACAACTGCAGTCTCAGGTGAAGAAGAGACCATGACTTTTGCAGCTGTACTTCAAAAAACTCTGCTGGCAGCCAGTTTGTGTAGGAGAGTTTGTGTCTACGATTTGTCAGTGAGACTGTCTGAGATGTTTGTTGGCACAGAGGAAATCCTTCTGTACTGGATAGTACACATGCAGCCCCTCTGCAGAATATTCATGAAGAAAGCTGCCTGTACATGCTGCTAAACTTGTGCAATGCATTGTACTCTGTATGTGCTGCCCTTCCATACGTAGCACAAGTAACAGTTTTGTTCTATATATTGCAAAGGGAGGGTGGGTTGCGATCGGAGGGGTTGAAAGTGACAATTGTTATTGCATAGTGGCAAGTGCCTGACAGTTCTGGCAGAGAAATTTAATATATCAATGCCATTTTTTTTCATACCTGCAGTTTGAGTGAATTATTGCAGGGCAAATTGATTTGGCTGTACTTGTTTTGTGGTGCACAGCTGTCCCATGTGCAGCGCTTCTGGATGGTTCATGAATCACTCTGTGACTGCAGCTGGCATAACAGGGTACTAGCACTCTGTTATTTGAAAAGCAGCAGAGACTGATGGGAGGCAAATACTGCACTGGTGAGATTCTTTGTTTTTTGACATATTTATTGAATTACCACTTAATGTATATGTACAATATATTTATACAAAATAAAACAAACCATATTAACATGTTCCTCATTACAAACATTATACATTTTTGTTTTGTATTACTATCATCAATCCAACATTACATACATTTCTCAGTTCCTGCCTTCCCTTAAATCTTGTGCCTCCTCCAAAACATTATTCTGTATGCATTGTTCCCACAATGTCCATGTTTTTCTATGTAATTTACTCCTGCCCTTTTTTAAAAATCCCATCCCAGTTATTGTGTCTCTGTTACAATATTCACTTTTACTTCAAATACAGTTGCTCCAGACTTTGATATTTCCATTTTCTAGTAACTGCTTTTTTTTGGAAGCCACCAGCATTAAACTCAACAAGGCCTTACTGTCTAGACAGCTCAGATCTTGTATCCAAGCTCCAGAAAAAAAATAAATAAATAAAAAAAAATTTCCTTAGTTACATCTACTTGCTCATTCAGTATTTCTGACAGAGTACTCTCTAGAGCATTTCTGAAGTCTGCCAACGAATTACACTCCCAAACCATATTCCCGGTTACCTCTTTTTTTCCCATCACATCTCCAACATTTGCCGCCTACCTTTGGAAAAAATTTTTGGATTCTGCTTTGGGTATTAAAAATATCTATGCAAACACTTCCAAACAAAAATCCTAAGTCTTGTACACTTTGTAGCATATTTGGGAGCCAAGCATATCTCCTCCCATTGTTTCCTTGTGAATTGCTTATCCAGTCTGTCTTCCCAATCCTTTCTAACCTCTTCTGATTGACTCGTATACTTATTGTGCAATATTTCATATGATGTACTCATTTCTTGGCCTCTGACTGTTACCTTTACCTCTCTAGTTATTTGCTCAGAATACTTTGTTTCCTTTGCCAGTTTTATGCAATAAATTCCAGCCCCCTCTTGCCTGTTCTTATACCCTTAATTATAGACATCCCGATCAGCAAAACTTCCTTTCTGCGTTTTCACAATGGCTTAGTTCTTAGAATGCTTTCTGCTACTTTATGAATATGATGTTCTGTTTGGCTGTTGTTATTCCCTTAGGGGTCTGCATTGGCTGTTGTTATTCCCTTACGGATCTGCATGCAGAATTCCACTCTGTTAATAATTCTTCAGTTTCTTCTCTGTTTCATTATCCCTTTCCACTTGAATTATAGCTCTCTGCTGGTGTTGTACATATAAGCCTTAACAGTGTAGCTCGAAAATATCCCTTCAAATCAGGTAATCTTAATCACCTCCTTCTGTCGGAAGGATCAACATATCCAGCTTGACCCTTGCCCTCTTCGCCTCCCAGAAAATTCCTTTAACTCTTTATTAATTACCGTCCACAAATTCTCTTCTGGTTAATTAAAAATATGCCTGACTTATACATAGAATGTTTTTAGTCCCTTTAGTTTTAACTGCTTGTATGTTGCTATCCATGTCCATAAAACAGAGCTTCAGATTTCTTAGTTTTTGTGTTGTCTTTTGTTTAGTCTCTTCCCACATATCCTTAGCTGCCATAACAAAATCCTTTTTAATCCATACTCCTCCAAGTACTTTGTTTTATCATATTCCCATAAATATGTGTATTACTGGACCAATTCATGTGTGGGTACATAGTTTACAGCTATAGCCTTTGTTTTGTCTTCACTAATTTTATATCTTAAAAAAAAGAAAAAAAAAACTGAACTGTCTCAAAATATTCCGCAACATTGAGATGTCCTTTTCTGATTCCATCAGGTACAATATAATATCATATGCAAATAAAACCAACTTTTCTTGAACACCATACAATTATATCCTTCTATTTCTGAGTCCCTTATTTTCTTTGCCAGTGATTCTAAATGTAGCTCAACAGCCCTGTCTGGTTCCTCTATTCATAAGTTCATAGGATGATACTCGGCTATTGGCCTGGAGGCCCTTGTAAGCCTAGCTAAGAATTTCGCCCATGTTCCCACAAAGTCGGCACCCGTTTCCCTTGTCCAGCAGAGACACAGGTGGAATCCTGGGGGTGTATTTTCTGTTTCCTATCCAGTCGTCCAGGTTCATCTTAGAGGGCTAGAGAGGTATTCTGCTTGACATGGAGAGGGAGTCTGTTCCACAGATGAGGGAGTCTTTGGTACACAAATCTATCCCACCAACAAGTTTTGTTAATGTCACAGACCAGGTTGAGGCCTTGCATGCGGGTTGTGCGAGTGGAGTTTGACTTACGGATATGCAGCAGCTCCATCAAGGCTGGGTCTGAGATGGCCTTGTATGTCAGACACAGGTCAGCTCGGAGCAGTCTGTATGAGACTGAGTAGAGGGACTGGGCTTTTAGCTTATCTGTACAGGATAGGTGTTTGAGACAATGGCTTTTCCTGGTCAGGAACCTCTGTGGTCTCTCCTGCTGCTGCATGTGCTTGGCAAGATCCATGCCAAAGGAGGCAGTGTACTCTATAATGGGTCTGATAAGGGACGAGTACATTGATGTTATGACCTCCTTGTTCCTGGATGAAATACCCTTACTTATGAGGTGGGCCATGTAGAAAGCCTTCTGTACAGCAGAGGCAATGTGATGGTCAAAAGTCAGGTTGCTGTCAACCTGGGTGCCCAAGTCCCTCATGACTGATTGCATGCTTTGTACATTGTTATTAATGTGATAATTAGTGGGGGTGCCATTTTCTCTAAAGGGGACATAATCTGAGAGGAACCCTCCCACTTTGATTTTTGCCTCTGACGTCTCATATATCTTTCTGATTAACCTTATTGTATCAGGAAAAGCAAATGCTTCCATTTACATTTGTAAATACTGTGTATGGTGCATGACTACCAGTTTATTACCCTTATTTGCTGACTTAAGTACCAGTTCTCTCTGCTAGCTCAAACCCTGCAGAGCTGTCCATTCTAACTTGGTTAAATTAAACTGGACCTCATGCATATTATTTTTAAACTCATAAAACTTGTACTCATCTGGATAGTTTAACATAGCAGAGAATTGTTGAATCCCTTCATGGTGAAAGGGAGGCAAAAACATACTTTTATATGCTTCATCTTGCGTGTTCAAAGGACAGTATGCTTTCACTTCTAAATCTGAATCAAAGGAATAAAAACTTGCATCATCACTACCTAATTCCTTGAAGGAATTATAAGTACTGTCAGTATCAACATTCTTATTAACAGACAGTTCAAAATAATACAAGTGCAACTTCCTAATTAAGTTAAAAATCTCACAGCAATTTCTTCATATGTAAATACACAGCCTGACAAATTAATAACAAAACTTGAACATATTTTATCATAATTGTGCCACAACATGAGGCAAATTAATACCATTTCCCTCTTTTTGATTGTTGTGTCCCTATGACCAGGTACATAGGGAAGGACCATTTCAACAACAATGAAAAAGTCAGGCTGTGTATTTACAAATGAAGAAATTGCTGTTCTTGACCGTGGTTGAAAGTTTGTACCTACTGTTTTACCATAGGTTCATAGGATGATATTAGGCTATTGGCCTGGAGGCCTTTATAAGCCTAGCCAAGAATTTTACACATGTCCCAGAAAGTCAGCAACTGTTTCCCCTGTCCAACAGGGACACAGGTGGGATCCCAGGGGTGTATTCTGCTTCCCATCCAGTCATCTAGGTTTCTCTTAAAGAGGGCTAGTGAGGTGCTCTGCTTGACTTGGAGAGGGAGTGTATTCCACAGATGGGGTAGCTGTTGGGACACAAATCTATGCCACCAGCAAGTTCTATTAATGTCACAGACCGGGTTAAGGCCTTGTGTGCGGGTTGCCCGAGTGGATTTTGACTTATGGATGTGCAGCAACTCCATCAAGGCTGGATCTGAGATGGCCTTGTATGCCAGACACAGATCACCTCTGAGCAGTCTGTATGAGACTGAGTAGAGGGACATGGTTTTTAGCCTATCTGTATAGGACAGGTGTTTGAGACCCTGGATCTTCCTAGTCAGGAACCTCTGTGGTCTCTCCAGCTGCTGCATCTGCTTGGCAAGGTGCATGCCAAAGAGGGCATTGTACTGGAGAATGGATCTGATGAGGGAGGAGTACAGGGATGTTCTGACCTCCTTGTTCCTGGATGAAATACCCTTACTTATGAGGTGGGCCATGTAGCAATCCTTCTGCGCAGCAGAGGCAATGAGGTGGGCAAAAGTCAGGTTGCTATCAACCTGGGTGCCCAAGTCCCTCTTGACTGATTGTAAGCTTAGTATATTATTAATGTGATAATTAGTGTAGACGCCATTTTCCCCAAAGAGGATAGTGATGCATTTCTTGGCATTTAGTTTGAGGCCATGCTTCTAGCACTCGTCATTTGTTTAGGTAAGGCCCTCTTGGAGGATGTTCACATCACTAGGGGAATTTAAGACAGCACCCTGCTTGCAGTCATCTGCAGACTTGGTCAGCCACAGACCACTGGTTTTGGCTTGCACCTCAGAAGAATATATCCCAAACAGTAGGGGCCCCAAGACCATTCCTTGGGGTATGCCGCTCATTACGGGTCTACTACTAGAGGTGGCTTCCCCTGTTTTAACTGAGTGGGTTCTATCAGTGAGCCAGTTAGCTACCTATCTGGTAACATATGGGTTGATGCGTAGCTATCTATTATGCCCGAGTGGGCAATAGTGTCAAAGGCTTTGGCTAGGTCAAGGTAGGTGATATGCACCGTCTTCCCCTCGTCCATGGCTTTAGTGACTGTTTCTAAGACGTCAACCAAGTTTAACAGGCATGTTCTCCCTTTGACAAAACCAGACTGTGTGGGGTCAAGTGCTTGGAGGTTGTCAATGTTCTTGTGTATAAGGTCCATGATAATGTGTTCCATGGCCTTGCAGATTGGGCTACTTAGGCTGATAGGCCTATAATTGCCTGTGTCAGTGGATGCTCCACCTTTATGTAGAGGGATGACAGTGGCTGTTCTCCATTCAGCTGGGACAAAGCTGGTGCTCAGGCTTTGTTTGAATAGGGTGCATAATGGTGCTGTGTGCTCATGCCTGAGCTCATGTAGGATGCATCCAGGGATGCTGTCAGGTCCTATGGAGGCTGTATTTTTGTCTTTGAGAGGACATTAAAAACCTGTTCCCTGGTGATGAGGGGAGGTGCTGGGGATGTCCTAGTTTACTGACTGGGAGGACAGGGGGGCAAAGTTTTCACTGAATCTGACTACCAGCAGGTTGGCTATATATATGACATTTGTATATGTTTTGTTCTTGACCATCAGTTCAGAGCAGATGTGGGTGCTACCTTTGAGGTTGCAGACGTATATGAAGAAGGCTTGTAACTGTCCTTAGTGGATGTGGCCAATTTGGAATATAAGTTAGCCTTAGAGGATTTCACCAGTGATCTTATTTGCTTGTTCAGACAAAGGAGAGATTGCTTCTAACTTGGCATCTGCTCCTTCTTATTTATTTATTTATTTTCAGTTTGTTTGCCAGGATGATCCATTGGACCTGGAGGGGCCCATTTTCAATGGAATCTTGGAGAGAAAAGCTCCAAGTTAAATTATACATAATAAAAAAAAATAGTAAAAGCATAATAGATGCATGTTATTACAAAGTACACAAGTAATGGTATTAATAAAACAGTACAGGTGTTAGTAGGTGCAAACGATTCAATAATATTTATAAATTCTTGCTCCTGGACAGCAATTTTTTCCTTTTATTATAGAGTTTGTTTATTGTTGCTGTCCACCAGACAGGTTTACTCTTTCTTGAAGATGATTTGGTCCTGTCTGGTATTGCTGAGTCCATGCAGCTATGTAGGTTCTTGTATAGTTTTTTGGTGAAGGCTTGGACATTAGTGTTAGTTCCAACCTAAGGGATGGTGGCTGTGAAGCTGCTTATACCTTATGTCAGGAGAATGTAGTCAGCTTTAGAAAAGTATTTTTGTTTGACCCTGACAAGGGGTGGGGGTCAGGAGGAGATGGTGACTTTGAAAGTGATTGCTTTATGGTTGGATCTTACTAAGGAGGATGACGCTGTAGGGGTACTAATGTGGCTACTCATGTTGGTTAGTATCAGGTCTAGGTATTTTTACCAAGGTTGTATTTGCTGAAATGCGAGATTTGTAAGTTAATTAGGAAGTTGCACTTGTATTATTTTGAATTGTCTGCTAATAAGAATGTTAATATTGATAGTAGTTATGATTCCCTTATAGAACTAAGTAGTGAAAATGTGAGTGCATTCACCTCATACTATAAAAGCTTTGCCATGTAGTGAGCTCCTAAGGTTATGTAGATTATGCAATATGGAGGTTTTTTTTTTTTTTTTTTTTTTTTTAAAGAATTGCTTATTACTGTGGATATGTTTGCCAAGAGGGGGTATGATCATATGACACTAAAGAGCTGTATAGAAAAATTTAGAACAGAAAAGGTGATAAGTGACTTGGATATGCATTCACATAAGAATCAAATAGGAAGGGAGAATAATCAAAGAAAATTATATATTTTGTTACTATATAGAACTTGTTGAGTAGACAAATAATGCATTTATTAGGATTTTACTAATTTTGTTGGTGAATTTAAAGGATTTAGCTGATGTATTATGTAAAACTCCCATGTATTTTGTATAAAAGAGGAAGAAGTATAAAACATATGGTGGTGCATGGTAGGTATGCACCCCCCCCCTTCCCAGATAATGCATCTGACACTATCATGCTAGTAGGGACAATACCCTGTGGAAGGTGTTCTAGTTGTAAATTTGTAGTGAACAGCTTTGGTAAAACCAGTGGAGAGAAATTTGTGATGAAATACAAATATAGCTGTGATACAGAAAGGATAATTTATCCATTAAAATGTCCCTGCAACACATTTTATATAGGAGAAAGTAAAAGAGCATTCAAACCAACATTTCAAGAACACATGAGATATTAAAAGGGGTCTGGTTGAGAGCCCTGTTGCAATGCACTTTAAAATACATCGTGGTAGTGAAGTTGGGGGGTTGCAAGGCACAATGTAAGAACAAATACATGTTAGTCAGTATGGTAATGTGAATATAAAAGATAGACTATTGTATACAGAGTCAGTTTTTATACTGAAATATGACCCTTTTAATTCCCCATGGATTGAATATAGAGTGCAACTTGAAGTTTCTTATTTAATAAGGTGGAGTTTTTTAAATGATTTAATTATGGTGTGATTTAGTATGGTGCTGTTTTTATGTACTGTTTTACTCCTTGAAGGCTGTGAGCCAAAGTGCTAGAGATTTTACTGGAATAAATCTCGGATACCTGGCATGGCGGTTTGTGTTTGTTCTATTGTGCTCGCTGCTGTTGGTGTTGCAAAAAAAAAAAAAAAAAAACAGCCACCATGCCGCAGTTTTATCTAGATGCTAACAAAAACATAAGCAGTGATGTCATAAGAACAAACTAATCCATTTTGATATTCCAATTATAGAGCAATGGGGTACAGTGGAAAGAAAGTAATTATTATAGAACCTTTTGAATTGAGAGGACTGTAAAGTCATGTAATTCATATAATGTGTTAAACTGTTGTGTTTGAAGTATTTGTGTGAAAGGACTGGGGGGGTGTTGAGTACTCCTGTACCCTTACTGCAATGTATACCATCTTTGTGTTTACACTTTCCCTTAGGGGCAAATAAAAGTCCTCATTTTTAAAATTCTGGTCAATGTTATGGGCTTTGCAGTTACAGTAGGTAGGCAAATAGTTGTGGCACTGTTCAGTTGCTCTGCTTGGAAGTGCTTAATTTTTTGAAATCTGCAGTACTGTTAGCAGCAGCGTTAGATGTGATTATGCGTTTTGTACAATTTCAGTTTTATTATCAAAGGAAAAAGCATTGTTAAACAGATTTATTTTCTAAAATATATAGTCTTAAAATATGTTTCATTCAGATTAAAGCTATGCATAGACTGCCCTTGTTTTCATATGTTGCCATGTCCAGCTGTATTGCCATGTGATTGTTTACAAGTGACTAACATTTAGTTTTCTTTTCTTTTTGCTGTACAGATTGCAATAGCAATTGGTGTAAATTTAAGAACATTCCTTCGACTACAGCCCTGTGACAATGGAAAAGTTACCCTAAGTTTACCAAATACTGACACCCATGTGAGCTGGAACCTGCATGAGCTCGAATCACTAACATCAGCATATTATCAAAGTAGGTAAAGGTAAATAAATAAAAAAAATATGCATTTTAGCTGTATTTTCATTTCCAGTGCTAGATAGTAGCATCCCTCCATTTAGATCCATCACTTTCCTCTCCCTTTTTTCAGGGTTTTCTATGTTCAGGTAGTGACTGTGCATCTTCTTCGTCTTTCAGATGCACCTAGATTGAGGAGTGTGAGTTAAGGTTACTCAGGATTACTTTGGATCATTGCTAACATTTCAGTAGAGTGTCAGCTGTTAGAAACCTTTATGGGCTAAATTTTAAATAAAAACATTTGAAAACATAGAAATGGGTGAAAAATCTTCATAGAACATAGCGGGGGGGATAGGTTGTCACTTGACATCACCATATGGTTTGCCATCACCAGACTCTGTTAATAGAAGGTGTTCCCCATTAAGGTTTTTCATGTTTTATGATGACTTCAAGCTGTGTGGTTGTGAAGGGTAGTCACAGCACTATGCACATGGGTTGCAAGAGCAACTATTTCCTCACTGCAGAAATGTACTTTTATGTCAACTTTGTGTGTGTCAGATGTATTCAGTCTTACTGAGTAATGTAACTAATGCTCTAGATAACACTGTACCGTACATTTTTAGAGTAGTGGTCTGGAATATTGCAGTTTAGATTCAATGCAGAGCAATGCTAAATAAGTTGAGGAATATGGAAATGCATTGGGGGATGTAATCATAATGATAGTAACAAGGTTATCATATATAACTTAATGGTAAGTAGCTAGTGACATGGTGGCAAGTAGTAACCAAAATAAGCAGTTCAACAACCAGCAAACTTCAAGAAAACAACCACTAGGCCAGTCCAAAGTAAAAACAAACTTTTAATGGTAAAAAAAACAAAAAAAGCACAATGGCTTAAGAGCATATAGTACAAGATAAGCGCTTTCACCTAATATAGGCATCATCAGTCTTAGTCATCAGTCTTAGTATAACAGGAACACGGGGGCATTAATGAGTATATTTCTATTGCTTGTATTTTAAAACAAAAAAGAAAAGAGTGTTAAGTTTTAACTTCAAGGGCTTGGAAGATTATTGTTTTACTTTATGTACTGTGTTTTTATTGCAGAATTATGTTATTTTGTTTTTTGTACCTGTGTCATTGACAATTTGTACATGCATACATATTTTATTGGGGATGGGTGCTTTTAGAGCACATACTTTATTGCATATTTAAGTGTATATTCAAGTGTTTTATTGTATTATTGTTTACTTGTTTAATTACTATTAGCTACAGGAAATTATGTGGATGGCTGGCTATATATTGAGCAGATTGTTTTTTGTACTATGACTCTGATGATGCCTATATTAGGTGAAAGTGCTTAGTCTTGTACTATATGCTCTTAAGCCATTGTGCTTTTTTTTGTTTTTTTACCACTAAAAGTTTTTTATTTTGGATTGGCCTAGTGGTTTTCTTGAAGTTTGCTGGTTGTTGAGTGGCTTCTTTTGGTTACTAGTTGAAAAACCCAGGCATGTCAGAAGTAGGAGCGGACCGTACCATTGAGACTCTCATGAATGAGCTTACTGTGGTAATTAAACATTTATCAGCCAGCCTAAAATGAAAGGAGGACAGAAATGCCAAATCCTTTGATATTCCAGCTTCCCAGGTTGAGTTGCTCACTTTACATACTCCAGTGGTTTCCAAGGAAGCTTCTACGTCCAGGAATGGTATGAAGGACACCCCTGCGATTATGGACATCGATGGTATACTCTGTACCCCTTCTGTGAACTTTACTTCAATTAATTGTGCTGAAAGAAGTGAAACGGGAAATATAAGTAACAAACTAAGCCTTTTTGAAAGGTTTGTAAATGCTACAAATCTTTACAATTGGACAATGAATTCTTCTAAATCAGTATCTTTTGAATCATGTACCAAAAGGCTTACGCATATGGAAGTATCCAGGTGGAACCGAGGCTGGATCTACTATGCACAACGAATTACTGGAACTTTTTGATATAGGGTTGGAAATTATGAACATTATTAAGAGAGAAAACGGACATAAGTTGGTTCAGCTACAGAAAGACATTAATGAACTTAACAGTAGTATTACGAATGATTTATTGTTTCCTACTGTTTCTGTGAACTATAAATGTATTTTCCAGGATTTAGATAGGTTTGTCAAGGAAAATATTGTAAAAACAGCAGTGGAAGATAGATAGGGATTCAAGGGACTATGCTGACAGGAAAGTTTACCACCCCCCATTAAGCGATAAGGAGGTTTAGGTGTTGATTCAACTGGTAATGGTGTGGATGGTCAGGTTGATTTTGATCCAGCTGTGAATGATGGTAACGAAGTATATACCGAAGAAAGTGACGGATATTTTTTAGACTACCAACCAGAATTGAGACGTTCAGAGCATCTTATGAATTGGGGGGAACAGAGCTCATGGGAGCATCTGGACAGACAAATGACCTACAGGGGCACTGGGAATCGAGGGGGAAGGGGAGGGGGAGAGGCATATATTGAACAGGTCACCTGATGTGAACTTTACAATGTTTTCTGATGTTGGCTTCAATGTGTCTTCAAATGTTTCTATAGACAATACTCAAGTATTTGTTCTAATGCTGTAAGTGAAGACAATTTTATGATTGTGACTGCACAGAACAACTATGGTACTGTGATTCTTTTTTTTTCTCAATTTTTTTTTATTTTTCAAATACAGTTGAATAAATTCCATAGTATTTGTATATAACATCTTAAGTAGCTATGTATACTATTTACATCAGCCTGACACTGTAACAGGGCTTGATATATATACAATTACTTTATAGGTATAACAATCCAGTTGTCAGAGTGTATCTGTTCAGTTATTGTAAAGTGTCAATCAATGATCAGACTTCCATGGATTGTTAATAAATGGCTTAGGATGAATCCTTAATTCTTTAATTTTTAATTTCCAACAATGCTATGGTCTTCAGTAGGCTATAGAAGCCTTCCAATGTCGGTATTGTGTTTGTACTCCATCTTCTTGTTGTGCACTTCCTTGAGATTGCAAGTATTGTCCAAACTAGATACATATTTGACTCATTCAAATGAGAACCTTTGTACACATTTAATAATACTAGAGCTTTAGATAAGTTAAATGATTCATTAAATAAAGCTTATAAAAAGTTTTAATACCATTCCAAAATGGCTTAATTTTAACACAGTCGAAAAAAAATGTGATTCCAATCTGCATTGTGTATTTGCGCACACCTCCAGCATATTCCCTTTGTGGAAGAATTAATTTTAGTAATTCTATCTGGAGTTAAGAATGCTCTGGGCAAGCATTTCCAATTAAAAACTTTCCAGTATTGTGTAAAGGATGTATGTTTTATTGACAATAAAATGTTTGATTTAATTTCTTCAGTTAGCTGTAATGAGTGTCCTTTTGTTATATAATTCCAGTATGAGGATTTGGGTGTTGCTTTGTAATTTAGCAATATCTTGTAAAATTTCGAAATACTATTTCCCATGCCATCATTATATATGATTTCATATAGGTATTTCGTAAGTTTAGGTATTTCTTTAAAGGAATAATTGTTAATTATTCTGCATAAATCTTGCGAATACGTCAGAATGCTTTGCATAGTTAGCCAATCTTGTTGTGGAATTTTGTTATGTTGTTTCTATTGTTTGCATATCCAGAACTTTTAGTTCTTTGATACATTGAAACCAACAAACAAATCCTTTCTGTTCCCAGAAATTAATTATTTCTCTGTATATTTTATGTAGATAGCTCTTTATAACTATGAATAATGTTAAAAAATCAAACCAGATTTTTAAATCTTATATTTGCATTAATAATTTTCCTAAATAAGTTAATGTAATAATTAATCATACAAGTTTTAGTGGGCTTAGTTATATTATATTGCATGCTAATACATAATATTTGCTGTGGCAAATTCTTTTTATCTGTTTGAATTTTTTTTTTTTTGTAAATCAAATTCATTTATTGATATTACAATTAGCAATTCTTTCCAATTTGCAGAATAATTTGAACTTATCCAGTCTGAAATTGTTTTAGATATTGATACTTTTATATGTGTTTCTATATCAGGAATGTTTAATCCCCCGTTTCCATGGTCTGATATGATGCATTAAAGCTATTTTGTTTCTTTTGGGAACCCATAAAAATTTTATTAGGCATGAGTTTATTTCTTTCAGTATATTCCTTTCTGGTAACAGTTGTATTGCCAAAGCTATATATAGAATTTTGGGTAGTAAAACAATTTTATTAACTGTAGTTTTATCTTCAAATGTTAATATTATTTTGTTCCACTTTTCCACAGAGATTCTAATTGTATTGATGATATTATTGTAGTTTTTTTTGACTAATTCATTATTATCCTTGCATAACTCATTTCCTAGATATTTTAAGGTAGATTCCTGTTTGCCTATAATGTGATTCCCCTTCATCTACAATTCTTTTTTTTTATTTAAAAATAAAAATTTTGATTTTGATTTATTGAAATGGAATCCTGAGGTCCTGTAAAATGTGTCAATTAAAATATCTAATTCTTCTAATGTCTCTTTTGTATTGGATAATGTGAATAATATGTCATCAGCAAAGAGCATTACTTTAGAATTGTATTGTAAATAAACATCTACTACTTTGATTTTTGTATTGTTACATATTGAATCTGCTAATATTTCAATAGCCAAAGCAAATAGAATCGATGACATGGGGACATCCTTGTTTAGTACCATTTGTTATATGTATAGATTCAGAGGTGAAATGACCTAGCTTAACATACACTAAATTATTTGTATATATATATTCTTTAGTAGATGAGCAAAGGAATGAGGAAATTCAAATAACACCAGGATTTTGAATAAATAGTACCAATTTAGGGAATCAAAGGCTTTCTCTATATCTAAGCCAATTATGAGTGTTTCTTTATTTTCTTTATTAACATAATCTGTAAGAGAAATTATCCTTTTAATATTGTCATGTGTGTGTCTATGATATGTAAATCCAGTTTGATCCTTATTTGTTTTTTTGGATAGTGATATTTTCATTCTGTTAGTTAATATTGTCATAAATAGCTTATAGTCATTATTTAATAATGATATAGGTCTATATGCGGTACAGAGGATTGAGGATTTGTTTTCCTTTAGGATTGGTGTGATTAAGGAATATCTCCAAGAGGGTGGTATTAAAGCTTGTTACTGAATTTCTAATAGAGTTTTATGGACGAGGGATAGTATCTTTGAAGGAAAAAGTTTATATATTTCCATAATTATGACATCTATACCTGGAGCTTTATTATTTTTACCCTCTGTTATTGTATCTGTAATTTCTTTGTAAGTTATGGTTGCTTGCAGATCTAGTTTTATTTTTTCTGTTTTTTTTTATATTAGAACATTTTTCATCTAGATTTAATTGATCGATATGTATATTTTCTTTTTGGAAATGTTCCATATAGTGATTTCTATAGGCATCAAGAATGTCACCTATATCCAAGACATTTTTCCCTTTCTTTTCATGGAAGATACTTTTAATGTTATTAGCTTTTGATTGTATTTTGATTCTTGTGGATAAATTATGTAGATATTTGGGAGAGGTGCCCAAGGTATTAATTTTTAGTTTTTCTAAAGCTAAACTAGTTTTATGTGCTATAATTTCATTGTATTTATTGTTTAATACTTTTACTTTCTTTTTCATCTCCAAATGATTTTGATTTTTTTCAGTTCTTACTGACAAAAGTTTGGATTGTAGATCTAATAATTCAGAATCCCATTCTCTGATTTTTTTTTATACCAAGTTAGGGTTTTACCATATATGTAAGCTTTTAATGAGTCCCATTTCATTATTTTATTTATCTCTGTGGTGTAGTTAATATCTAAGAAGAACTGTAATTTAGATAATAACCAGGGCTTGAACTCTTTCATTTTAGTTATTTATGCTGGAATTCTGGAGTTAAAGATTAATGGTTTGTACCCATTTTGAAGTTTTAGTATCAATGAATTGTGGTCTGAAAAGGGGGAGGGACTGATTGAGAAATTAATGATTTTAGAGTGTAGGTCATGAGTAGCAAATGTTTTATCTGTTCTAGTTTGGGTACCAAATCTGTGATCTTGATGGGAAAACAACAAAAATTTATCTTCTTTAAATTTGAAAGTATCTACAAGATGAAAAGATTCTACCCACTTGTTTAAAGCTTTTGATACAGCAGATGTATGCAGTGGTCTTTCTTTTGTAGTTTCAGAAATATCAAATATGCAGTTAAGATCTCCACCTAATATTAAGTTGCCTTTATAATTATTGGAAATGAAATCCAAGTGTTTTTTAACAGTTCCTGATCCAATGCCTGGGATCCAGTATAGATTGGCTAGGGTCCATATTCTGTTATTATATTTAACTATTACTAATGCCATAAGGCCTTCTTTATCTTCATACTTATAAATGATTTCTGGGTTAATCACATTTGTTTTCCATAAAATTGTTACCCCTTTTGTCTTTGTCTTATAAGTGGATTGTGCCAATATCATATATTCCTTAGGATTCCATTTGTAATTGTCATTTGTTTTGAAATTAGTTTTTTGAAGGAAGCGAATTTGTGCTTTGTTCAGTTTTAAATATTTCAGTAGATTTGATCTCTTGCTACGATAGTTTAAGCCATTGGTATTTAAAGATAATAAACTTAAATCCATCTTTGGTTATTTAGACTATGTATTTTTTGTTTTATTGTGACTATTAAACATTTTCCTCTGATAACTATAAAGTATATGTTTGAGCTTTTAAAGGAAATTATCAGTTTTATACTTTGAGTGTTTGCCAGCAAAGTAATGTTTTGGTCAGGCATACTAAACATGTTTTTGTGAAATAAATTTAAATTAATAAATGTTAACAAAACTAAGATCCACACTAGCCATGGAATACAAATCATTCATAATCTGATGGATAAACCTAAGTCCATCCTATTATCACTCATACCTTGACAGTCCAGAATATCTGAGCTCCATAGATTGAATTATCATATGGAGAATATTTGTAATAGGAATAAGCAATATTTATATTATTTTGAACAGATATAGTACTATTATATTAGACAGAATTCTAATACAATATAAATGTCTACGTATTGTATAAGCAATTAATATTTACATGAAGAATAGATGACAAGCAATTTAGTCATAGTAAAGTAGGATGTATCCTATATAAAACCTCAGTAAAAGATTATAGCACACAGTTATTTAACATATTCACCCTTATTGATGAAGTCTTTCAAAAATTATTACTTAAGATATATATATATATATATATATATATATATATATATATATATATATATATATGGTAATAATATTTATCCCTAATGTTTATAATGCAATGTATTTTTCTGGATATATCAGAAGTTATATTTCGTTGTTTGCCAGCATTTAAGTAATCACTTTGTTTGTTGCTAACTTACTTAAAGCATCAAGTTTGTTTTATGTAAACATTGATGTATGTTAGTACATTTTAATTATCAGTGCATCCCTTTTCCCCCATTTCCTGTACATAAGGATTTTCATATCTGTCATTTCTTATTATAAAATGAGTGAAATTATAGGATAAAAACAACATATTCACTTATTTTGATTAATGATTATAAGTTCCCTTTCCATATTCATAAATTGCCATTTTATGGCATATACTGAAAGTTTTTAGATTTAAATGACAACATTCTGTTTTGTATAATCAGCAAAGGTTAAACTGAGTGATTATTGCTAATTTAATACTATTCAGAATGTGATTGTTACATTCTGTGACATTCTTAGTTCAGGCTTCTATTGTTTCCCTAGAACAACTTTGTCAGTTTGATGTTATATATAAAACATTAGTTACCTTGGTAACAGCTTAAGTATTATGTATGGTCAAGATGTGTTACAAAACCACAATTCAAGGTAAAGCAATTATATGACTTGTTATGCACAATTACTTATATGATAAAATCATCATGCTTCCCCTTGATGTTCAGTATAGTGTATGCCATTTGTGACAAGTTAAAACAGTAGTGTTATTATACTCCAGCCCATGTTATTAAACTGAGTGTCTTGTTGTCAACTTAATACTATTTGTTCAGAATATGATTGTTACATTCTGTGACATTTCAAGTTCAGGCTTCTATTGTTTCTCTTGAACAGCTTTGTCAGTTTGATGTCATGTATAAAACATTAGTTACCTTGATAACCGCTGAAGTATTATATATATGGTCAAGATGGGTTACAAAAACTACAGTTCAAATTAAAGCAATTACATGCCTTGTTATGTATATTTACTTGTATAAGAAAATCATCATGCTTCCCCTTGATGTTCAATGTAGTGTATGTCATTGATGACAAGTTAAGACAGTAGTGTTGTTATACACAAGCCAATGTTATTAAATCCTTTCTTTAATATCTAAATTCAGCAGACTGCTTCATCTTATGACAATTGTATATCTTATGTCTAGATTTACTAAAATCATACATTACATAACTATTGTGTTTCTTTTTTTTTTTTTTTTTTTTGGCTGTTGCTTAGTTATTTGAGAGACCACAAGCTGTAATGTTTATTCTTATCATTAGCTCCTTTCAAGCATGTTTATACAGTCCATAGACTTTAAATTATGAGACCCTTCTAGTTTCTTATTTGTTATAAGTATATTTCCATCCTTACATACACGCATATCAGCACTTCAAGCACGGGCAACAGTACCCATCCAGTTTTCCAGCATACCATTCACTAGTTTATGTGGTGTGTTTCCAGGCTGTTCTTAAAATAGCCGAACCAATATTTGTCCTGCTTCATTTTACCAACCTGTTCCATGCAGTGGCCACTCTGCCAGTGAACCACTCAACACACCTTCCATTCCCACAGATATTTCCATGAAGGAAATCTGATGAGACTCTAGCACTTCCTGGCAACCCCAAACACCCCTAGAATCAGCTGTCCCCATATGCCCAACACGTCCATGCAGGCTCACCTCCCAGACCACTGCAAAGGGTACTGCACAAGACCAAGTGCTCTTAGTCTTTCACAATAACTCAGACTTCCACTCTTATGTAAGTCCTTAATGTGTTCGGACCAAAATACATTTTAAATATAAAATTGCGCTTATTATTAATTTTTTTTAATCAAAAATCAACTTATTGAGCTAAATGAAGTGTTGGGAGACCATCAATATGTGTACATGTAGTTTAAAACAGCCCTTGTTAAGCATTATCATCACTCTGTCTCTGTTACCATAGCAACCTGGGAGCATCTGTTTCTGTTAGTGTTTCTGTGTACTGCATACCAGAGGCTCGTGATGCACCTGAAGCAAAGCTTCAACTCACTGCAACCTCAAGCCTAAATTCCCTCCCTTTCAGTGAGGCAGCAGCCAGGAAAAGAACAGAGAGCAAACAGATAAAAAAAAAAAAAAACCCTCCCAACAAGCCGCCACAACAAGAGACAACACACTCATCTAGTCCTCCCACCTCTCACTCAGCAGACATACATACAAACCATTCTCTGCCAGAATATCCCAAATCATAGTTCTGTCCACCCCCTTCCTCTGGATCCAGGCTAAAACACCAATGGTCTCTTCCTAATACACAAGCATCAGTAAACCTCAATCACAAACCGCAACCCACAGCTTCCCAGAGAAGAAAATAGCAATATATAACAGCTGCCAGACACAGCTGCATCCATATACACCATGTCAGGCTTAATCAAACAGCACTCAAAGCTATGATACCTGCCATAATTTATATTAACCGTGTTTAGACAGAATAATAATGACATTTGTACTAGCTACTAGACACAGCTACATCCGCGCACGCCGTATCAAGATTGATCAAACAGCACTCGTAGCTGTGATACCTGCCATAATTTATATTAACTGCATTTAGACAGAATCGTAATGACATTTGTGCTAAGAGCTTGCTACTATTATTTAACCAGGATATAAATGACATTTCTAAGTCATACTTTAACTGAAGAAGCCATTAGTCTCTCTGACAGCATTTTTTTCAAAACACTCTAGTGTTACTGCTATTATATATATGATTTTAATTTGTTACATTTGAGTCTGAACTCTGATGAATGGTACTGTGTTGAATTTATTAATTAATTACTTAAATTATTATAAGTAAAAATCAATGAAATGAACAAGATAAGTATTCACTGAGTACAAGTAGGGGAAGAGAAACTTCTATATTTGTATTATATGTTGCTTTGTTTGGCTTATATATAATGTAAATAGTAACCCATCTTGACCTACCTTTGTTTGTGAAGAATTATTGGACTCTTTGAACATTCTGAATAAATCATTACTGTTTCTCAGTTGTTTAAGAATCCCTCCTTTTTAAAAAATAAAAACAGATGACAAGTGATCTACCATATCAATTGATACTTTGAGAGATGTATTTGTAAGAGTTATTTCTTTGGGACAACTGTCTTGGAATCAGTTTTTTGTTTCTTCTTTCTAGCATCAGTCCAGGGATTTGTTTATTTTATTCTTTTAAGAGTAGGGGCCATCCATTCCATTTCTTCTGGGATAGACGCTATGTTGTTGTTTTTGATGAGTATAGTAGCTTCTTCTAAGTCATTATAGGTTCTCATCTCATTGGCAAAAAGCATTTTTATCTGGGCTGGAAAGGACAGCTGTGCTTTAATGTTGTTTTGTTTCAACAGTTTTATTATTGGCCAGACTTCTTTCCTTTGTTCTAGTATTCTGGAAGAATAATCATTGTGAAACCTTATCAGGCTTTGATTGTATTTTAAGGGTGATTTTCTCCAAGCAGATTTTAATATTGGTTCTTTGTCTAGAAATGAAAGAAATGTTATAACTATGGATCTAAGTGGAGTATTTGTTAAGTTAGAAGCAGGTTTCCTCAGTGCTGTATGCACCCTTTCAATTCCTAATGAAAGTCCCTCTTTCAAGTCTAAAATGCAGGAATCCTTGTTAAGAATGAAATAATGTCTTCTCCTTCAGTGTCTCCAGGCAGTCTAAAGATCCTTATGTTGTTTCCCCTTTCCCTGTTTTCTAAGTCATCTATTTTATTAAGCAGCCATGTATTTTGTTTAAGCAGAAATTCTTTTTGGAATTCTTCCTCTTTGAGTCTCCCTTCAATGTCATGTAGAAAAGTCTCTATATTTGTTATTTTTATTTGGTGTTGCTGTAATAGTTCCTTAAGAGTATCAGTCTGTTTTTGAGAAGTTAATTTGAGGTTTTTAAGTCATTTATAAAGCCATCCATCTGCAAAGGTAGTTCCTGTAAGGTAGATGTCAATTGCAGTTCTTTTTTCAAAGCAACATCTGGATGAGAATTTCTTGAGTTGTTCATATTCAGTGACTCAATATATCTCCAAGTTACTTGACAGGAAAATTTTTGTATATCTCCACCAAAACTGATATTTATGTAGTTTAGTAGTTTATCTATAGATTTCTGACATTTTAAACTTGAAAATTATAACATTTTCTTGTATTATTTTACTAGTTTATGGATCTCTCAAATTTCACTGCTCTCAGTTGGCCATCTCACCCCCCCCCCCATGGTACTGAGATTCTGAGTAAACAGGGTTTAACACACATAATCTGAGTGACTGAAATACAAACTGCTTATTTTGATTTATTGAAGAAGGGCTTTAACTTTGTGCCAGAATATAGCCTTGATGTTGCCAATGTATTGATCAATTTAAGGCTGTTTACTAGACAATTTAATTTGTGTATATTTTTTTCTGGGCAGGAAAGAGTTAGTTGTAATGTTTATTTCCCTTTGAAACGCAGGAGTGTTTTCATCCCTCCTGTCAATCCATTTGTAAATGTGTTTGAGAGACTATTGAAGGGGGAAATAATTAAGATTTGTGCTACTTGTGCTACCTTTTCCGACAACTTATCGGTGGATGAAAGACTTTGTCTAAATGAATTGGTCAGGAATAGGGACTAGATGTTGATGAAACCTGATAAGGGTGGGGAAGTTGTCATCATGTCTCACCTGGATTATGTTTGTAAGATGTATGATGTCCTAAATGATCCTGACATGTATGAGAGGGCATCCTGGAATGAAATCAACAGAGCCTATAGTAAAATTGACATTTGGCTCCAGGACGCCACTTTAGATGGTTTAGTCTCCAAAGCTGAATTTGATTTTTTGACCGATTCATCCTCCATCATTCCAGCCATTTTTGGTATACGAAAACACACAAGGATCCTTACAATCTTCCCTTCAGACAAATAGTGGCAGCTAGGGCATCAAAAACTGAACCACTGGCTGCATATGTGGATTATTTTTCAAAAAATGTCTTTGAAGGTTTTTCGTAAGTATTAAGAGACTCTTGGCAGGTCTATATCAGAAGCACAAAATGGCTTCTGAGTGAATCTGTAAAGAGAGACTCATATTCATCGAACTGCATTTAAGAGATTCAATGAATATGTCACAGGGCAAGGAGATAGTTGGCCAACTACACGGAGTTGCCCTTTCCTTTGCTATAGTGCGATCTTGGAGTTGGTGTATTTAGTTATGGGGGGTGTGGAGGACGAAGCCCCCCACCTGATAATGATTTTTAATTTTTTTTTTCTGAACAGCCACTTGAATTTTTTTCACAAAATTCGATTATGTGGCCATTCGCTATTTAAAGGTTTTGCGTATTATGCGTTGACTTTTATGTAGTCACATATAGGCGCTTTTGTTGTTCTGATATAGACCCCTCTTGGCATTGTCTTGAATGCCTAAGGAGTGTAGATATGAGTAAAAATTTTGTTCCTCACCATAGATGTTGTGAATTTATTTTTGGTAATACCTCATGCTGAAGGTTTAGAGTTATATCACCAGAGTTTAAGAACAGCGGGGGGGTTTCTTAGTGATGACAAGGTCATATTCTTGGTTGAGATGATGAACATCATTTTGAGTAACAATTTCCTTTTCTTTGAGGGGGAGTACTTTTGTCAGAGTACAGGTGTGGCTATGGGAGCCAAGTATGCACCTGTGTTTGCCAACCTGGTCCTGACAGAATGGGAGAAAGTTTGTTTTTTCCAGTACCCATTGTTCTAAGATCACAAAGTATTTAAGATATGTGGATGACATTCTAGTTTTGTTGGAAGGCACCACAGATGAGGCTAAGGAATTTGTGGACTGTCTGAACACAACAACACATTATTTACGGTTCACATGCCAACTTAATTCTAGTGAGATAAACTATGTAGACGTCAAATTGGGCAAGGACAAAGGGGTACTAAGATCCAATATTTACAGAATGGAGACATACTCAAACACATTGTTACACTTTGGCAGCTGTCCCCCTGACCACCAAAAGAGAAGTGTGGTCAGGGGTCAGATGGTGAGAATCTTGCAACTTATTAGCGATGATTTGTTGTTCCATCGGGAAATAAAACTTATTGGAATGTTCACAGAGTTCAAAGGTACCCTGTGAGACTCTTAGTTAAAGCAAGAAATTAAGTGACTAAGACAAGGACCACCAAATTCAAACCCATTTTGAAAAACAGCAATACGGTGTCTATTAACAACAATGACCGGGTGTCTTTTGGTGGGAATGTCATGATGATGCAGTACAACTACTTAACTCCCCTCCTAGTCTCCAAGCTACACACTATATGGGATGGGGTTTTTGACTCTGAATATAGGTCTAAACTTGGTAACAAGCCTAAGATATCTTACAGCAAAGGAAGGAACATTAAAAACTTATTGGAAGTTGAGGGTAGAAACACAGTGAGTAATTACAGATCCCAAATGAGTAAGTGTGGAGCTTGTAAAAATGTACAAGTTCATCAATGATGGTCTCTATGTGGAGATTTCAGGGTACTACAGAAATTTGCAGTGCCCAGGTTGGTGTAATTGTAGTACCGACATGGTGGTTTATGTGGCAACTTGCATGACGTGCCCCATATTCTATGTGGGTAAAACCACGCGAAGACTTTTGGGACAGGATAGCTGACCACTTAAGAGATATTAAGAAGAGAAAGGCAACAAGTGCTTTGTACGTGCACAGCACTACTTGTACAAATTTCAGAAGGTTTATATTTTTCATCCTTGACCGTGTTTTTCTTAATGAAAGAGAAGGCGATCCAAAACTTGACAATGAAATTAAAGAAACCCAGTGGCAGCTAAGACTTAATGCCAAAATACCCCCAGGCATTAATGAGTACATTTCTATTTCTTGTATTTTAAAACAAAAAAGAAAGGAGTGTTATGATTTAACATCAAGTGCTTGGAAGATTATTGCATTTACTTTATGTACTGTGTTTTTATTGCAGAATTGTTATTTTGTTTTTTGTACCTGTGTATTATTGACATTTGTACATGCATACATATTTTATTGGGGATGGGTGCTTTTAGAGCAAGCATTTTATTGCATATTTACGTGCATATTCAAGCACTTTATTGTATTATTGATTAATTGTTTAATTACTGTTAGCTACAGGAAATGATGTGGGTGGCTGGCTGTATATTGAGCAGGTAGTATTTTGTACTATGACTCTGATGATGCCAATATTAGGTGAAAGTGCTTATTCTTGTACTATATGCTCTTAAGCCATTGTGCTTTTTTGTGTTTTTTACCATTAAAAGTTCGTTTTTACTTTGGACTGGCCTCTTGGTTGTTTTCTTGAAGTTTTGAGGGTGCTAAGTATGGTTGGGGATACTAATTTGCACAACAAAAGGCAGAAGCAGTAAAAAGTATGAGGTTGATGTCACTAGGAGTACAACTCATAAGTAGTGCTACATGCTGTTTTGAAGAAAAGGAGGTAATAAAGATTCAAACAGATTAAAGAATGGCCAAGAAAATGGTGCATGGTCTGTATAGGAAAGCATGGAGATAGAGATTAAAGGCTATCAGTGTGTACATTCATGAGAGGAAGGGTGAATGTGGTCGCAGGCCTTGTGCAAGTGACAGCGTCATGAGTATCGCATGATTTATCTGTTTCAGGATAGCAGGTATATGCTGATGAGCAAGCAGAGTTTGGAGACAGTAAGTGGCCTGCTCAGCAGCAGTGTGAGGAGTATTTGTTAACAAAGAGGCGACAACTAAACAAAATAGCCTTTCTGAGGAGGCTTTGCAGTTACAAGCAGTGTAGTAGTTTTGAAATGCATGAGTCAGACATAAGGTATGGTGAGCGTGTGTGTGTGTGTGAGCGTGCGTGCATGCATGCGGCCGCGTGTGTGTGTGTGTGTCTGCGTGTGTGTGTCTGCGTGTGTGTGTCTGCGTGTGTGTGTGTGTGTGTGTGTGTGTGTGTGTGTGTGTGTGTGTGTGTGTGTGTGTGTGCGTGTGTGTGTGTGTCTAACCTGGTATAGAAATTAGAAGCCTGGGTTGATCAAATAGATTATTTGCCATCAGGGTCTGTGTTTCTCTTTGGAAAGCTGTTATTATAAGATGTTTCAGTACACCTCATTAGATTAGTAAAGACATGCATTCATAGGTATTTCAAGGCTATTGAGTCATATGACCATATATACCTTGCCTTGTTTAACAAAGAGAGGCAGTTCTTACCAGAGATTTGGAAGGTACTGAGTTGTAAGCCCATCTCTCCACCACGTTCTATTTATCCGTTGGTGAAGATTTAGTTTCCTGTCTCTAGTATTCATTGAGTAAGTTAACTCCTGTCACTAGGACAGAAGAACCAGTCTGAATTGCCTTGCCTGTTATTTTTCTATGATAGTTTCATTACATGTTGGGCTAATTTGTGCCTGTGCATGGACAGATTTGATGCACACATGATTGGTATTTTGACTGCTCATGTTTGTGGGCTTGAATATCCATTTAGAGGGGGTGGATACTTCTGTGTAAGGTCCATCAGTTGTGCCTAACAAAGTGTCAAGCAAAAAGCAGATGCATTTATTGCATTAGACTGAGCTTGAAACCTTCTGGATTCTGAAATGATGGCATGTTTTCCAAAAATTAGTTGATGGTAAACAATGGGATAGAAAGAAAATGAATGTGCATGAAACTGGCAGTTTAAAAAATTGTATTCTACAAATCACAAAACTTGTTTCTGTTAGTATTTATGGCAGGATTAATGATACAATAATATCTGATGTTAAATCACTATTGACAAATTCTTAATCCTCTAGTAGATTCCTTTATTCAACAGTATTGCTTAATTTAAATTTGGCCTGTTTTGGGGCAGCTTTTTCTACTAGTCAGAAAATTTATATTCAGATAGGTTGCATGCAAATTTACAGGCCAATGGCTAAAAGCTGCTGAATTGATTTTAGAAGTATGTACAAAGCACTTCAGTGTTTGAAAAAAATACCCAGGAATATTTTATTCACGCTTAGAAATGGGAGAAAATGTACTGGGAACATTAGTTTCTGTTAAATTGTTGAAAAATGTGAGATGCTGCTTGAAGTTTCAATGACTTTTAATTTGTTCATGAAGATAGTTTGCGAATGTTTGACTTTATGAAAGTAGGTTGACAGACTTTGTTTAGTTAATCCACTGATAGGCAGCTGATTGTAGGATAAATGAGAGATCAGATATTTTTCTTGCTATCTATTGAAAAGTTGCATCTAGAGCAGTAAATAAAGTTGATCTAGTTCTTTGTTGTTGGAAGAATATTTTTGACATCTGATCAAGTGTTATGAATCATTATTTGCTTGAGGTACATTATCAGCAACATATTAATTGAAATTTCTCACTGTCCATCATTGCATTATACTGCACTATATTTGCATTATGGCTTGGGTCCAGGCTGAGAAGAGTTTGCAGATCAGTCCATCTACCTTTTTAGGAAAAAGGAAGGCAAATAAATGTAGAGACAAATATTTCAGGAAAGGAATTATCGTTTTATAGATCACTGTCAATTGCTGGTGTGTTGCAAAAGAGTATTTTGTCTTATTGTACAGAGAAGATTTAATAGTTGCTGCATATTTAATATTCCTTTTTTCTTGTTGGCATTTCATTGGTAGGTCATCCTTACAAAGTCAGTTACCTTGAGTTTTATCAGTGTTTCATATCTCTATACTGCTTTTTACAAATTGTTGGGTGACATGAAATGTTGACAGAAACACTATTTTATTTTGTGGTTTGTAATGGTGGCAGTCATATTACATGATCCAGTCCATCAACTTCAATAGCTAAGACTAGTTAACATTTGCCACAGACACTATAGTCAGCATGGCACCTTTAAACTTTCCCAGGCTCAAACTCCTGTACCAAATCCTGTAATGCTCAGTACCTCCTCTCTTTTCCAGATCTCTTTTGCTGCTGAACATCCTGCATTGGAGAGGTGGTCCCAGGCTATATTTAACACTTCCTGCTCTTTGTTTGTGTGTTCCAGATAACTTTTTAGCTTTCCAGTTGTATTGCTGGATTGCTTGTTTGATGCTGTCAGCTTCAGTGTCTGAGTCATTTTTGTCAGTTTGTAGTTGTTTGACTTTGTTCCCCTGTTGTTGTGATTTTCAGGATGATATTTTGCAGCTTGTCAACATTCAGATTTCTATTTTCTGTGCCTCAGTTTTTGTTGCTGGTTTTAGTTTTGGTACTTGTTGCTGATTGTGGTTATTACTTGGTGTCATGGACAATCATTCAGGGAGTAGCATGTTCCCACAAGATATCCCCCACAGAATAAGCATTTGTTTTGAGGTATTTGTTTAAGGGGTTGATAATTTGAATGTGAAATGCAATATTTCTCCAGCTCTGTGGTATAGAGGGATAACACCCTAACTGCAGCCCAGTTGACCCAAGTGTGATTCGCAGATGAGGTGCTGGAAGAGTTGAGAGTTAGGAATGAAGGGCCACACTGCCTCAACCATTCCGGGGGAGAGAGAAGTGACTGTCTTTTGGACATTGCTCCCAGTATGCAGAGGCTTCCTGTTAACTGCTGACTGGATTGATGTAAGCTTGGAAACATAAGCTGAACATGGTAAATTTCTAGGGTCATGTGTGTGTAGGAGCAAGTGATAGCCAGGAGAAGAACATTGTGATATGGTGCTGATGTCACTACCAGGGTCTGGGGTTAGTCATTTGAAACACCCTTGTAGTGTATTTCAGAAAGAAAGGTGCTGCTGGGTTATATTGGCAATTACTCTCTGAAGGAAGAAGTGCCCACCGTGAGGCCTCCTTCTGTGGGCAAGTCAGCACAGAGGGACTAAGATATGTCCTGGCCTGAATACTTGCTGTACGTTTCTCCTTCAGGCTCCCTTCTAGAGAATTTACCAGGCTTTTCTTGACTAAGGTATATACAGTTTCCTCAGGGGAGGGATCTGCTACCAACTGGAAGCTGAGTCCATGGTGCATATCATTTGCAAGTGGACAGTACTGTGTGATATGATACAAGGAAGAGCAAAAAAAAAAAAACACTCATGACTGCTTGGGTGGCAGCATTTTTTCAGTAGGAGATTTGAGGGTTAGCAGGTACAGTGACAAAAAGGATACAGGAAAAATGCAAAGAATTCTTAATGATCATAAAAAGTAATGATTTTCATTTTGAAGGTTTGCTTCTTGAAGAGGCTACATCTCACAAGGGAGACAGATGTAAAGATGATGGTATAGAGTCTTCTAGATAATCTTTTAGAGACTCCCTTATTCTTCCTAAGAAGCCTAGGATGAAATCTGTTTCTATTGCCATTGCAGAAATTGTTTTGGATATTCGATCTGAAACGCTCTAGGGGTCAGGAGTCTCCCAAATACAGATATCTGGAGTTCCAGAAGTCTCCCCCAGAAAAGACTTCAGCAGTGTGTCTTCAATGAGAGAACCTGAGTTGGCTAAATTCCTTTCCCCCTCCAGACCTCCATTAGCCCGGTCAGCATGATCCTCTTGCTCTCTTCTCAGTCTTCGTGTTCCATTGAGCATAGACTTGGTGAAGATATTGGGAGCATTGGTAAAGGCCCAGCTTGAATCTTGTGTTGCCTCTTCCCCACTGGATCCAGGACAGTAAGGGAAAGTTCCTCTCATACATACAATACATTAGTGGTTTCATGGTTGATGCTCCTGCCACAGGCTCCTTTGTCAACATCTTTCCAATCGTTTTGACTTTGTCAGGTCCATTGAAGTCTGTCATCTTGGCACTGTTGGACAGCAAGTAGTTCTTTGAGTAAGAATATTGATGTTGAGGCATCAGCCTACTCCAGCTCTGTGGATTCATTCTGAATGAGACAAAACACCTTATTTGAGAGAGCATTGCACTGAAGTTCTAAAGTAATTCATACCTGTATTTTAGGGAACGTTGTTTTAGTATGGGTATAGCTCAGTAGCAGAGAAATTGACTACAGATTAGGAGGTCCCAATTTCTAATCCAGATACTTCCCAGTGGGTAACTTTTTCCACTTGTAGGTTGTTTTCCAGTCTGGCAGTTAGTGCAGAGGTTTATGGCTATGATCTGTTCACTAGCTGCTTCCTGTAGTCAAGCATTTGAATTCCTCAACTTCCATTTGACTACTGTGCGACTCTGAGCAGTGTTCTGGGACATTTGGGAAATTGGGCTAGACTCCTCAATGGACTCCTGGACCACATAACTAGTAACTGCTTATGAAATCTGATATCGGTACTTAAGCCACTGAGGCAAGTCATTGAGGCCTTTTCTGGTGTTAATGTCCTCGGAGGTCAGTGACTCTAGCCTGAAGCTGGCTGCCTTGAATTTAATGCCAGAGTTGTGGCTTTTGAGACCGGAGGTAGGAAACTTGATGCAAAGTTTTTGTTGGCTGTTTTGGCCTTTATAGTGCCTGATCTCTTGATGACAAGCATCTTGGCTTTGTTGCCAGGGCAGCTAGAAAGTACCTAGGTGTAAAATCTTCTATTAGCCAACCAGTTCCCCAGTGTTGCACTGATTTCAGCTTCAGCCTTGACACCAACAGATGTGGGGTCCTTAATGTCACCCTCTTAGCAGAGAGGCAGAACAGTAGAAAGCCACAACAGACACTGGGTATGCAGTCTTGTTTCTTCATCCTGTTCTTGGGTAAGATGAGGAACATAGAATTTCCCTTTGAGTCACTCTGAATACAGAGAACAGTGGTGGAGAAGATCCCCCTAGTACTCCCTTCTGATTATCCCAGTTTTAGAAAAGATCCAGGAACTTATGAGTCAGGAAGGGGACTAGGTCAATTTATCTCTTATATCCATCAGAGGAAATTTTATATGAGGCTTTCCACTCAATCCTGCCTTCCTTTTAGATGATTTCCCTTGCAGACAGAATGGTTGTATTTGTCCTCCAGAGGGCTTGTTCAGACCTCAACTTTGTAGCACCTATCCCAAGGAGATTTTTTCTACATTCTTTTTCTGCCTGCATGCCTGCCTACCATTAAGCCTGTGTTATGGACACCCATTTGTTCTACACTTTGTTCTACACTAGGGTGGAAGCTCCAGTGCCCTTTTTCCCCTCTAGGACAAGAGCCACAGGAGTCTATTCATTCCCTAGCTTGGCAAAAATGATCCATGGTATGGCCATCTGTGAGGTAGCCAGGAGGAGAGTTTGTTACAAGTCCCTAACCTCAACACTTCGGTGGTGAGATGGACACCCATATCATCAGAGGATCTGCCAAAACTCTCAAAACTAGAGAGTGTGCAATTCCACACACACCCCATGAGAGCTGCCAGCATGGGTAACCATGCCTGTGTTCTTCCCACAACCATGATCTTACTGTCAGAACTGCCCTCTGGCTGGCTGTCCTTGGGGCAGAACAATAAATGGCTAGGGAGCCATCAAATCCTTCCTTAGGGGTGGTCTCTGGGAAAAAAAAACACCACCTTTTCAACTCTGCCTGCCCAGCTCTTCAAACACTCGAGCTACTAACTGAACTAGGTGTTCTGGGTTGCAGTCAAGGCTCTATCCCTGTGCACCACACAAAGTTGGCAGCATCCCAAGGAAATTGGACAAGATCATCTGACATCCTACGGACTATGAATTTTTGACAAAGACTTCATTAGCTAGTTCCACAGAGGTAATAGCATTTCTCAGGAAGGATTCCTTAGATGAGGGTATTGAAATCCATCTTCCAGACAAAGACTCTAGAGCACTCAATCACATTGGGAGGCACATCTACATGTTCAGTGTCTTCTCTATCTGGCTGTCAGTGTATTTGATGCACATAATAAAATTTCAGTGTGATCTGGCCAGTGAGATGTGCTTCACACTGCAAACATTGCTGTATTGCAATCTGTGAAAGTTGTATGCTCATGATTTTCCTTTGTGTCCAACCTGACCATGTTACTACCCCATAATGCACTCTATGGAGTGGACTGAGGAGCCAGGACAGGCTTTATTTTTCAAAGGCATACATGGTTCTTCTCCAGCACTGCGAATTTCACTAGTGTCCCTTAGAAATGCTCTAAGTTATTGTATCCCAAGATGAAAGCCAAGCTACAGAAGAGTAAGCAGGAAGAAACGACACAGGTGTTGGTGTTTCCTCCTTAGTGGACCTTTTCATGTAAACAGAAGAGTGCCTAAAAAATGTTTGGTTTAGAAGGAGTCAACAACAAGACTTTGGCCAGCATTCTGATAAAGGTTAATGCTGGCACTGACTTTAGAGACTGGCCACTACCTACAAAGCAGAGGTAGCCAGAAAAGTCAGGGGATCTGCAGTCCTTCTTCCAGAGGCCCATCACAAGACCCCAGAGGACTTTACTGAGAGTTTTCCTCCCAGGAAATGCCTCCAAAGGGGAACACTCACGCACGACATGTGAATAAGGAGCACTGTATCTGGTAACTACACCATTATCCTTCCTGTCTCACCTTCAGCCACCATTCCTTCCTCAACAAGATGCCCTACTCTCATCAGAAAGTAGTGGCCAAAAAAGGTCATCAACGTTTTAACAAAGCAGGCTTATCTAAGAGGCCCCAGCAGACCAGAAAGGGTGTTGATGCTATTCAAGGACCTTTTTGGTTTCAGTGAAAACAAATGACCAGACCTTTTTCAAACCTCAGCTGTCTCCACCAGTTTATACTAAAACCAAACCTGTAGATGTTGATGTTTCAGTCCATCAGTTTTTCCATGCCTGTCAGGGAAAGGCTGACTATGATCTTTGGACCACCATGATACATAACTACACATCAGAAGTCACAAAGGAGTCCGGATTATTCCTGTGTTTCTGGGTCAGTGGCAGTCATTTGCACTTCATGGATCTTCAGTTTGGTCTCACCACAACTCTCTGGGTTTTCATAGAATGTATGGCCAGAGTGGCAGCTCACTTCAGACTGTTGGTAACAAATGATGTTCTTCATCTCACATTGCTGCAGTCCTTACATATGGGTAGTCCGCTGTCCTCGGTCGGCCCGAATACCAAAGTATTAGGCTGACGTCGGTCAAGGCGCTTAAAACTGACATCAGGACGTCTGGGTACAAAAGCGCATGACCGACGTCATATCCTCAGTCTTTTTTGCCGCATGGTCCGATGCAGAAGCAGCGTTGCAAGTGCCGTTCGGCGTTCTGAAATTTTTCGAGTTCGGAGTTTCAGACCGAATCCAAGTTGGCTAAGTACCCCGTTGGGGAATATTTTGTTTTTTTCTTGCCTCAGTGTATTACCGGATGTCAGAAAAAGTGAATAATTGTATTTCTTGTGGGAAACAGATACCCCATAGGGATTATCATTCTTTGTGCATTCCTTGTTTGGGGCCTGAGCACGACGTAGTCAGGTGTCGCTTTTGTGCTAGGTTTAATAAGCGCACTATTAAGCGAAGGTTGGATTGTGCTAGGCTGGTCTTCGGTAAGCGGTGCAATTATAATATGCCGTCGGATACTCCGACGCCCGCTTCCACGAAGAAGCGCAAAGACAAAGCGGTTAAACCTAGGCAAGATGAGTCGTCCGTTCCGGACGCCGGTTCTTTAGAAGCTTCAGTGGAACCGGTGGTTCCGATGGAGGCTTCTCTGGAGTCTCAGGGGGAGACTTTGATTTTGCAGGATGTGGCCTCTCAAGAGGCAGGTCAGGCTGAAGGGGCTTCTCAGGTTTCTGTACTCCCCTCCCTTCCCAGGGTGGTTAGACCCTCTCCTTCTGTTTCCAAGGCTTCTTCCAGAGGCAGGCCAGGTTTAGCTTCTGTTGGTGTCTTTTTCCGAGACACTTCATTCTATGAGGGAACATTTTAAGTGGGAAGGTCAGGACTTCTCTGATTCACGGAAAAGGCTTAGGGAATTTTTGTTTTTACCTCAACATAGGCCCTTAGCTATACCCCCTGTTCTGGATGTTGTGCAAGATGTATTTTCAGAGGCTTCACTTAATCCTGATTCTCTGCCTCCTGCGCCTGTTAAACCGGATAGGTATTACAGGGTGCCTGAGGCTCATAAATATCTCTATAAGAGTCCTAGGGCGGACCCAGAAACTATTAGTCAGGGACCTAAGGGTGTCAGGGCCTCTGTTGTAAAGAATCCGGTTCCTCTAGATAAAGAGGCCAGAGCTTTGGATAGATGGGGAAAGAAGGTCTATACATCTTCTACCTTAGCAATAAGGGCTTTGAATTGCCAGTTTCATATGTTGAAATATCAAAATTTTCTTCTTTCTCAATTGAAATCTAAGGTGGATGCTCTGGCAGAAGGCATTGAGTGTAAAGAATTACAAGATTTGGTGCATGTCTCTGAACAGGTGGGTAAGCATTCTTTACAGTGTGGTTTTGATGCTTTGCAGGCCTCTTCTAGGGTGGCTGCCACTGGTTCAGTTCTTCGCAGGCATGCCTGGCTTAAGGATCAGAATTTATCTGACCATGTTAAGACAAGGATTTTGGATGCTCCTTTGCAGTCTGAAGTATTGTTTGGTCCACCTGTGGAGTCAGTCTTGAAGAAAATGGAAGACAAGGCTAAGTCTATGCAGACTGTTAAAGATTTTTTGCAAGTTCAGCCTCCGAAGTTTAGTAGAAGTTTAGTAGAAATTGGCCTGCTAAGGGGTGGACGTATCCTTCTTCTGATTCTCAGTCTAGGGGTAGATCTAGACGTGGTAGGGGCAGAGCTCAGAGTTCCTTCAGACCTAGAACATGGAGTTCACCTGCACAATCTTCGAGTGAGGGCAGGGGCCAGTCCTTTCGTAAACAGGCCCAATGACCTACTTTTTCAGCTGCCAGATCTTTCTTGGATTTTAATTACCCAGGACAAATGGGTATTGGATATCATACACCAAGGTTACAAGTTTTATTTCCATACCTTGCCTCCTTTCAAAGGCATGCCAGACGTTCCTCCTCAGCAAAGACTAGAGGCTCACAAACAGATTTCTCTACTACTTCAAATAGGAGCTATACAACCGGTCCCTCTGCCAGAAGTGGGCCTAGGATTTTATTCTCGCCTGTTTCTAGTACCAAAGAAAGGGAACACGTGGAGACCAATTTTGGATTTATCCATCCTCAACACATATCTGGACATTCCCAAGTTCAAAATGTTGACGTTACAACAGCTTTTACCTCTGCTGGGCAAAGATCACTGGATGGTGACTCTGGATCTCAAGGAGGCTTACCTTCATGTTCCTATCAGGCCCAGTTGCAGGAAGTATCTGCGTTTTCGGGCTGGGACTTTTCATTATCAGTTCTCTGCATTGCCCTTTGGCTTATCTACTGCGCCCAGAGTGTTCACAAAGGTTCTGGCTCCAGTGGTAGCTTTCTTCAGGCTAAGAGGAATACAAATCTATCCTTATTTGGACGATTGCCTGATTCTGGCTCAAGGAAAGGACGAACGTCTTCATCATTTACAGTATGTGATGGCAGTGTTACGATGCCTAGGGTATTCTGTGAACGAAATAAAGTCCAGTCTAGTACCCTCTCAGGACATGTGCTTTCTGGGTGTGAGACTGAATACAGCATCCCAGATGGCCTTTTTGACCCCGGACAAACAAAAGAATCTTTCTCTTTATTTCCATCAATTGTCTCGTCAGTCCAGGCTGACTGCAAGGACAGTCCTTCAAGCCTTGGGGTTCATGGCATCTTGTATTCTGGTACTTCCCAATGCCAAACTGCATATGAGGAAGCTACAATGGTATCTCAAAAATGTATGGACACAACACTGCCAAGATATGGACACTGTCATTCAGATAATACCTTGCATTCAGAAGGAATTTTTGTGGTGGGCTCAGGAATGTCACCTAAACAAGGGACTGTCTGTGACCCGACCAGAGGCGAGTCAGATTCTAACGACAGATGCCTCAGACAAAGCCTGGGGAGCTCATCTAAATGGAAAGTGGGTACAAGACACGTGGCCTGCCAGACTTCAACATTTACATATCAACTTGAAGGAGATGTTAGCAGTCCAATTTGCATTGATAGCTTTCAAGGATTTACTTCTTCCAGGGCAGGTGTTGATTCAAACAGACAACACAACTGTCATGTGGTACATCAACAAGCAAGGGGGGACACATTCATACCCTCTATGCAGACAAGCAATGATTTTGTGGGAGACTGCTCTCAGTTTACAGCTAACTCTTCAGGCAAGGTTTCTGCCAGGAGCACAGAACTCCTTAGCAGATGTGTTGAGCAGACAAATTATGGATCCCCACGAGTGGAAATTGGATCCACATGTATTTCAAAAATTGACAGTGTTATGGGGAACTCCAGACATAGATCTGTTCGCTTCTCCACTAAATTACCAGTTGCCAAAGTTTTGCACAAAAAGGTTTCATCCCACAGCTTGGAAAATGGATGCTCTCTCATTCAGTTGGAGCAATGTTCACGTGTATGCCTTTCCACCTCTGCCTCTCCTCCCAAAGGTACTCCTGAAGGTCAGACAGGACAAGCCAACTATGATTTTAATAGCTCCGGATTGGCCTCGACAGCACTGGTACCCATTACTGAGAAGTCTGCTACGGGAGCCTCCATGGCCTTTGCCTTCGATTCCACACCTGCTGTCTCAGGAGAACAGTCATTTACTCAATGTCAAACTTCACTCTCTGCATCTAACAGCCTGGCATATTCTGTTTTAAACCCTGGAGGGTCTCAGCTTCCACAACAAGTTTTGAATGTTATTTTGGAGGCCAGAAGGCCTAGTACAAGGAAAGTTTATGCAGATAAATGGAGGAGATTTTAATTTGGAGTACAGCAAAGGACTTTGATGTTTCTAAACCTAATTTAAGTGTTGCTCTTCAATACCTTACTGAGTTATTGGACAAAGGTTTGTCCTTCTCCTCTATAAAGGTTCATGCTGCAGCAATTTCTGCTCACTATGACTGTGACCCACCATTATTTTCTCATCCTTTGTTTAAGCAATTCCTTAGAGGGGCAAAGAATATAAGACCCCCACGTAGAGCTCCTACTCCTGCTTGGGATCTCAATTTTGTGTTGGAGAAACTCACTCTACAACCTTTTGAGCCTGCAGCTGCTGCCGAGTTGAAATATTTATCATGGAAGACTGCTTTTTTGTTGGCCATTACCTCTGCGAGAAGGGTTTCTGAATTACAGGCCCTTATGGCGGTTGAGCCTTTCTTAATTTTCCACAAGGATAGGGTGTCTTTGCGTACTAACCCTTCCTTTATGCCTAAAGTGGTTTCTAGTGTGGCTTTAAACCAAACTATTCATTTGCCTACTTTTTATGCAAATCCCCAAAATAAAGGGGAGAAGATTTTGCACACTTTGGATATACACAGACAGTTGCGATATTATTTGAGCAGAACTAAAGGGTTCAGGCAGTCTCAGCAGTTGTTTGTTTCATTTGCTTTGGGTTCTCAGGGCAAACCTGTTTCAAAACAAACTATTTCTAAGTGGATTGTTTTTTGTATTGCTTTCTGTTATTCCCATCATGGTAAGGAGATTCCAGCTGGAATTAGGCCTCATTCCACTAGGGCTACTGCCACTTCTACAGCTTTTTTAAGGGGAGTGGCTACTAAAGATATTTTGGAGGCAGCTACTTGGAGTTCAGTGCATACTTTCTCTAAGCATTACCACCTTCCACTTTACTCTAAATCTAGGGCTGGATTTGCCACTGCAATTTTACAGGGCATTTTGGCAGCTCCTAATGCTTTATAGCTTTGCCATCCTCCCTTACCTCTGCTTTGGGATTCTACCCATATGTAAGGACTGCAGCAATGTGAGATGAAGAACATAGTACAGTTTTGTACCTACCATAAATGTAGATGTTCGAAGATCCACATTGCTGCAGTCCAATTTACCCTCCCTCCTTCCCCTCTGTAGTTAGAGGTGGTTGTGTGGTTTGGGTTGTAAATATTGTAAATATGGTTAGTGCAGGGGTGGTTGGTTGTTCTTTGCTGTTTTTTGGCCTTTCTTTTTAGGGCCTTCTGACATCTGGGGCAAGAAAAGACTGAGGATATGACGTCGGTCATGCGCTTTTGTACCCTGACGTCCCGATGTCAGTTTTAAGCGCCTTGACCGACGTCAGCCTAATACTTTGGTATTCGGGCCGACCGAGGACAGCGGACTACCCATATGTAAGGACTGCAGCAATGTGGATCTTCGAACATCTACATTTATGGTAGGTACAAAACTGTACTTTTTCTCTTATTTGGATGAGTGGCTCCTAGCTGTCCCTATTCAAGCGTCATCAGTACAATAGACTGTTTCAGTCCTTTAGAATGTCAGTGAACACCATGGAGTCCCAGACATTACAGGCACTTACTTTTTAAAGGCGTCAGCTACACTATTTTGCACAGCCAGCCTTCCACTGGATAAGAATCATTGCTCTTCAGTAACCAGTATGACTAGTTTCCTCAAAAATAGAGACTGTGAAGTTTAGTGATCCCAGTGTATGGACTCCATGATGAACCATATAAGAATTCCATGCGTGTAACATCAACTTCTTTGCTGGTGGCTTCACCTTCCTAGTCTGACTCTGGGGGTCCTTTATCTCTTCCCTCCATGAGCATCATAGTTACTATGGACGCTTTTGCCCTTGGGTGGGGGTAGGGAGACATTGTTGGGCAGGCAGTCCAAGTGATGTGGGCAACAGAATGGGGCAAATCTGCACTTAAATATTCTGGAAATGTCTGGAAATAAGGGCAGTCCTGCTGACATTGCAGGTTGTTATGACTTCCTGTAGCTGCAGTTGCTGTCCGTACAGACAACATGGCTGTGGTAAGGTATATCAGCAAGAAGGAGGAAGGTCACTCTTATTACCTGTACAGCGAGGCCAAGAGGCAGTGGGAATGGGTGATCTTGTCTCATCCTTTCCTGGACAGGTCAGTTCTGTTGTGGACAGGCTTCTTTATTGCTTGCTGATGTCACAAAAGTGTTTCTCCAAGTCTTTTGGTGCAAGCCTTGCTGTAGCAATAAGTCAATTAATTTGCACATGTTTTTTCTTCAGTGCTGCGATAAAGGGGAATACATTCTACATTCCTTGGTTATATGCAGTTATGTTTCTCTATATGGACAAAATGAAAGATATGTAAAAATATATCATCTTTTTTAATATGTACCTAATATTTAGAGTGATATTTTTTATCCAGTCTTGGTGGCATGCTTAATGCATTGTGTTTTTATCAGAAAAATAATAGAGGACTGCCAGCAAACCAAAGGGACATCCTACTTGAAGTGGCTACCTGTAATGTTTCCGTAGACAACTTGACCTGAGATGAGGTGCTGCTTAATCTGTTTCATTTGTCTTTTTATTTCAACTGCCTTATCCTATACCTCAAGATGGTAGCTGTTTAACAGGCTAATTGACTACCCACTGGTCTTGTAGAAAACTACTTCCTTGTAGCCACGTCCAGATGATTCATGTATACTTCAAACAGTCCAGTCAAGTTCAAAAATTCAGTTGTCTTTCAAATGATTTGAGACCACCACATTATTCATCTGTAGCACTTTTTTGGGTTTGTTTCTCACTAGATGTAAAGCAGTAAAGATACCCCATTCCATCTCCCCATTATCTTTTTCAAAGTACTCCGCTGGCACCACACATTGCATTTCTTCTATTTGTCTTGAACCCTTTTTTCCCCATTTTTCTGCATTGGTTCAAGGTGTTACATGAACTGTTGCCACATCTCTTGATTCAGTGTCACTCTGCTATTCTCTTTGAAAGTTATGCCTGGCTATTGCAGGTCTTCTTTTATGCAATCCATTGATCTCTTTGCTAGACGTCCTTGTTTCTTCTTGCCTTCCTCCTGTCTGTCCCAAATTTTGTCCACCATATCATCTTCTGTTTTCCTTCATGTGTGACTGAAACTTTCAACCATAATCTGTTCTTTTTCACCTTTTCTGCAATTGGAGCTACTTTGGATTTTGACTGATGTCATAATTTCTTCTCTCAGTGTGCATCCTACCACCTGTCTCAGGCACTTCATCTCCATCACTTCTAGCTTCCTCAACTGTTCTGCCTTCACTGCCCAGATTTCTGTACCATACAGTAGTACTGGTCACACCACTGATTTGCACAGGTTACTTTTCACCTCCTTTGGCATTGCTCTGTCAAATAGTACCCCTAACATTCTGTGCCAGTTGGCTGCAGTCCCTCTGATTCTAGCTTTCTCATTCAGACTCCCCTTCTCCCCAACTAGTTCTTCCAGATACTTGAAGCTGTTAACCTTTTTCATTTTTTTCTTGTCCGTCTCAATTTCCAGCTTCTTGTGATTTCCCCATTTGTTGCCATGACAACTGTTTTGAATGTACTCCATTTCATCCTATGTGCATTAAATTTTGCATTCAGTACCTTCCACACATTTAGACCATCAACTACACAGACAGGAACGAAAGGTGGAGGAGTCTGTCTAGATCCAGCATAACTCCAGGTTGGTTAAACAGGACAGTGCCCATGGAATTTATATCAATAGGTTACCCTGTATATCCCTGGAATACCATAGCTTGTACCTGGACCTACTGGAGACCCTCACCATTAAACCTAATACCCTATTCATGGGAGACCTTACCCTTCTGTAGACTGGGAAATGTATACTCCCGCATACTCACAGGCACAGTGATTCCTGGACTTTATTAACATAAATATCCTTGGCCAGATTGAGCACACATGGGAAAGTGCTGGAATCCCCCCCAGTCTCACATCCTCACTGGTGAGGTCGGACCATAAAGCTGCCTCTTTTGAAATAAAAATCAACTTGGTAATCCCAGCAAACCCTGTTACAGTTCAGAACTATTCCAAAGTAAACTACATCCTGTTAAGCAGTACAAAATTCAATGCCTTGCCCATTAGTGAATTCACACCAGCCTATGTGGAGTTGTTCATAGAGACCCCATACAACCATGTACATGGCTATTTAGAGGCTGCTGTATTTACTAGTAGTACGCCCAAAATAAACTCTAAACACATTCCACACTGGTGGAATCCTAACCTTAATATGGTGTATAACAAAAAGAAAAATGTCATGGATAAATCAAGAAGAGCTGCTTCAGTAATGATAGGGGCTCTCTAAACTAAACAGGAAATTAAGAGGACTAATTAAGTCCAACAAGGCCAATTATGAAGTCAAGATAACCTCACAGGCTAAAGACAACCGCAAGGCCTTCTACAGTTATGTCTGAAACCTCAAAGGCAGCACACATTAGTGTGCTGAACTGGTGGTCCATGGTGCCACCTTCACTAATCTGAGTGATGTAACAAATTTGCTGGCTGACAGATTCAGCTCAAACGTCATATCTACTCCCCTCACCTCCCCCCAAGAAATACGTACCAGCATAATTCCCCTATAACTATTAACAAGGAGAAGGTCCTGGCAGCCATCACTAAGGCCAGAAACACAACTTCAGTGGGCACCGACAATATTCCAAGATGCCTCCTAAATAGCTTGAAACATGACATATCAGGACCACTGGAATAATTTTTCAGCTATAGCCTCATAACAGGCTTTTTGCCATGAGAATGGAGGACTGCAATGGTTATCCCACTTCACAAGGGTGGACAAATGACCCCAGAAATTAGGGTCTATATCAGTTCGCTGAAATGGTATTCTGGCGAACACCTATTCAGCAACCCATAATCAGTGAAATTGCATCAGCAATTCACTGAATTTACTAAGGGCAACTAAATAGTTGCCTGAAACACAACAGACCAGCATTTACGTGACTCAAACCCAGCCCCCCAACTATATATACCAACTCCGAGATCACACTACAGTGGAGAAAAGGGCAAAGTCTTGTAGTTGTCTGTTGTCCTTCGGGCAACTGTTTTGTTGCCCTTAGTGAATTCAGCAAATCGCTGAAGTGAGTTTCTCTGATTATGGGTCACTGAATAGGTGTTCTCCAGAATACCATTTCGGCAACCTAATATAGACCCAGAAACTACAGACCTAATAGTCTGACTAGTCTAATATGCAAAGACATTTAATGAATTGTCATGGAAATAATCAGCAGAGACATAGGCAACATTCAGACACTGAACTCAGCCCAATTTGGCTTTGGCAAAAGAAAGTCAGACCTACTAAACCTGGTGGACTTCTTTGAGAAGCTCACCAAAATAATAGTTGACAGGAAAAAAGGTACATACCTCCAACTTGGACCTGTGTAAGGCATTCAATATAATACCTCACTCGGGTATAGTTGACAAACTTGCTGAATTGGGCATAAACCCCTACATAACTCACTGGATTACCAGCTGGCTGAAAGACAGGACGCAGGAAGTCAGGATTTGTGAGACCACCTCCACTAAGAGACCAGTCGCCAGTGGGGTACCTCAGGGCTGTATGCCGGGGCCACTCCTATTTGGCATCTATTTCTCAGAGGTAAAGGCTAATGTCAAATACCTTTGGCTGACCAAGTCCACAGTTGACTGCAGATTGGGAGCTATCATAGATCCCTCCCCCATGACACAAACTTCTTACAAGAGGGACTCATACAGCCAAATGACTGGTGCCAAAGTCATGGATCAAATCTCAATGCTAAGAAGTACATTTTAGTGCGTTTTGGGGAAAACTGACACCCAGGCTAATTTCTCCATTGGTAAGACACCCCTAAGAGTTGACCCAGTAGTCAGGGATCTGGGAAAATGTGTAGACAGTAGTCTGGCCTTTGACCAACATGTGGCCAAAATAATAAGAAAATCCTTCTATGTTGCCCAGCTTATAAGTAAGGGCATGGCATTCAGGTCCAAGGAAATCATAGTGCCACTTTATTTGGCCCTTATCAGACCCATTATTGAGTATAATGCCCCCTTCAGTGTGCAACTGGCCAGACATATGCAACAGTTGCAATGCCCGCAGAATTTCCTTACCAAGAGAATACAAGGTATAAACACATCATCCTGTATAGGTTGCCTTAAAGCCCCATCTCTGTACTCAGTCTCCTATAGTTTGCTGAGAAGCAGTCCAAGGCTGCCATACAAGGCATCATCGGATCCAACTCTGATGGACTTTTTGTACATCTACAAAACAAACAGCATCAGAATCTCTGGATAAAAGGATTTTAAATTTTGTTTGTAACAGAAGTAGGACATGTTGGCAAGAGAGATGTGTGTCTTTGAGAATCCCAATGCTCTGGAACAGTCTCCCCATCCATGTGAAGCTAAGTCCATCCCTAACCCTATTTAAGCACAATCTTGACCAATGGATGGGTAATTAATCAGAAATTTACCCCAAGTCTGACCCTATGTCTCTGATAGTTTAGGCATAAATGTCTGCCTCTCTGTAACATAGTGTCCCACATAACCTCTAGAAAATTCCAAATGTACCCACTCCTAATAAATATCCATGATACACTGGGACACAGTTAGATTGGATTGCACAACTAGGCTTATAAAAGCCCAGTGGTCATTAGCCTAGCATATACCTATGAACTTATTCCATTGCTCTATCATTTGCAGAAGTTTCTGTTCAGAGTCTGCTTGTAATTCCACATCATCTGCATACAGCAGCTTTGTTGATCTGCTGTCTCCAACTTGTCTGCTAATGTAGTCCTTCATCAGTATAAACAACAGTGGGTTCAGAGCTGAGCCCCGATGCACACCCACTCCCACTGAGAACCCCTCTGAGTCCAAAATCTGTTCATACTTGTCACTTGGTCCTTATACATAGCCTGCATTAATTCTACTTGTGTTTCTGGGACTACAAACCTTTACAGGGCTGCCCAAATCAGCTTTTATTAAACCTTGTCATGTGCTTTTTCCATGTTTAAGAATGCCCAGTTGAACTGTTTCCTCATCTCTAGCTTATTCTCCACTATGTGTCTAACTGCAAACATCAGTTTTTGTATGCTGCATCCTAATCTGAATCTGAACTGCTCAGTTCCCATTTTACCTTCTACTACTCTCTCTTGTGTACTCATTTATCGAGTACCTTCTTCAGCACTTTCATGCACTGTGACAGGAGTTTGATATGTCTATACCACTCAGAGATGTCCTGACCAAATTCACTGTTTCAGTATTCATAAGAGTATTCGTAGCAGATGGGTTGTTGTCCTCTGACATCTGGCCAGGGTACCAAAGCTTTACCTTCCCATCCAGAGGATGACCTCAGCCTGTCAGCATAGGGGTATATAAACAGATGTAAAAGTGAGATCCTCAGACTGTCTCATAGCCAGCCCGAATACAGGTCTTTACATCCAATGGACTTTTCTCATTTGGTACCGTAGCTTCACTTGTCTGTGCATTGTTATTAGATGTCAGCTAGGAGGGGTAAGTGCAAGAATGTTAGGCAAATTCCATTCAAAGACTTTTCTGTCTAGAGTCGGAACATGACTACAACTCTTGTTCCATTTGTCTGTTGTTTGTGTTTAAAATTCTCCAGTTGAGGCTGTCTACTCTCAATGCCTTCCTTGAGAACCAGCACTTAAAACAGCCCATTCTACCATGTTGGAACACCCAGATGCTAGTCTTCCTCCCAAGAAGAAACTGAAGAGGCCCAGAGAGCATTTATCATCCATCGTCTTCAAGTCAGACATGCCCATCAAGGTGGTTGAATCCATGGTATGTCAGACTTTACCTCAAGAGCCCACTATCACGACCCTGCCAGAGGCTACTATGGCTGCAGAGACCTTGCAAATGATTAAATTTTCTGAGGAACTGCATCTCTTGTTTTGAGAGGGCCCATGCAGAGTCCCTCAGATCCTAGTACAGGAAGAGGTTCTAGGAACACTTATCGAAATGTGACAGGGTTCTGAACCTCCTAAGCTGGTACAGACAAATGTCATTTGTAAAAAGAAGAAACAAAAATGTAAGCATATACCATACCCTTCAGCTTCCAGGGAGAAAGAATGGATCGATTTTTTTCTCAGGGGTTATTTAAAGCCACTGTGTCTCGAAAGCCTCCATCCTTTGTGACCCAGCCTACATAGGCTATCCCACAAAAACAGGCATTGGATTCTTCCTCCTCCTCCGAGGAGCCAGAGGCTGATTCAGACCATTCTTTGGACTACTCCTCACAACTACATTTTCCAGAGCAGCTCTCTTTTGACAAAGGAGACTCCCTCAATCCTGATTTCTCCTTGGAAGAGGCTTCCTTCGGGGAAACTGCAAGGCATGATGAAGCACTATGAATGGTAATCTAAACAGGTGTCAGAGGTACAAAAGAGATACTATAACCTTTTAGAAATGGACCCTCCTGCACAACCTCCAGTCCTTCTTGTGCAGGAGCACATACCTGGCTGCCTTTCAACCCAATGCCACCATACCCGATTGTCAGCCTTCAGCACCCAAAAGGCCAGACAGGTTCTATGAAGTTCCTGATGAACTTCAGTACATATACAAAAATCCTGTAGTGGATCCCACTGCAGTTTCCCTGGCCTTGGGCAAGCCTTCCAAGCTACTTCCCGGCACTAATGTACTTCCCATTGATAAGGACAGTTGAGCAATGGATAAGTGGTGTAAAAAAGTGTAAACATCCTCCACCCTGGCTTTCAGAGATATTAACTGCCAAACTCAAATGACTACTTACTCTTTGTGCTACAGTCCTTGAGTAAGGCCAACACAGAGCCTCAGACACCAGAATCAAACCAGCATATGCAAACTGTAGTGGCCTAGGCTTCCAAATAGCCAGACACAGCATTAAATGCAGCTATGGTGATGTGGATGCCTCTTCAAGGGCAGCTGCTACTGGCTCAGTCATCAGGTCATATGCCTGGCAGTGAGGTCAGCCTATTCTTGAAGATTTCAAGTCTAACCTTTTAGACTCTTCTCTGGATAATAACCTTTTTGGCCCACAGGCTGACAGTCTTTTCAAAGCATTACAAGAATAAGTAAGGCAAGACAATGAAAGAATGCCATCAAATTCTTCTCTCCAGAGTTCCTAGGTATCACAGGAATTATCCAACAAAATCTACTTCCTTTGCTAAGAGGGACTCAAGGCCCTCTCACAAGCAAAGGAAAACCTTTTGGAAAAGGTTCCCAGATAAACCTCAGAGGGATACCACTTTGGAGAGCCCCTGTGACTATCTTCTTTGGTAGCCATCCCCCCCCCCCTGTCAAGAAAACTTTTTCTCTCTCTCTTTCTCCCAATCTGGGAAATGGTGACCTCGGACAAATGGGTTATGAACAGTGTCAAAGATGGCTACACTATGACATGAGAAAATATTTCCTCTCTAAGAGAAATGCCTCTGCCTGCTCACAAACAGATTCACCTTCTAGACCCTATTGTCCACGACTTACTAGCATAGGGAACCATAGATGAGTCCCCTTAACCTTCTTAGGAGAAGGTTTATATTCCAGAATCTTTCTTGCTCCAAGGAAGGAGGGTCAGTGGAGACCCATTCTGGGCCTCTCTCAACTAAACATTTTCCTGAAGGTCCCCACTTTCAAAATTCTTTCTTTGCACACTGTCTTGCCTTTCCTTCTTTGCCAGGCTTTCCTGATAACCCTAGACCTAAATGATGGTCCGGATTCACGATGGCTTGCACGGAATCTAAGACAGAGTAAGATTCCACGCAGCCATCATGTCCGACGAGCGATCCAGGAACAGCCTGTAGGGGTGTGTAAGAGAGCTCCTAAAACGGCTCTTACACAGACAGGGCTGGGACATGCAAATCACCTCAACTGCAGGTGAAAGGCATGCAAATGAGGTAGATTTGCGATTCAGGAAACCTGAACCTGTCCGAGTAAGAGCAGTGTTATTTGCAGAAATGTACTCAGTTGACAAACTGAGTACCGTTGTGCAAATAGCAAAACGGAGCCGTGACAGCTCCAAATAAAGGTTGCATCCAGTGCAGGAAGCATGCCAATGGCCAAATATATGGCCATTGGAAATGTTCCATGATGCAAAATTAAAATAAAAAATATATATTTTTTACGCCGATTTCCGATGTTTTAGCGCAGCGCCGTGCAAATGGTCTGCGCTCTAAAAACCAGAATACTAAAAATTATAACCCACAAATGTGAATTTTATAGAAATTGTTAATGTACAATGCAAGGGAATGGCAGGCTGAAGACAACATGGCCACCGAGTAGAGGTTGCTAAGGGGGGAAGCTCAGTCTAAGACATGTAACCAAGCATTAGTAGGCAATCCTATGTAAATGAGTGTTAGGATGGTGAATCGCTAGTTTACATAGCAAATGAGCACAGTCAGTGGAGTGTAGGAGTAGGATATGGGGAGTAACAGAGTAGAAGATAGGTGACATCACGAGGGGGGTATGTTCAAAAGAAGTTAAGCTCATTGGAGCAGAGTGGCATGTGTCTGCTGTCAGTTAGACATCATGGAAAGAGGTGTGTCAACAGGTAGGCTAGGGAAAGCCAAGAAATGGAAGGTGTATACCGTGGATAACACCAAAGTTTCTTGCTGAGCATGCATGCGCGCGTGTGCGCTCGCGTAAACGTGAGTAAGACAGAGTGCGCACGTGTAAGCGTGAGTGCGCACGTTTAAGCCTGAGTAAGCATGTATAAGGCCGTTTAAAGAGTTGAAAGCGCGTTTGCGCTGGTGTGCGTGCGTGTTAACCTGAATAAGCAACGTTTAGTCCGTGTAAGCATGTGTGCACGCGTGTTAGCTGCTGTGAGCGTGTTTGCACGCGGCGCTCCCCCCCTGAGGAAACAGAAAGGAAAAAGGAAGCACAACAAATAGTAGGAAGCTACCAGGGAGTGCTAGCACAGCTAGCAGGTGAAAACAATCAGAATCAGGCAATTACACAGGCAGTACACTAACCCAGCCCAGCCTAGCACGTTGGCAGAGTTTTATGTTTATCACAACAGACACTGCAGTAAGCTAATAGAAGTGAAAACTGAAAAAGCTTTACTGAGACAAAGAAATGTTAGGGGCTGCCATTGCTGTTATAAGGCGACATATGCAATATGCTGAGGGTGATGACAATGGAAATGCTGCTGGACAACCCACAGTGAGGAGACGGAGAAGAGTGTACAGGCCCAGGGTAACCTACCAGGGGCTACATGAGCTGGAGATAGTGGAGCACTATAGAGTGGACAGAGACCTCCTGCAGCAAATTGTTGAGCTGTGCAGGCCACGCCTCACACACAGAACCAACAGAGGGGAACCCATCCCAGTGGAAACCAAGGTATGTGTTGGCCTAAGAATATTAGCAACGGGTACCTTCCAGAGACCAACTGGTGATATGATGGGGATATCACAGGCATCAGCATCCAAGGTACTACCCCAGTTCCTGGATGCCATGTCAGCACACATTGGTGATCATGTATATTTCCCCAGTTCACTTGAGGTATTGGCCAGCAATATGTGTCTCTTCCAGCAAATAGCGGAATACCCTGAGGTAGTGGGTGCAATAGACTGCACGCACATATGCATCAAAGCACCATCCGGCAAGCAGGGTATGGTCTACTTCAACTGCAAGGGCTTCCCCTCCATCAACTGCCAGGTCGTGTGTGATGCCCAGGGTATAATACTGAAGATGTGTGCAGGCTGCCCTGGAAGCTACCATGATTCCCATATCTGGCATCTGACACAGCTGTACCAGACATTTGCCAATGGGGACATCCCACATGGTCACCTAGTGGGGGATGTTGGCTATGCACTGGAGCCGTGGCTGATGACACCCATCAGAAACGCACACACACCTGAACAGGAACGCCATAATGAGGTACACGCACAAACACGTAATGTAATAGAGCGTGTGTTTGGGCTGCTCAAGTCATGGTTCTGGTGCCTGGCCACATCTGGTGGAGCCTTGCAGTACTCACCAACTACATGTACCCAAATTGTCATGGTATGTGCTATGCTACATAATATGATCCTGTGAAAGCAGCTGCAGCAGGACCAGCATAGGACTGGACCAAACAGCCCCCCACCATTTCCAAGGCCATCACAGGCAGAGCGTGACTCTGAGGAGGAACAACCTGAGCCTGCCCCAGTAGGCAGAAGGAGGCATGCCCAGTATGCTTCGGCAAAGAGGCAATGCATAGTACATACACTGGCTCAGTAGGAACTCTGGAAATGATACCCCCCTCTGACTCGCACATAAAGTAAAAGGGATGCCTAAGTTGACACTACCTGCTTCCAAACATGTGCAGGGAGTGTTGTATGTGCATCCGACATAGGCAGCCCTGCAGCACCACCTAAGGCATGAATGCCATGTGTTAAGCAATATAAAGCAGTGCTAAACAGCAATTGCCACCATGTAGTATATGCAAACAAAATTGCACACACGAACTAGCACAACTGTGGTCAGTGTTCAGTAATATTGGGCAACGTCCAGCAATGTTGGTGAATATTGAGCAATGTCGGACAAGCCTGGTCTAAGCAGGGCATAGCTGAACAAAAGCCAACATGCTCATATTTGCTTAACAGGCCCTTAAGCAGTCTGGTCTGCTCAGTATGAAAATATAAAGCAGTGATGGGCCTCGAACCCAGGATACTGTGCATTATAGCCAAAGTACTGAACCACTAAACCTTGACAGTACTGCAGTGGTCCACCTGTATGACGGAATGTTGATAAGTCTATGCAAAGTATTCCATGGAAACACTGCAGGCACAGCATAATCCTTGTTGAGTTATGACACAAAGGTGAGTCCTGCAGTGAGAGCAGAACCTGACTTCCAACACACACAGTATAAATGTTAATATTGGTCATGTTCGCACACATCAGCAAATGTAGTGGACCTCAGATAGCAACATACTGAAGGTTCACACTGGGCATGCTCACACACTTGAATAAATGAGACAAATGTCAGGAAACAAAACATGTAATGTCAGAACTGGGCATGCTCACAAACTTAGGCTATGTCTGAGTACAGCAGTGGGCCACGCATATCTGGCAGTTGCATGTGTTAACCCAGGAACCTGTCACTATACAGCAATCCGCCCTGTGCACACAGTTATATGACAACAGACACATCTATAATATAGTGGAACCCTGACATAATCAAATATGTTCTGCAGATACTGAAGTTCTTCATGGAAACTGGTAAAGCAAAGATGATAAAGACCTGCAAACAGTATCAGCAATAAACATTGTGCATCATGAACATAAGCATAGGTTCAGAGGTCGATACTAGGCTATCTGCCCTAGGGCATGTACAAACCTAGCCAGAGTGTGTTTGGCATTCGCAACCCTGTCACATTACTACACTGTGTGTGTGAATAGTAGGTCACACATGATAGCCCATGTACGTTTATGCTAGTGTGCCTCTGTCTAGCAGGGACACAGAGGATATCCTAGGGGTAAATATACAATCACCCATACAGTCGTCAAGATGTCTCCAGTAGGTGGTCAGTGGGTGGCTCTGCCTATGTGAAACTGGGATTACATTCTGTAGTGAGTGGAGCCTCTGGGATAAGAATCTGTCCCTCCACAATGTCCTATTAACATCTGTGCTGAGGTATACGTCCCTGCAGTGTGTAGCTCCAAGGGAGTTGGATATCCTGAGGTGGAGCATGTCCAGTAATACTGGTTTGGGTATAGCTGTAAACAACAGGCACACATCATATCTGAGTAGGTGGTAAGCGACTGAGTAGAGCTGGAGGTACTGCATCTGAACTATACAGGGCATCTGTGTGAGTCCCTAGATCTGCTTGGTGAGGACCGTCCGTGGCCAGTACAGTTGCTGCAGGTGTCAGGTAAGGTACACCCCAAATGTGGCATTGTAACCAAGCATGGATGTGATGAGTATAGGGGCACAATGACCTCACTCGATCTAGATGTGAAACCATATGGGATAAGGTGGCACACATAGCAGGTGTGTCCAACCACTTTGGCAATGTGAATGTTAAAGGCGACAGTACGAACAAGTGATGTCCCCAAACCCCTAACAACCCGTACCGTATGTAATGGAGTACTACCTATGTGGTAATGTGTGGGCATGTTGTTACTCCCAAAGGGGATGACTATGCAACTAATGGCATTAAGCTGTAGGCCATGGCTCAGGCACCACTCATCCATCTCTGTGAGACCCTGATTGAGTATGCATGTGGCAGCTGGGGAGTTGATAATGGCACCCAGTTTGCAGTCAAGTGCAAACATGATCAGCTATATCCCCCCTGTGATAGCCTGTACGTAAGACAAATATATACTGAACAAGAGAGATCCCAGGACCAAGCTGTGTGTGATGCCATGTGTAACTGGTGTATAGTCAGACATGGCACCTGCAATCCTCACCATGTGGGTGCTATCCCTGAGAGGCCACAATATGAGGTTAACACAACTGTTGTTGAGCAGCATTACCCTTAGTTTCATTTAACCTGTAATGTCTATGGAGGTGGGTTTGTCTTCTGAGCCCTGCGTAAAAAAGGCACTCTGGTGGTAGCAAGAGCCTTAGCCAGCATACCAAAGTCCAAGGGTGACAAATGCAAGCTGTCCATAGTGAAGCTACGTGGCATGTTGAGCATGTCACCATAGGCTGACAGACACTGTATCCCCTATGAATGAAACAAATGTGTTAGCCAACTGTTAAATGTGATATGTGTGTCCGTATACTGTGACATCATAATTGGTGGGTGTAAGATGCTAGACAAGGTCAGGGTCATACTGGCCTGGGCTACATGGTCAGAGTGTACCTCCATGTACCATGTCATGTGGTCCAGGGAGTAACGTCTGAGGTGACACACACCAGCATGGACAATGATGGTGCCAGTCTTGTACTTGCTTTGGAGTGACCTGACTGCCTGTGTTATGCGGCAGATCCTGACACCCAACAGACAGCCCAAAGTGACTATTCCCTTGTCAGGGCTGGTGAGTAGTACGTCAGTGTGTTGGAACATAAGTGTCGCCTATTACAAGTGTATTAGGTGTGTTGTTTAGCCCGAAGGGCAGTGACTGTGTAGCACACAGACATTGTGAACTTAGTGATATGTGGGTATTGTAGTGGGGTAGCAGGTGTGTGTGTGTCTGCTTTGGAGGCCTCTGCTGCTTAGGTAGAGTACATTTACAGCATCCGAGTATGTCAATGTGTGCTGATGTAGTTTGAGTGCTGTTGCTAGAGGATATGTGAGACTGATATGTGGTGTGTGTGGTTACCTTCACCACCTGATACACTGTGCCAGTCATGGGTCGAGACTTCAGCTCCCTGTATGTCTGTATAGGTGCATCTCACACATATATCTGAGTTTGTCGGGAGGAGGAGACGGTTGTCTGTGTACATGAGGCAGATGTGACATTGTGTCAATATCACAATATCCACGAGCTGGACTGAAGAGTACACACAAAACCGACCCCTGGACATGCCAGGATATTATCATGACATACTCTGTAGCCTGATCACAAAGGATCAGTAGGGTGTTAAGCATGTAAAAGAGTATAACAGGGATTAGTGCTCATGTTCGTTAGTGTGTTGTAAAGAGGAGCTGAGAAGGAGTCCAGACTGAATCATGGCACCTCCTTCCGCTATGTCATAAATATCAATGTGCACACATATATGTCCTGAGTCAGGGCCAACTGTACCTGAATATCAATGCCGACATCATGACAGACAGGCCCATATGTACATACCCATACCCCACTGACAATAGTCCACATCATCATACCAGGAGATGTCACATGTAGAATGGATGAGCAGCTACCCCCACTGCCAAAAGCATGGCAGCAGGTGGAATACATTGATTCACAATATGTGTCATGCACAAACTCCAGAACAAACAGATCATGCACCTGAACAGTTAGCTGAGCCGCACCCCCTACACAGGATGTGGAACCGTTGAATGTGTCACAACTACATATGGCACTCCCCACAAGTGTTGGTGCACAACACACCATGGGAAGTCAAGTCCAGTATGCCTATGAGGTCTGATCTGCAAGGTCATGGAGTCCATCATGGTTGCAGTCATAAACAGAGCTATTGGAAGCTGACACACACAACCCTACCAACTGTGGTATGTTCATGTGCGGATCATGGTTACCCAAACATGCTAGACTGTTTGCAAGGCAGCCACCCAGGACATACATCAATGAACACATCTACACGTGTCACATAGACTTTAAATAGCCCTTTATCAACATCCCAGACACATGTAGTATCCACAAAACCAAGAAGCTGTGCATAAATATGTGATGATATATGACGGAATGTCAATGTGTCCACAGATAGATCACACAAGGTAAGGATACTGAGGTCATGTTCAAGCTGTTGACACCTGCTGACTCACATGGACCATTCCTGGAATGGCATAAAACAAAGTGTACACACGTCACCATGTCTAGTGTGTTGAGGAGAAGGGAAACCAGCTAGTGTGTGCGTGTGTGTGTGTGTGTGTGTGTGTGTGTGGGGGGGGGTTGTGTGTATGTGTGCAATTGTCTTTAAAAGGAGTGCCCTTTTTGGAGACTGTGAAAACACACTAGAAGATGTGCATTCCTCTTTGGAAAGACTGATGATGTCACCATCCTAGAAATACAGCAGGAGAAGGGAAACCAGCCAGTATAACAAATAGCGCTCCATGCTAATGCGTCTCTCTCTCTCTCTCTCTCTCTCTCTCTCTCTAGTATCATAACATAGGTAGGTAGGGGTTTGAATCCTGCAAACGCTGACTGTGTGTGTGGGGGGTGTGTGTATGTGTGCAATTGTCTTTGAAAGGAGTGCTCTTTTTGGAGACTGTGAAAACGCACTAGAAGATGTACATTCCTGTTTGGAAAGACTGATGATGTCACCATCCTAGAAATACAGCAGGAGAAGGGAAACCAGCCAGTATAACAAATAGCACGCCTTGCTAATGCGTCTCTCTCTCTCTCTCTCTCTCTCTTTCTCTCTAGTATCATAGGTAGGTAGGGGTTTGAATCCTGCAAACGCTGACTGTGTGTGTGGGGGGGTGTGTATGTGTGCAATTGTCTTTGAAAGGAGTGCCCTTTTTGGAGACTGGGAAAACACACTAGAAGATGTACATTCCTCTTTGGAAAGACTGATGATGTCACCATCCTAGAAATACAACAGGAGAAGGGAAACCAGCCAGTATAACAAATAGCGCGCCGTGCTAATGCGTCTCTCTCTAGTATCATAACATAGGTAGGTAGGGGTTTGAATCCTGCAAATGCTGACTGTGTGTGTGGGGGATGTGTGTATATGTGCAATTGTCTTTGAAAGGAGTGCACTTTTTGGAGACTGGGAAAACACACTAGAAGATGTACATTCCTCTTTGGAAAGACTGATGATGTCACCATCCTAGAAATACAGCAGGAGAAGGGAAACCAGCCAGTAAAGCAAATAGCGCGCCGTGTTAATGCGTCTTTTTCCAGTATCATAACATCGTTAGGTAGGGGTTTGAATCCTGCAAAGTGTGTGTGTGTGGGGGGGGTGTGTGTATGTGTGCAGTTTCCTTTGAGAGGTGTTCTTTTTTGGAGACTGGGAAAACCCAGTAAAGGAGGTACATTCCTCTTTGGAAAGTCTGATGATGTCACCATCCTACAAATACAGCAGGAGAAGGTAAACCAGCCAGTAAAGCAAATAGCGTGCCGTGTTAATGCATCACTCTCTAGTATCATAACATTGTTAGGTAGGGGTTCGAATCCTGCAAATGCTGACTGTGTGTGTGTCACTGTTGGTCAACACAGTGTGGGTTTTTCTTTTACTATGGTATGACATAGTATGATGACAACAGTAAGTGCATTGCAGACATCAGGTATCTGCGTGGCAAATATATATGTCCCCTCAATCAGTACATAGGTGTGAAGCCTGCATACTACATGAATACATTTGTTTCCTTTGACAGGTTGTGCCGCTGCTACTCAGATCGTAGGTCACATGTGTATGTATGTGACATGGCCATCCACTGTCGTGTTCTGTGACCAAGGTCATCTGTGGCCCACACACCCATGACAGTTAATGAAGAGTAGTGTGAGTGAGGGTATATGGCTGGGGTATATGTGAGACATGGTCATACACAACAAAGTCTGCCAAGAATGGACAGTCTTTATAGGTGTATGACTGCCTTGTGGATATGCATTCAGGCCTCTAATGTCTGTGATACACCTTGGGACTCCACAATACCTATGGATATGTGGATACAAAGGGACACATGACATAACATGGGTCTGTATGTACACAGTGGTACCCGACATACATGTTGAGGGCTACCACCAGTGTGGTACTGACAGGATACTATGTATAGTACATGAGGATGACTATGCCATAGTCGGCTTACTGCTATACAACATGCATCACACAACAGGTATCTGTCTGTATGATACCCTTGTGTAGGATATGCGTCCCATCCAGGGAATGCATTGTATGCCATTCCATGCATTCCCAGATTTGGATGGACACATTCCTAGTGTGTCTGCATGTACCTAAGGGGGCTATATGACACACAGGTGTGGTCATAGTAATGGGTGGCGGTCATTGCCACTGGTTAGTGTTATAGTGCAGCACCGGAAGGATCCAATTGATACTGGGTTTCCCACTACTGTGTGTCAATTGTCAGGACATCATCCAATGGTTGCTTATAGTCATACTGTTGAGGTTGTGTATACTACCAGACTGCAAATCATTGACTGATATTAACGATATCACCCGCAGCATAGTGTCAACCCATGTCATACACACGTCTACCCATGTTAGTACATAACTGTAGTAGAATGCATACTGGCCATAGAAAGATGCAATGGGATGTTAATAATATGTATGACAGGGTATGCCACACGTCCCATGTGTCCACTATGCACGTACATCCAGAGAGTGCGCACCCACCATGTTCATAAATGTACACTTGCTAATCTGTACTGCACACATCACACACGTACTGTCCACTCACTAACACATGCTGGCAACACATCACACATCAGCCAAGTGGCACATGGGTGGGTAATACATACTCAGACCTAACAGTGGTGTAAACAATGCTACATTGACAAACAGAGCTTTGATGCATAATGTCTGCTCAGATATATCTACAAGGATGTAGTTAGACTTCCATGTTGACAACTCGCTATTATTGCTACACTGCTATAGTGTCACCCTGTGCATCAGCACCATGTTAGCCTGTCCCTCCGTCAATAATGCAGATGACAGGAGGCGGCACAGGTATCATCATATGCACAGGGCGTTTTGTTGTTTGCCAGAGCCTGACATTGACCCATCCAATCGACACGTCTGTCTGTGTGTGTGTGTGTGTGTGTGTGTGTGTGTGTGTGTGTGTGTGTGTGTGTGTGGGACAACAGTACAGCATGGCCAATGTTGATGTAATGTGTGTGTGTGTGTATGTGTGAACCCTAGTTGTTTGCTTAATGTGTGTGTGTCTGCATGCACACAGCTCCACCATGTGGCTGCCTTGTGGGACAGCCACAGACTGTATCTGCTTGGCTGTACAGACCACTGTCTCTTGCCACGGACACAGTACCTGTGCCTGGCAGGGATGCTGCGGACGGTATCGGGTACCAACCCTGACTGGGTAGTGTCATCAGAGGCAGAGGTATGATGACTGGACCCATGTCCCTGCTGGGACTGGCCAGAGCCACGTGCACATGGTCTACTGGGACGGACAATGGACAGGCCAGCCCCAGCATTGCTAGGGCTGGTACTGCCACTACGGGAGCGGCTGTGAGCTGTGGGCCTTCCGCGACCACTGCCGGCTGTTGCTGGCATGCGTCCACGTCGACGTCGCAACCGTCCCGCACGGTCCTGGCTTGAGGAAGCCATATTGTGGAGGGCATCTATTGTCTCCCGCCAACGTATGTCTGGATGGCACTGGCAAGGTCATGGATGTTGTCATTGATAGCGGTGTTATGTGCCCTCTGCGCCCTAAGTCCCTGCCTGGTATACCATTCCATACGTGCCTGAGCCTGCATTACAGCCCGGAACATAGTGGTCGTCATAAGACATGTGAGGGCACGCCTGCCAGGGGCAATGCGTCCAGTCATGCTCCCCCAGAACCCCTGGACCTCCGCCTATGTGGTACCATTGTCAGTCTACGGCTATGGCTGCTGTGAGGGGATGCACGTGCCATGGGTACCACACTCTCCTGGTCAATGCCAACTATATGCTGTCCCTTCCCTATGGCCATTGGTGGTGAGGGATGTAATGGCAGTATGAGTGTGCGCATAGATGGGATTGAATGCTGTGTGCGGTCGATTGGTGGACCAACAACAGACTCTGTCAAATCTCCCTGTACCAAAATACATGCTTCATCATCACCACTATCTGTGGCAGTGGCTTCAGGTCGCCTGCTGCTTTCGCCAAGCCCTACCTCAGCACCTGAGAGAGGAAGACAGGAAACACACGTTACGGTCTGCACATGCACACATGAACACATGCACACATGCACCCATGCACACACGAATGCATGCACACGTGTAAACATGCACACAGGAACACATGCACACAGGAGCACATGCACACAGGAGCACATGCACACAGGAACACATGCACACAGGAGCACATGCTTACAGGAACACATGCATACAGGAACACATGCACACTCCTCACTACAGCAGATACACACACACAACAGAAATCCAAATCATACTCAATACTGGTTGAAGGTGGGTGACAGTATCACAAGGCAAACAGTCATGCACACGTGTCAGCATGCAGAATAAGTGTTCCTCAAGTCCATGCAGTGTGAGTGTAGACAGCCATAGTTGATGACAGTGTACATGGCTGTGGTGCATGTGTGTACATGTTCAGTGATTGCCTACACCCTGGAACACAATGTGTACAAGGACACAACATTTCTGTGCAAGTATTTTAAGCTCTGCAATTTCCTGTGCACCATCACACACAGGTATACATACCATGGCTGCGTGTGTTATCTGTGTGTCACATGGATTTCCATGTCTGATTGCAGTGTCTGTGTCTGTAGCAGATAATTGTGGACACAGGTGTAGCACATGCATGCTATGTACACACACGGGATGGGTGGTGCATGTATACATGATGGGATACCAATCCTGGACATGGCCATTGTAACAGTATGGGGTGTAGTACCATTAGCCATCATCATCATGCATCATGTGGTCACTCAAGGCCACTAAAGTGTGCTAGACCACCGCCTAGCAAGCTGTACCTGAACCACAGTGCCGTGGCTAAGTTCACAATTACACAGCCACGTTGCACAAGGGTGTGTGATGTTGTTGTTGCTGTAGGCCAGGGGCCACCACACTTAGCAGCAGTTCCTCCACTCTGGTGAGGGGGGGATGTATGGCCACCCCACCATCTGTGGCAAGCTGTTGTCTGTGGATATCAGATGCACGCCGCCGGACATGTCTGATTAAATCACTGCAGTGATGGCGTACCTGCTCATATGTCCGGTTATGCATGCCTATGTCATTTACCCGACGGACAAGTTCTTGCCACAGTGCAGTACGCTCCTGTTGGTGCTGGCTGGCCCTTGTAAACAGCAGGGTATAGTGCTGTATCAGGCTGTGGTGGATTTCCTGTTCCTCTGCAGCTGTGTAGCAGGGGTTCCTGTGATGAGCCATTAGCCTGGAAGACAAGTAAACGATATGTGTGAGCAAGTCATGTGGCACACTTAACATTATAAAGTACAGATATCAGTTAACTGCCATATATACCATCTGTTCATCTGTCAGAGGAATATCTGTGAATTCAAAGGGGAGGCTACTGTCCACCTGTGTCCCATGTTCCCTTCTGACACCTTCAGTGTTAGTCAGGCAACCACCTATCTGGTAGTTAGTGGGTAAAGTGTTTTGGAATGGGGTATGGCACTGCAGTATCAACACTGGTGTTCAGTCCATGCCTTGGTCACCAGGCACCTGTTGCAATACATCTGACCCTGTGTCTCCCTCTCTTACTATATATATATATATATATATATATATATATATATATATATACATTTATATATCACTCTATATATACATATCTATATATATCTATATACATATATGTATATATACATATCTATATATATCCATAGATATCCATATATATCTGTATATATCTCTCTATATATCTATATAATTATATATCTATATATGCATATATCTATATATATATATATATATATATATATATATATATATATATATAATATGTATCTATGTATATATATATATATATATATATATATATATATATATGTGTATATATGTATATATATATATATATATATATATATATATATATATATATATATATATATATATATATATATATATATACACATACTTGTAAACAGCCACTGCTGTACATATACATGTACATATAGGCAGATATACTGGCCACCTTTCATGGTGGGAATATCAATTATGGTACAGTTGTGAGACATACGATTATGTAATAATATTGCACAATGTTGTGCAGAATGCATTTCGCTATCCTCAGGCCGTATAGCCGTAGCAGACCTCACTGGCTGTAACTCAGTCCCACAGCATTTAACCACCACATGACATATACCTGCACTACTTGCTGTTTTCAATGCCACACACTACAACCTACATAGATATGTGCACATAGCAACCTTCAAATACATATATATGTCCAGCAAATACATCTGTGTTACATACCTTACCTTTGTATGTCTCACTTCAGTCTGTTGTACCTGTTGATGTTTTTTTAATTTTTATGTAGGTCAGTGTCCTCCACTGCCTCTGTTTGTTTTAAATTTTGTTTTGGTTGGTCGGTGTCTCCAATCGCCTCTGTTTTTTTTTTTTTTGGTTTGGTCTCTCCAACTGTTTGTCTGTCTGTCTGTCTCTCTTGCTTGCTCTCTCTCTCCAGTTGCTGCATTGATATTATTGCATGTGTGGACAGCAGGTATAAGCTGCTTTTGTAGGTATCTGCACATGTGCATGTGATGGCCTCTGCACCAATTGGTGCCCACCATTTAGTAATTGGATGCAGCCTGCTGTGTGGTAATTGCAGTTCGCAGTGTGATTTCAGGACACTGCTATAAAATGATAGGTTAGGTAGGCATAGGCCTTTCAGTTTTGCAAGGTGGGGACCATGCTTGTTTGCTGTGGACACTGTTGTGTCTGTCAGAAGGTTGGTATATGTCTCATATCTGAAGCTGGGTTGTAGCCAGTGAAATGCATGTTGTACTAAAACCTGACTGTTGCTTCTTCAAGTACACTCTTCTCAGTGTGTAAGTTTACTCACATCTCCTAATACTGAAACACGAACTAGGTCCCAATAAGCAACAAAAATATTTGCAGAAGCACTAAAGCCCAATAAACTTCTTCTCTGAACTGGAACAAATACCTCTCTGTTTGAGTCAAACGTTCCTTTATTGTTAACCAACAATTAAAAGATGCACGAAAAGTTAGTAATTCAGTGGTACAAAAATCCAAAGAGACAACAAAATAAATCCAGCGCTTTCACCCGTTACTATGACGGGCTTTGTCAAGATGAACCACCAAAAGCACTTTGTGCGCTTATATACAGCATTTGTAAACCAATTAATCAATTAAAATAATTGTAACAAACAGATTAAGTCAATTAAAAAACGAAGAATTCTTTTCTGCTTAAAGCAGTATCACATTCATTGTGTTTGGTACCAATACGTTTTGATCAAACACTTATCCAGAATGCATTCATAATATTGGATTTCTTCCATTATTTATTCTTTTTTCTATTCTTGTTGTGTGCAAATAGCTCGTACAGTATGTGTAACTGTGTAGAAACTAAATACAAACCTTACGGTTACTGTGAATGTTTATCTACGCTTATCTATATGTTTACAATAATTTTTTAAGCAACTTCGCTGACATGGTGCTCATAATAACCGTATTTATACCAAAAAGCACATCGTGGATGTTATTCAAATCAAGGAACTTTCCTTCTTTCTTTTTCAGTTTTCTGTATTACTTCGGAATGTACCAAATAATCTGTCAAAAAAACTGAATACAAACATTTTTACGGTTACAATGTGCATTGACCTGTCTACGCGGTTGTAGTACCATCTAAACGCTTGTTCCTACCAATTAAAACCATAAAGGAAATATAAAATGTTTAAAAATATTAACATGCTAAACCAATACGTACTATTCTTTAAATTTTATTCTTTAAATTTTTAATAAAACTAAGTTAAATCTTACGTGAAGAATTGTAACTAAACTGTTTATGGTTTTCTCACCGGGAAATATGTTATTTAATTCCGATGAATGTAATGCTTTTTCAGGACTACAGAATTGTTTTGGCAGTACACAACCTTTATGTTAAGCATTAAATTAATATTATTACACTTGATTCTAAAATGTTGATTAAATATAATAAATATTCAAAATAAATAAATATGTAAATAAATATTGTTATATTATATTATATTAAATTAACTGTAATTAATAGATATCAAATATTTGTTAAATAATAAATTAGCATATAAAAAATCACCTTAATAAATTTTAATATTATAGATATTTATGGATATTATTTACTATAAAAGTATTATCTATTAATTATAATTCCAGTTAAAATAAGTTAGGAATAAATCAATACATATAAGAATAATAAATACAATAAATTGTGAGAGTGTGAATGTAATTATTTAATCAAGTGGGACAATAATCTTTACCTAAAAATGCGTTCTAGCTCATTGAAAAACTTTAGCCCCCTTAACAAACATACACTATTACATTAAAATTAGGTAAAAAGTCATCTAAGAAGTAAATAAATAAAAAATATATTCTTAAAACAATTCAACCTATTGTTTTAACTAAGAATTATATCAAATAAATTGTTCATATTCATTTTCTGTTAAAAATCAATAGATATTCATTTAACATCTCATGTCATCTCATCACATCTCCTAATGCTAACACTGGATACATGGGAGTATGTACTTTCTTTTGGAATTAGGGAATTAACTGGCATACGGCAGTAGTTATTGCAATGTATTCCTATGGCTTTCCAATTTTCCCTTTACATCCAGTCCTTGTAATGCATGTCATATTTCTTTATTGCAATGTATTCCTATGGCTTTCCTGTTTTCCCTTTACATGCACTCCTTGTAATGCATGTTATATTTCTTTCAGCACCAAGTTATTGTATATATGCTGTGGCTTAGTGGTACATCATGCAGACTGGTTAGTCCAAGGTGTGGGGTTTGAGACTGACAAGGGTATTTTATTTTGCTGCTGAGCAATACAAGGGCCTTGTCATACAGAGTGACAAAGGGACTTTGAAGCAGTTGTAAGCGAGTTGGCACAGGTTTGCGCGACGCTTACCAATGCTAAGCAACGCTTAGCTCAGCTTAGTGTATTTTAGCAATACTAAGCTAAGCTTATCTTAGCTAATTTTATGTTAGCAATAGTAATCTAAGCTTGGCGGAGCTTATCATATCTTAGCAATGCTAAGCTAGGCACACACATGTGAACAGTGGTGCAAACCCGCTTACTACTGTTTACAAGTGCTCACTCCCGCTAACTCCCGCGCTCATGTCTTTAACAGAAAAGTAAATGGGGAGATAGGAATGTGGTGATAAAGGGTGCTCAGAGAGGGGAAGACAATAGGGAAACTAGCTTGGGATGTACACGATGGGTGTGGAGAAGGTCCATAGCTGCCCATTTCTTTACCAGCAACAGCTGTGCATATGCAATATATTAGGTGGGATATTTGAAACCTTCCACCCCTGAGAGAGTGGTAAGGACATCTAAGTATGTTGTACTACCAATTATGAATATCGGGCACATGCACTGTTTGTGAACTGCTATACTGTCATTAGTGCGTTACTCACATCTGAACAGTTTGTCGTTTGTGTTGGCATTAGCACAGTCTGCTTAGGACGACTGGACATATTTCTGTACTGTGCATGCCTACCTACACCCTTGGTTGTGCCTGACTACACGGGTATATAGTACCTTTGGGTAGGGGTGCAGAACTGCAGTGTGCATTATTTATTATCGTGTGATGTTTATCTTACTGAACATGCAGAGTTGTTGTGTACCTGTAAGTCTATGAAGGCTTGTAGTCTGTCTGAGTAGCTCCCACCTTTGGACATATCCAGATGGTAGACAGAGGTCAGCCTAGTATTCTTTGACTGTGCACCACAGCAGTCTTTTCAGCACCTGAACAATGGCATTGTCACAGGTGGTTGCTAGCAGTACATGGCTACATCCTTTGCTATTTCTGTGTTGTACTTCTACATAAGGGCATGCTTGTGGGATTAATTCTACAGCTATTTGCAGAGTGTGTAACAGCAGACAAGCTGATATGCCTGTGTGTTTCTGACTCTTCCAGGCCTCAGATACTCTCACATATATATTTGAACAGCCTCAGGGAAAGGTACATATAACTGGGATACACCTGTCATATAGTTCAGACATTTTGCAGTTCAGACTTTGGGTGATTCAGAGCATTTCTATTACTACACCTTTTCTGATGTGCAAGAGGTGTCTACTCTCACTTATTGACATTTGTTATTAAGTGAGATTCAACACCTTTCTGCCTACTGTTAGTACATTTCACAGGGAGTCAGAGGGGCACAGCTAACATTTGTTTACAGATCCGGGTCATCACTGTAAAGCAGTCACTGTTGGGAGGTCTGGCCTGTGACCTATGCAAATTTGCCAGTGTTTATCCTGCCCTGATACTGTGTGAGGTTTGTAAGCAGCTACTGTAACCTTATTCCCTACTAGCATGGCTGATTCTCTTTTCACAGTCATGTCATGCAATTCAACAACACCTGCTGGTTAAGGCTCACAGTACGAGATTTGTGTTATGGCATTCCTATTTTCCCTTTACATTCCCTCATAGTAATGCATGATATATTTATTATAGCAACAAGTTATTGTATATCTGCTGTGGCTCAGTGGTAATTCATGCAGTCTAGTGTGTCCAAGGTCCGGGGTTCGAGACTGACAGGGGTATTTTATTTTGCTGATGAGCAGACTACAGGCCTTGTCATACAGAGTGACTAAGGCACTTTTAAGCAGTTGTAAGCGGGTTTGCGTGATGCTTTGCTATGCTTATCTACGCTTAGCTAAGCGCACACAAGCGCATACCCGCTGACTACTGCTTAAAAGTGCTTACTCCCACTAACACCCGTGCTAATTTCTTTTAAAGAAAGGAAAATGGGGAAATAGGAATGTGGTGAAAAAGGGGGCACAAAGAGGGTAGGACAGTAGGAAAACAAGCTCGGGATGTGCAGGAAGGATGTAGGGAAGGCCCATAGCTGCCCAATTCTTTACCAGCAACAGCTGTGCATATGTTAGACATTTAGAGTGAAATTTGAAACCTTCCACCCCTGAGAGAGGAGTGAGGACAACAAAGTATGTTGTACAGCCAATTGTAATTATCAGTTTACATGTCCAGCAGACATGTGTGCGAAATGGGCAGCTATGTATGGGGCGTAATTTTTTTGCAGGCACAGATTTCCCCTTTTTTTATTTTTTTTTTCAGGTAGGAGTGGAATGTGAGGTAAAGGAAGTAGGAATATTGAGGGAGGTGGGTTGGGGAGGTTAACAGACAAGACAAAAAAGATGCATACAGGGGCGGAGTATGACACGTGATGGGTACACACACTTGACGGGGACGGATGCTTGGATATCGCAAGCTCATGAGCCCACAGATGGCAATAGTGGAACTGAGATCCTCACCCATGGGCAGTTACCACTGTGTCTTCACAGCCCAGGCCGAGGCTGTGCTGGGGGCTGGATAGGAGGGGCAGGCACACCCATGAGTTGCGCCACTCTCGCCTCAAGCTGGTGTAGGGCATCAGTCACGGAACGCCTGATCTCACTACGCACCACAGCCCGGACCCTTTGGAGGGTGAGTGGAGGCTCTCCTCCGGCCACGCTTGCAGAGGGGGGGCGAGCCCCATCCCCTGCAGCGCTTCCACCCGAAGGTGGCACAGGGCCACCAGAGTAGGAGGTCCCTAGCTGGGCACTGGTGCCAGGTGCAATCGCCAGCTGAGGTGGGAGAGGTGGGTCCACTGGGACCCGCCTTCCCTGTTGTCCTATGTTTAGCAGTATTTAATGGCATTTTGGGTTAGTAACAAACAACGCCATTCCAAATTAGTTGTAACAGCATGCATTAGTATTCCCATTAACCAAACACACATGAATTCCAAACGTTGAACAGCGAGCATAACACATGCATATTTAGAACAACAGTGGACATTCCAACAGCATGCAGGGTTGATTGGTGGCAATGACCCATCAGGTTTGGATATGTGAACAGGGCACATGCATCAACGTACATGCAGATATGTATAAACCAACAGGACAAATGTCCATATGAATTAATTGTGAATAGACATACCCAGTTTGGTATGGAATGGCATCATTTGTGAACATAACATAGGATGGTAAAATATTACATTAACAACTTAAAATACCTATACGTATACTGTACATTCCTACTAGCTGCAGATATATATCCCCTACATGTATTAGTACAGTTCCCTGTATGTAACCTTAGAAATGTTGGTGATGGAGATGTTACTGCTACATTAATATACATTCCATTTGTATTCATATATGTTCATATCTGGCTGTGTTCAGGTAAAGTATCCTGCTACACTTGAACAGTTACGTACAGTTCTAGCAACACACTGACATTTGTGGGATCACAAGCACAAGCTGCTCATGTACCCGATTAACATGTACATACTATACATGAAACAGTTGAGGACTATAAATATTCCTCTGAGATACTGGCATTCCCATCAGCCAGTTTATATGGGCCTAGACAACTGTGGATGTTCAGCATTTCATACATCCATACTATCTCCATAATGCAAGGGTACAACAACATATCCAAAATGTGGGATGGACACAGTCCAGGTATTGTACTTTATTAAAAACATTTCACTCTTTGGTTGTGGCTGTCTCATTCATTTCATTATGTAGTGCATGCAGTACACCTTTATTCCAGACTTCTTACGCCTTTATTGGTAGCTTCAAACTATTTCTCACACTCTCTCACTTATTTAATATTTACATTTCAGGATGGTACTTAGTTCCAGGCTTTATTAACATTTATTACTAGCTTACAACAATTCTTTCCAGCTGACTCACTTATTTCATATGACAGTATGTACAAGGATGTATTCAAGACATGTCTGTCCTTTATTGATGGATTAGAACACTCATTTTCAGGCTGAAGCAGTTATCTGATATTACAATACAGGTGGAAACTCTATTTGAGACCTGTTTACTCTTTATTAATGGATTACAATACTCTTTTTCAGGCTGCATCACTTATCTGATCTTAGAATACTAACAGAAGCTTTATTCTAGGCTTATTTGACCTTTATTACTGGGTTACAACACTGAACTGTTTTACAGGCTGTCTCACTTATATTCTATAATAATACCAGCTGAATAATTACTAACCTGCCTGGTGGTGCAGCCTTAACAGCCTATCAGCATAGGCTTGCCGATTCGTGGAACGAACACCTGCAGCTGTAATATAAACTAAGGGATATTGGAACATATATATCCATACTATAGGCTAGGATAGCATTTCTTACATACTTAATTACATGGATACTTACTCAGTAGTGGGGCATTGGACATATGACGGGCCTCCTGGATCCATCGGTTCAGTTGGTCCTCCTTTCGACATTTCAGGTCCGCATGGTGGTGACAGACCTGCTCACCAGTCCTGGGAATGCCTGTCGCACTGGTAAGATCATGTGCCAACTGGTTCCACGCCTCTGCCTTGTACGCTCCCCATTGAACCTGGCCCTGCATGAGTCGGCCTTCATGTTGGTGGACTAGGAGCCAAACCATATATTTAGACTCCTCAATGCCCCACCTTTGCGCTCTAAAGCGATTACCTTCTCCGACGCCAGCCATCCTGATTGCAAGTGGGTACCACAATCAGTTATGGCAAGTATTCCTGCGTATGGGACTTAAATATGCCGCATTTCCCGCACTTTTTTGTGATTGGCCATTTTTGAGAATTCTACGCTGACTGCAGACCTGCTTAGTAATGGTTAATCTATCATTTCTATGTATATGTACGCTAATAGTGGCTGTTTCTCCGAAGCTGTCATGGCTTAGTGGTTCTGTGCTTTGATTATGATGCACAGGGTCCTGGGTTCGAACCTTGTCACTCTTTTATTTTAATACTGTCTAGACAGGCTAGGGGGTGTGGCTGCGTTTAAGCAACCTAGCTCTACGTTGCTCCACGGTGCCCTACGGTGCCCTGGTTGGCGCGGCACGCATGTCCGCGCAAACACATTGCGCTGGGTAAAGCGCTTTTAAACTTTGGGCAACTCTATTGCGCTGGGTAAAGTGCTATTAAACTATGGGCGCCTCTGTTTAGCTGGGTAAAGCGCTATTAAACTATGGGCACCTCTGTTTAGCTGGGTAAAGCGCTATTAAACTATGGGCACCTCTGTTTACCTAGCTACAGCACTGCTTAACAGCAGGCTATTATATATCTGGGTCCTTTAAAAATATATGTTTTCCTCACTGATACATTGGCCATTTCACTGCTTTTAATTAAATTTTAATCATATGTCTGGTATTATTTCAAATTCTGATTTAAAACATAAATAAGAAGGGGAGTGGTGGGACTCGAACCATGAATGCCTCCTCTTTGTGCATACGCTCTACCATTACGCTATTGCAATTTGGATTAATTTGCATAAGTAGTTCTTATATGCTCTTCAGTATCACAATTGCTAACTGTGGTTAAGCAATGGGCACACCTGCGCAAACAAGTGCAAATACGGGCAGCTATATCGTGGATTTAAAAAAAAAAATATTTATTTGTTCTGTTTTATAACTGTGATGGGGGTTTACAGTGTCAGGGAGTGTGGTGTTGGGTGCAAGTACATTTGAGCGAACTCGCTCTTGTCTGTTGACACTATGCTTTTTAAAACCTTGCAGGGGTGTGGACTTTTAGACTGCTCGGCAGTTGGACACGCCCCCTGCTTGCCTACTCCGTCCGTGTAAGAGTTACGGATGAGTCAGCGTGCCCTCATGAATATTCATGGCACGCTGACATCATACCTTTCAACTGCAGCCTCTGAGTAAGACATATTAAGTCTTACACGGAGGTTTTGTGAATTCGGCCCGATGTCTATCTGCTCTTTATGCAGAAACTTCCTTAGGTTCTTTGGCTCTTTACTGGATCTTCACATTTTCAGTTTACTGCCTTGCCCTTTTGGTTTCTGTACAGCTCCAAGGGTTGTCAAAGTGTTTAGCTCCAATGTTGGCTTTTTCTGCAGTCGGGGCATACAACGCTTCCCTTACCTGAATTACCTTTTTGGCCAGACTCCATCCAAGGACACCCTCCTAAACCATTGTCATTATACTGTGCATCTCCTGACTCTTTTGGGGTTCACCATCAATTTAAAAAAATCTCATCTCAAGTCCCACTCAGGACTTGATCTTTCTGGGTTGCAGACTGGACACTTCAGCTATGCATACCTTTATCCGTCAAGAGAAAGCCACCACCGTATCCAACTACTTCAGGGCACTCTTCAGCGAGACTCATTGCACAGCAAGAGATATCCTTAGGACTCTGGAGTTTATGGCTGCTGTAATCTCTATCCTCTTTCTCGACAGACTACACATTGGAAAAATACAATGGTATCTGAAATCGGTGGGGTCCTAACACTCACACCATGTCAATGACCTCCTCCCTCTTTTGCCTTGCATCAAGAAGGATCTTCTTTGGTTTTGCAGTTGGGCCACCCTTAGCCCAGGTCTTCCATTCACTCCAGCCCCACAAAGCCAAGTCCTGTTTATAGATGGCTCAGGGCATGTGGAGCTTGGACAGGAGCCCACAAATTTCGGGGGGATGGCCTGCCCACCTGGTAAAAGACCACATCAAACTAATAGAAATGAGACACTTCTGTAGACCTGCTGATGTTCTTACACCTCTGGAAGCCAGGCTGGTGTACAGAGACAGCACTGCAGTGATGTGGTACATAAACAAGCAGGGGTGCACAAGATCCTACCCCCTGTGCAGGCTGGCACAGGAGGCCTGGCGCTTTGTTTCCCACCTGAATCTGACTCTCACTGCAATATATTTCTTCAGGGGTGGCTCGTCCTATCGGACTGCCGGACTGCAGTCCTCTCACCTAAAAAAACAAAACAAAAAAAAATCTGTAAAACAAAAAAATTCACGAGCCCCGATCCCCTCCTCCAGACTGCCTTACCAGCAGTCCGGATAGGGAAAAACAGTTACCCAGCAATCATTGCTGTGAGATACCAGGATTCTGTGCGGTGATGACCGCACTGCACAGAGGAGCTCCAGACTGCTTCAGCTGCAGTCAGAACCATTGAGAGGACTGAGCTGCTCTCGCGGGACTTGCGAGACTTTCAGTGCGCGGTGCACGGGCTTCATGGATGGAAACAGGTTGCTTAAGTCGCTGGGCTGGTAGGTGAAGGAGCAAAGGGTGTGTGTGGATTGCTTCATGTGTTCGTTCGGTTGCAGGGGTCGCGAATCGCTGGATTTCATTCGGTGGATTACTTGGGCTGGTAGGAGGTCGCTGAAGGAGTCAATTGCTGGATTTTAGTACCTGGCGGGTGTGTTTGTTCGCTGGATTACCTGGGCTGGCTGGTAGGAGGTCGCTGACCGCTGGATTACTTGGGCTGGCTGGTAGGAGGTCGCTGATTGCTGGATTACATGGGCTGGTAAGAGATCGCTGAAGGGAGGTGAGTGTGAGTGTGAGTGTGAGTGTGAGTGTGAGTGTGAGTGTGAGTGTGAGTGTGAGTGTGAGTGTGAGTGTGAGTGTGTGTGTGTGTGTGTGTGTGTATACTTCATCTTATATCCAGGAGGTGTGAGATGGGAGTTGGATGTTGTCTTGCTGCCATTTATAATTGATCTGGATTTTGTTCCTTGCACACTACATCTTTTTGACAAACTATGTGGACATGTCGCTATGACCCATGCTAGCCAAAAATGTATCCACCTAGGATTAACTTCTTGGATTTCATTAGAGGCCCCTCTTACCATTGGGAAATCCCATTTCTTCCTTCCTGCCAAAATAGGAGAGCCAGCATTCAGTTATTCACTCATACATTATATGGCCACCCACTCTGGTGCAGGGTCCTGTACTCAGTCCTGGCTCATCTGTTCTATTCTCAAGGCTTAACCTCTGTGTCATTGGAACCAACTCACTGACTGCACATTTAACAGACCCTTACCACACTCTGTTAGACAAAGTGCTCCAGAAGACAAACATCTGACCAAAATCCTTACTTTAAGTCCCCCCCAAAAAAAAATTAATATGCTGACGACAGTTCTCCTACCCACACCCAGCACTCACCTTGTACCAATAGAAATATTCATATTCTGTTATTGCAACATATCCTGTTATCCTCCTTAGTTCTCTCAACATCTGGCAATCGCAATTAATTCCACAAGGGTGATGATCCAGAATGCAGACTCAGCACACCCCTGTGAATCACCGCTGGATAACTGGAATCACAGACTACATGCTTTTGACCCAACCTAACCTGAACATTTTTGGCCTATGCTAATTGAAGCATCTAACCTTTCCAACAATCCATTAAACCTTTGGCTCCCCTGTCCCACTCCTGTCTCACCTAGCTTAAAACCTCTCCTCACCATAATCGAGGTTCCCCATTACAGTGTGTGTGTGTGTGTGTGTGTGTGTGTGTGTGTGTGTGTGTGTGTGTAATGCCCCAGTTACTATATACTGGTGGCTAGAGAGAACAAATGGTGGTTTGGGTAGAGATACCCAGGCTTGAACCCTGTACCTTATATGCAGGTGTTAAGGACCTGAATTCCCTACCCACCAACACTTATAAAAAAATTGCAGATTTTTGCCTCATATTTGATCTGATCTGTTCCTCATAATATCTGTGGTTTGTAAATGTTGCAATGTTTGATATTTGATGGTACAGTGGTAGCATTGTTGCCTCACAGCTAAAGGTTCTCAGGTTTGATTCTTTGCTGGGGTGCCTTCTGTGTGGGGTCTGCATCTTCTCCCTGTGTTTGTGTGGGTTTGATTTTGTGTCTTCCTATGTTACTTACAAAGACATGTCTGCATTATTTCTTCCTGGGCCTCTGCTGAAAATTGTTTTTTTGTTCCAAGTCAGATTGTCCTGATTAACAAATGTTAAATAAAATTGACAGGCATTTGAATTTCAGACTTCAGGTTTCTGAATGTTTAATTCCTTACATATTTGATGGAGCAGTGGTAGCATTGTTGCCTTACAACTATAGCTTTTCTGGTTTGATTCTTGGCTGGGGTGCCTTCTGTGTGGAGTCTGCATCTCCTGTTTGTGTGGATTTGCTCTGGTGTCCTGCCATTTTACAAAGACACGTGTCTGCAGTATTTCTCCCTGGGCCTCTGCTGAAAATTGTTCTTGTTCCGTTCCGTCAGAAGTAAAATTGACAGGCATTTGAATTTCAGACTTCATATTCTTCAGAAAATACATAGTAACACAACCTTGTATTCTAGCAATTTTGTAAGTTTATAAGATGAATATTTGAAATTTGTCCTTATTTTTGGGACTGTATTGCCCCATTATTGGCTTTGTCCAGGTTTTTTGTGCTAAGGTTGACAGCTATGGCAAGAACTGAATTCACTGAATATGTTTTGAGGGCTGTATTCCCTCATTACTGGGTTTGTCCAGGTGTTTTGTGCTAAGAGGTTGACAGCTATGGTGAGAACTGAATTCATTAAATTTTAGCCATTTAAGTTTCAGTCTTCCTCTCTTTCACAAATCAGCTGATTTGGTGTAGTGGTATGTTGCTCTGACTGTTTTGCACAGGGACATTGGTAGTAAAATGTTTGGTGGTAACACAGCATTTTTCTTTCACAAAGCAGCTGATTTGGCATAGTGGTATGTTGCTCTGACTCTTTTGCACAGGGACCTTTGCAGTAAAATGTATGGTGGTAACACAGCATTTTATTCTAGCAACTTTCCAAGATTATACAAGCAATGTTTAATGTGTCCCTGGTTTTTGGCCTTTTGACCCTCCCCCAATAAATTTGGCTTTTTCTAGATTTCTTGTGCTGCGAAGTTGAGATGCAGTTGAGTATTGAGTAGATTTTACAAGGAGCTGAGCGCTGCAGGGAAAGAGACGTTTAGTGCTGCTTATGCTAAGTCAGCTTGCATTGTTAATAGCACAACAGGTTATGTACTTGCTTTTGATGCAGAAGGTTGTTGGTTCTACTCTGTCAAGGGGTGAATGCTGCTGTACTGAAAAAGTTAAGATGAGCCTGTTATCAGTTTGCCATCCATTTCCTATTGCAATATTACTAGCTTATCATTTTTAATGTAATAGATGTATTTAATGTGGAATTATTTAGATGACTCTTTTACTTCTTCAGAGATTGTGCATATTTACTGATAATGGTGTGCATATTTACTGATAATGGTGGACTGTAAAATTGTGCATATTTACTGATAATCGTGGACTGTAGAATTGTGCATATTTACTGATAATGGTGGACTGTAGAAATCTGAGTAGACTTATGATGGAAGTGTTCTGAACTGGGCAGTTTTGTCATTATGGGTGCATGCATTTTGTTTCATTGTTTACTGGAAAGATGTTCTGAATTAGGCAGTTTTGTCATTATTGGTGCATGTGTTTTGTTTCATTGTTTACTGGAAAAATGTTCAAAACAATAGGAAGGTGTATCAAAGAGCACATGTATGTTTCATATGCAAGGGGCCTATGATTTGAAAACAGCCCAGAATTAATCTTTATCTGCCACTGGTAAAATGTATTATCTTTGAATGTGGGTTTCAATGAATGTGAGTTTCCAGGGCAGAGAAGTTTTAACGCTAAGTTTATTTAGCAGATGTCTTGGTGTTTGTGCTGTAAAATGCAAAATAAAACTTTCAAATGAAGTCCAAATCATCATAGAAGTAAATCAGTATGCACATTAGTGTTTATGGTAAATGGAGTGAAATAGCCAAGTAATGGATCATTGGAATGGCTGCAGGGGGAGGCTCCATTCGACCATGATTTTGTGAGGGGGAAGGGCGGCAAACTTAGGCAGCCCCAGCTGAACCATACCTCCCAACTGTCCAGATTTTCAAAGAATGAATTGATTTTTGCTTCTTATTTTTGGTTTGTTCCTCATAAAACTTGTGGTTTTCTGGCAAATCATTTAGGAATTAAGTCACTAAATAATGACACACTGAGTTTCAGACTTCATAACCTTCAGAAAAATGCATGCTAAAGTAAGACCTGTTGTTCTATCAACTGCCTCCGTTTATACAAGAGCAATTTTTAGTACTGTTTATATGTTCCCCCAATATATTTGGCCTTGTCCAGATTTATTCCATTAACAGGTTGAGAGGTACATGCAAATAAATTGCTTTATAGAATTAGGCATAGCCAAACCTCTCAACGGTCCCTGATTTTGGCTCAAAATATTGCTCTTCCCCCTAATAATCCCTCCTCAAAATAGCAATTTTGGAAGAAAACATGGAGGGTTTACAATTAAGAAATAACTGTAATGATCAGAGTTATAGATTACTTTTATTTCAGAAATGCATGTAGATTCTTTTATTTTGTCATCTGCTCAAGTTAGCAGTACTAATATTAAAGTGTCCCTTCTTTGACAGGTTCCCAGCTGTATTGTGTGGCTATTTCATATTTTTATATCACATTTTTGGTCCATTTTTCATAAAATTGTGTTTTTTTTTTGGCAAATTAGTGATAAATCATTAAGGACTGAAGTTAGAAAATAATGAAAGACATTTGAGTTTCAGATTCCATACCATTCAGAAAATTCTAGGTTTTAAGAGCAATATTTTAAAAATTGTCCTTATTTTTGGGTCTTTGTTCCACTTCTTTGTATGGCTTTGTCCAGATTTCTAGCTCTGAGGTTGAGAGGTATGACAAATGTGTCAGGGCCATCACAGTCAGCCAGAGACATTTCAAATTGTGACATACTTGATGCACCCCACTCCCCCATGTAGTGACTCTGGATGTGTCGAAGCAAGGCAAGGAATAGTTATGCAGTGTAAATGTGCAGAGTATCCCCCCCATCCAAGGTAGACACAAGTACTAGAGTGGCTTTTCATCTGTCCTTGATTTTTGCAGAATGGTCTGGTTTCAGTCATATTTTTTGTACTGTTGATTTATGCTTATTACTCAAAATTCCTGTTGCTCTGTGTTTAAGTAGCAATACTTTAATGACCATCAGGTAAGCTTGGCTAAGATTGTAAGATGCAAGTAAGCTTTAATAAGCATACTGTTAAAGAACTACCAACAATGAAAGCCTTTCTGTTGTTGCCATGTAGAGAATACTTAACTAGATAATGTATAATTCTTGGGTATTGAAATGCATATGACAGTATTTGTAATAAAGGACAGGATTACATTATTTTAAGAAGCTCATTACACTTGGAGACTTCCAGTCATCTCTGCAGGCTTTACCCGTAAACTAAACAGAATGCCAACCGTGTGGTCCATAACCTGTACAGTAATCCTTTTAAGCAATGTATCTTGAGCTTATTTCTTGTTTGCTTTTCATTTTTTACTTTGATCATGTTTTTCCCATGAAACAAGTAGATAGTTGTCAGGCAGCAGGTCTTTTTTTTGGTTAAACATTTTTACAAGTGGGGGCATCAGAGATTTCTACTTTCAGCATGTTACTTGGTACTTTAATAAAGCTGAATATAAATTATAATTAGAACTGCAGTGCAAGAAGTGGTTTGAGTTGAGTGCTGCTTGTTTTTCTTATACTTGATTTTGACTGGCATTCCATTAATGTATTTAAAAAAGTAATTTTTTTTTCATGCCTCACAACCTTTTTGTTTCCATCTAGATATTAAGTAAGCTGTCATGCAGCCAATGCATTGAAATATTTTTATTCTTCTACACTTCATTTTGTCTTGATTGGACTCTCATAATGACGGTTTGGCACCCTGGGCAGTGTATTTAGTTAGTTTTTGTGGTTTTGAGCATAGCTCCTCCCCTTTCTAGTTGGTCACACCCCTTCCCATTGACACCACCCATTTAGCTGTCTCCTGCAGCCCCCCTTTGATTTGAAGTCACCGGCTGCCACTGTATTCCTTCTCAGGAGAATGTGGTGGCAGACTCTTAAAGCAGGGGCATGGAGGACCCTCACAAAAGGACTTTGAATATCGTGCTCTGGTGGGGAACACCACAGGTAGACTTTTTTTGCTTCCTCGGAACATCACCATTTCCTCTTTTCTGTATCAGAAAGCTGTCTTCATTAGCCTTTAAGAAAAATGCCTTCTTCCAGTGGACAGGGAAGTTGTTCCTCTATGCATACCCTCCTCTCTCTCTCTGCGTTCAAGACTACTGCTCAAGGTCCAGAAGGACACTCTAAAACTTCTGCTTCTGGCCAAGACAGCATCGGCTTCCTTTCCTGTTCCACCAGTCATAGGGAAATATTTGGAGAATCTCTCTAAAACTAGATCTCATTACTCAACAGAAAGGATGGCTTATTTATCCCAATATGACCTCCCATATTCTCAATCTCTGGATGATAGATTTTAATCTCAACAAGACATTTTTCCCTGAAGAGGTGATCTGGGATCAACAAGAAGCCAGGAAACTCAATACCCGGAAGTCATACATGGCTAAGTGAAAAAGGTTCTCTGGTTGGTGCCATAAATATGGACTGCAACCCATTTTGTCAGACACTCCCGCTGTACCTTAGTACCTCTCTGGACTACTACATTCTGGTTTGGCCTATTTATTCATTAAAGCCCACTTATCTGTTATCAATTCATGCTTACTTTTGAAGTCCCCGCTCATGACCAGGACAGAGGTCATACTTTTTCTGGAAGAGGTTTTGCACCTTAAACCTCCAAAGGACTAAAACTTTGTGCTCGAAAAACTTACTTTGCCCCACTTTGAGCCAGCAGCTTCTGCCATACTAAAACTCTGCACATGGAAAACCATTCTTCTTCTGGACCTCACCTCAGCTTACAGAGTTTCTAAATTTCTTGCTCACATGACCATTCCTCATTTTCTCATCTTTTGTAAAGACAGAGTAAGCCTTCTTGCCACTCCTTCTTTCATGCCTAAAGTAGTTAATCAGCAGGCCATCAACCTGCTAAGTTTCTTTCCCATTCCCCAGAATGGGGTGGGACAGGGGACGAATGTTACACTCTAGGCAGTTGCAGGCAATTGTTTTTAACAATCTGGATAAAACTAAGGATATCAAGAAAACAGATCAGCTGTTAGTCTCCTTCATGGACTGCAAGTTGGGGCAACCAGTTTCTAAAGAAACTTTTGCATCCTGGATTTCAAAGGCCATTTCAGTCTACTATTCACACTATGGAAAAACTTTGTCCTCCTGCCTGAAAACACATTCCACTCAGTCAGTGACTTCATCTGGTGCCTTCTACAAGTAGGTGGACACCATATTCATTTTAGAAGTTGCCACCTGGTCTTCTGTCCACACTTTCAATAAGTACTATAAGTTAGATGCCTTCTCTAGGCCCAGGGTGGCTTTTGCCAGAACCGTTCTGTCTAGTCCCCTGTATTCTGCTCCCTCACTTTAGCCTTCCACACTTCTCTGCAGCTCTGGGAATCCTCCATCTATTCTGAGTACTGCAACAGTGATTTCAGTCCAGACATAGTATAGTTGTGTAAGAACGTACCATAACAACAGATGTCCTGCTGATCTTTGTTGCATTATTCCTTCCCTCCCTCCTTATCCCCTACTCTTTTCCTTCTTACTTTCACAAGCGCGCGCACACACACTCTCACAGTCTGTGCCATCACTTTGGGGGGAAGTTTACTTACCTGTTCAAATTATGCTCCTCCTAGCTGACCAGTCTCCTCTCTCAGTTGTCTTCAGGCCACTGGCTTGAAGATAGTCCGAGGATCTTGCACATACATCTGTTTATATACCCTCTGCAGACAAGCTGAGGTAATCATCCAGACATATGTCCTCGGGAAGATAAAGCTTTGGTACCCAGGCGGATGTTAGTGGATGACAAGCCTATCTGTTATGAATACTGCAACAGTAGTTAGCATGACATCTACTGTTATGGTAAGTTCTTATACAACTGTACTTTGTGAATATTCTCTTTGTCTTTATACACTGCCACCATGATGATTATTCACCAGTTTTCTGGGATACACCTTTCTTTCCATACTGATAAATCCACAGAAAGTAGGAATGAAGTCCAAAATCCACACAGAAAATATTTATTGAGCGCTTTTGTCTCTAGAGTAGGAACTTCTTCAGAATAAATCTGCCTTCTCCCCAGCAACCTTAAATTTATTATTTTAGAACAGATAAAAATGAGAGAAAGGGGTGGACCACTTAATGACTTTTTAGAGTTATCAGAGCTTAAATGCCAATTCAGGACTAATGCATCAGAACCACCTGGACTTAACAGTACAGTGTCCATCAGCCCTGTTCTTAGACTCAAAGCACAATTTTTTATATGATATTAGAACGAAGACACATTCTTTCGAATGCATCTTGATCAATCTTGAAAGCACGAAATGGCAAAATACTGAAACAGCATATAAGCAAATTCTTTCCCTGGGAAAGAAATCGCTTGGCCACCTCTGTTATTTTGCCATTTTTGTCACTGTAGTAAGATCTCGGAGTTGGTATATTTAAGTAGGGGGATGGGGGCAGAGCCCCTCACTTTATGTAATGTTTTAAATTTTTTTTTTCTTTTTTGGAACCGCGATTTTTTTTTCCCCTGGGAAAAAAAAAATCGCTGTTCTAAGTGTTTGGGATTGTAAGCTTTCGCTTACATGGGGTCGATAAATCAGCCGCTGATTTAATATGGATCCTATATGTATATGTATATTTTTTATATATATATATATATATATATATATATATATATATATATATATATATATATAATATGCATTTTTTTATATATATACATATATATCTTTTAAATGTGTTTTCAGTAGTTTTATGACTACATTTATTATGTTATAATGTAAAATATTGTGGGGCTCTTTAAGAACTCTTGATGAAAGTTATTATTTGGCTAATTTGTTAATTCACTAATTGATTGGTGTATTTAAGGCTGTTGGGGAGAATGTAGATTTATTCTGAAGAAGTTTCTACTCTAGAGACGAAAGCACTCAATAAATATTTTCTGTGTGGATTTTGGACTTGGTTCCTGCTTTCTGTGGATTTATTGGTTTGTGTGGAGCAGTGTTTTAGATGTTTTTTCCATACTGCTTTAAGTACCTTCAGGAGCGATTTCTCCCCGAACTCATCTAATATCTTAATCATAACTGCCATGATGTCATCTAAGCCTGCAGCTTTTCCTGACATTTTTCTCAGTGCGGTTCTTACTGTTTTTCTTCAGTATCACAACCCTGCTGTGACATAGTCTGAGGTTATGAATACTGCTCTTTGTTTACATGGCCATCTGATTACCTTGAGTCTGTCACTAATTGTGTGGATATTCCTCACTGTCTTCTGAAGATAGTCCCTTACTGAAGATGGTCCCTCACTAGAATTCCCACACCATTTGTAGTCTGTCATTCCTGTGTGTAACAGGCTCTGGACTACAAGTCATGTGGCTTTGCTGCACTGCTCTTCCACCTTTTCTCCTGGATGCACATGATATCCAGTCTCCTCCTTATTATCACATCATCCACTTCCAGGCCCCATCCTGTCAGTGAACTTACATCCAGCACAGCAATCCTTAGCTTGTTTTTGACAGGTTGATTGGTTTTATATCTAGCTTTTGATCAGGTAACCCAAGCTGGGCAATGGGACATTGGCTAGATAATTTATTGACCCAGGGCTGTTGGGTTTTATGGTTGGAACACACTGTGACCAAAAGAGATGCATAATCCCCTCCCTGCATTACACCATTAACATGAATTCCTGCCAGAGGTCAGAGTAGGCAGGATTGTTAACCCACTGATGACTGACAAATACCCATACCCATTTTTGGTGACATTAGGCCACATGACCGCATCACATATTCCATTTCTTTTATTACCAGTTATCATAAGATACCTTCGGTTTTCAGTGTACCAAAAATGTTGAATAAATTACTTTTACTTCATAATTTAGTAGTTTTGACTTTTAGATAAATGGAGTTACCAGAAGAGTCCTCTGTCTTCACCAAGCACCACTCTTGTGTTCCCCATTCAGAGACCTTGTGCTTCTCTTTACAGTCTAACAAGACCCCTTGGAACTACTACTGCCAAAGCAGGCTGCTTTTGTACAGTTTCATGGGATATAGTCCCAGAATAATCAATTACCCATATATAGACACATTGTCAGTGCTTTGTAGCTCTCTATCTGATGTGAAACTCATAGGTTCATAGATTAGTACTAGGCTAACTGCTGCTGTGGGCCATTTTAAACTTAGCCAATTACCCCTTTTGAGAATCGAACCCTGCACCTTGTATCTTTAAGGTGAACACCTTAACCATTATGCCAGCCACCTCTTTTAACATAGTGCTGTGTTTTTATATATGCTGCCTTTGGAAATGTATGTTGTATTTATACTCCTTAAGTTTTAAGTGTCAAAGTTCTACTTGTGTCGTGAAGTATTTTGCCATGTAAGGAGTTGCAATCTTTAAAAAAATTAAAGATAAGAGTTCTTCATTAACTGTCATGTGATCTCAACCAGGCAAGTTCACTTATGTTAAAATGAATAATTATTTTTAGGAAAGTAATGTATTTGAATATTTAAGAAATACTTTTTAGGGCTGGATACTGTTAATAGATTGCATTTCTATTCAAAAAATTATCTGGTTGGTAGGTCATCCTGTGATGTGGAATTGTTAATTATTTAATTTAATTATATTTTGAATGATTTCCACCTGACTGCCGAATATCAAAAAACATGATGAATTTTCTAAATGGCATGTATATTTTATGTTGCTTAATAAGTAAAAGCCTGATACAGAGAGGCAAACCTTTCAGTCGCACTAAAAGAATGGTATGAATCTTTTTTTTTTTTTAACTGTTCTTTATTCGTTCAGTTTTGCTTTTCTTATGAAGGATAACAGATCATTGAGAAACATAGTATATGTCCATGAATTATTTTTCAAAGAATGCTGATACAGTAAACCCATTTGAGGGAAAAGGATCGACTCTGTAGCTCAGAATAAATTCCTTGTTAAACACATTCTAGCATAATTCACATTTCTACTTCATGTGGTATTTTCTGTTTCCACTTGTTACATTGTTGCTTGCCACTGTTGATTACCTTGTTTACTTAGTTTATTTTGTACTATTGTAATTTATCATTTCTTCCTGTTGACATTGTTTTAGAGTTTGTATTCTCTGGGACATTATTAGTTAGCAAATACATAAGTAAATAAGAAAACAACCCCCCCCCCCCCCCCAAACACACACACACACACACACACATGCTGGAGACTTCCCATTGCCTTCCCATTATCTAATATAATATATTAAAAAGTCAGGTAAGGTAAAAGTTTTATGTATTTGAACCCCATTACTATTGTAACTGTTTTACGCTTAGTGTGTCGGAATTCAGTGAAAGTATATTAGTTAATCATTAACGCAAATGAAAGCCATTATTGAGACAGAGCTGTACAGGATACATGAAATGGTGAAAGTTCTGACAAAATGCAAAGATTCAAAGATCAATGAATCTTTGAATCAAAATGGATGACACTGTTTACAGACTTCTGAAAATTCATTGAAAATAAAAGAATGTCTATCATTATGTCATTTCTTTTCTGACAGATGACTTGGTTAATCCCCTTCCCCTGTTGCCTGAGCAAATTGAAAAGCTCAGACAGTTTTCAGGGATTCCAGCTGGAGACGCAGACACCAGGATCCTTGCTGTTCTAGCCTTTCTGTATTTGTATCTTTCTATTTTTGCCAAGTCCAGGTAATTATGAAGTTGTTGATTGTATTAGAAATGCGCTCTCTTTATTTTATAATGAAAAGTTTACTGCATTTTTGTAACCCGTTACATTAATTTATACGACACATCTGGTTTATTAAGCATCCCGTATGCATATGCCACAGAAACAGAATGTAACTTAAAATGACTTGAAACCTAAACTCACTGGTCAGAAATCACACTTCATTTACTGAAGGTGAAATTCTCCTTTCACTAATGAAATGGATCATGTCAGGACTGAGTATATAGGAAAGTGGGACCCCCGGGAGAGGAAGTTCCTGATTGTAGGGTCTGGGGAGACTTTCTTCCTCTCATAGAAAACTAAAATTCAAATTCCACTTTTATGTCAAACAGAATTTGAGAAAATGCTCCATGAAGAGATGACCTGGAATCTTGTTTTTTTCCTGTTTCACAACAAATGTTATCATTTGTGATGCTTATGTTAGCATTTTCTGTCTGTGTGTGTGTGTATGGGGTAAGTTGAAAGGCACTGAAGTGAAGAACCTTTACTTAATTAGACTAACCACAAATGCTCAGATTCAAAGAACATATTTTTATGTTTACTGGGGTAATTCACTAATCTGAAGCAAACTTATTTTAGTCATTGCCTGGGTTCAGCACAAGAATTGCATTATACAGTAGTGTACATATGAAAAAATGTAATATAAATTTAAAAGTGCCACTAAACAGGTAGTCCTGTTCTGTTATAAAAAAACAAAAGCAAAAGGCATAGTTCTTGAGAACTGTAGTTCAGTTAGAGAGTTAACAGTCACAGAACTGCTGCTGAATGTAGAATAGGATGATACAACTGTACAGAGAACGAGTTGGATTTAATATTATCGGGGGGTAGACAGAGTGGTTTAGATCTTTTGACACCTATTATATTTTCTGCTTTCTGTAAGTAAGACTTCTGTGGGATGAAGGTAACAGTTTGAATAAATGTATATGTTTAAAATAGATATTTGTAAATTAGTGTGCTTTTTTTTTTTTTTGCAGGTTGCCAAGTTTGAAGATTGTAGTATGGTCTGAGCTGCCCACAGGAGCTGGCCTAGGATCCAGTGCTGCTTATTCTGTCTGCATGGCAGCTGCTCTGTTAAATGCTGGTAGTGTAATTAGCCACTGCCCACTGGATGGGGTGGAGACAGCAAGGTAATCCACTGTCAATCTTCTGGTGTTCTGTAACTCTAAAGATGGTCATAGAGAATGCTACAGCAGGGTTAATTCCTAATATTTTCAGTAGACCTTAAAGTAATCCCTGATGCAGTGTTACATGAACCATATTTGAATCACAGCACAAGAAGTCATCTTTTCTTATCCTCATTAGCACTTCATATTGTTTAGATGCCACAGACAGCTGTTCTGGCCTGCTTTCATAAGACTTTCTCTCTGTGTAAATGACTTACACTTACTCCACTGTAGGCCTGCTTCATAGATTGGTCTTAAGCCTGAGTAAGTCACTTAGACTGAGAGCAAGCCTTCTGGAATTGAGTTTTCTTTTAAGCCTTTTTCCACTTCTGTCGTTTTATAGCTTGTAGTCTTACCACAGCCTTACAGAAACAAGAAAACAAAATTATTTTCTTACTTTTTAGCCAACCTACTAAGTACAGTACAGCTACTAAGTAAAGTACTGACTTTATTATTTTTTCTAAGTTGCTCCCTCTTGTTCATTCTTCACAACTCCTCATGTAATCTGTTGAATACCCTAGTATGATCCCACTGGGAGAGTTTAGACTTTGTGACGGTATAGCTTGACACCACACTGGGAGTCAAGTGGGGGAATTGGGGGGCATCACATTTTCTAACTTAGTTGTGTGACATTGTGATTAACCCAGCCACACTCTTGCAAGATCAAAATGTGTCAACAAGGAGGACAGCGAGTTGTCAGGCCTGCAAACAGTAGTTCCCAGCTGTGTAGCTGCATTACCTCTATCAAACCTGCCTTGTAAATGAGTGTGCTGTGGGTGCTCTCTGGTCCCTAGTGGGAACTTGGCCCTTATTCATTACGGTGAGCTTTTGCAGCACCTGAAACACCATTTGAACCTAGATTGCCTGAATGAGGAACGGGGCTCCATTCTTCTATGTCAGCAAACAAGAATATAAAAATTCCCAAACAGTTGCTTTGAACATTTATCGAGAAAGACCCTGGAAAATGTAGAAATGTGTATACACTGATTACAAACATCCATTCTTTAGAGAATTATGGGAGATATGTAAATTACCACTGAACAAAATTATTTTGAGCATGGTGACACAGAAATATTTAACAACGCAATTAAGCCAAAAAGTCAGATGATGCTCATCTCTATTGTTTAGGTCTTTTCCCCCTCCCTGTGCCTGCCAACCACCAGTCTGTCTGCTTAGTCTTTTGGCACATTTTTTCCTTGTTATTGTGTTGATCACTACAACCCTAGTAGGCACTGTCATAAAGTTTCTACCTGTACATTGAGAATCTGGTCCATATTGTATCTGTTTCTCATGAAGTTTGTGCCAGGTTGCACCAAAAGTGCAGTACATAACATCACAGAGCCATCAATGAGAATGTATTTTGGTAAATATTGTCTGCTGTTTCCTTGCTTTTCCCAACAGCAAGGCAGTCTGTACTTAACAGTTTTTTTTCCTTTTAGTGAGGATGTGAATTACTGAGCCTTCATTATGCATTCAGATGTCTGCAACACTTTCAGTTGTCATTAGTGTTTTGTAATGCTTTGAATTGCATGTAAATGTATTTCTCTCATTCACTACCTATACGCTCTAATTTGTTTTTACTTTAAGCTTTTACCAGCAGCTGGGTGAGTTCTTGTTTTTGTGCCTTATGTTTGGTAGATAATGATTTGACCATGGAATATCTTTTTTTATCTTTCAGTGTTAGCATTTCATTTGTGTTAAGATGACTTTTGTCTTATTTGTTTCTTTATTTATTTATCCTTTGTTGACTGAGTTAGTCTCCCTAGGCTAGTAGCCTCTTTTAAGGGGAGACCTGAGGTAGTGTCTAGGGGAAATATTTGGCTTGGGCATCAGGAAACTTCTCCCAACTCTTTTCGATAGGTGCTATGGGATATTTTACATCCACCTAAGCTACCAACAATGCAGATGGGGCCCTGGTTTAACATCTCATATGAGGGACAACACAATCAGGAATGCAGCACCCCCTTTATGCTGCACTGCATTGTCATCAGTTCATCTTCCTGATTTGGGAATAGAGCCTGCAGCCTTCTGCATCAAAGAAGAGTGTTCTCTCTGTTGCATCACTGACACTATTATCACTTATGCTACTTTTGGAGTGGATGGCTGTTGGTGACCAGGGACAGCCTGTTCCTGATTCCTTGGGACAGGGTAAGCTTCCATGGGACTCCAGTAGTCCTTCTGCCTTTGAAGTGGTGTAGTGGGTCCTCTCCTCCCCTAGGAGACCTCCGGCCTGTACAGTTTCAGATCTACTCCTTCTCCTCTTAAGCTCTGTGTAGGAGATCTTTCTTCTGCCACTGGGTCAGCCGGCTGCTCAGGGCCTCCAGACTCTTACACTCATGGAAGCCCAGACTTCTTTCAACACCTCCTCGGAGCACCCCACTGAGGAGGTTCCCTGGAAGAAAATGTGTAAAAGGAGGCACCTAGATTCCCCAGAGGAATCTCTCACAACAGACGTTGACTTCGATGAAGGTAAGGGGTCCCCGTAGATCTCCACCTGACATCTCCTTTGGAAGCATTTTAGAAATTCTTCATCAGAGAGGTAGTTGGTCAGCCCCAAATCCCACCCCAGATGAGTCAGTGTTCTTGGTGACCTTTGGGACTGGCCCATCTACATCCTGGGTGTCGCCCCCTGCAGACCCTCTATTGAACCTGGTGCCTGCAATGGCAAGGAAGGAACCAGATGCTGCAGAGCCTATCCCTAAAAGACCCGATAAGATTCTTAGTGCCCCCAAGGATAGACCTCACTGGATGAAGGGGGTTCCAATAGATTCTGTGGTGGTGGCGGCGGCCATCAAGAAATAGCTTGCCCAGGAAAGCTCTACTGTCCAGCTCCCAAACAGGGAGCCTAGGGCTAGGGATAGTTTTGGAAAAAGGGTCTACACTTCTTCCACCTTTGCCTCAGTGCATTGCATTGCCTTTCCCACTTTACAAGGCTACAGAGGGACTTACTTAAGGAACTTTATAGGTCTGGCCCTGAGTCCATGATGGCAGAGGAATGGACTTCCTTTACCTCCCATATTGCCACTCTGCAGTCCATTTCCAACACATCCATGAAGCTGATCTGTCACACAGTTGAGGCCATCTCTAGGGCATCTAGTTCCAGCATTGCCATTCGGCGTCATGCGTTGATGCAGCTGTGTGATTTCGCAGAACCTTTTAAGGCATTGTCAGTGTCCCGTTTGATGGTTCCTCCCTCTTTGGACTGACTGTTTGTGACACACTCTCCTGCAGCGTGAAAGATGGAAAGACCCTGTGTGCTGTCTGAATCGCTTTTCTACCCTGCAAAGGTCTTCCTCAGGAATCAGTGTGGGAGAAAGAAGTTGTGGTTCAGAAAATCCCAGGATCCTTTCTAGGATGCTAAGGTTGATTTTTCCTCCAGAGGCAACAGATTCTGCCCTTGGGGCAGAGGAAGTCTGCTGAATAAGGGGTCTCGGGACCCTCCTTCAGAGAAATACTTGCAGCATCCCTGTTGTGTTGACTGACTGCCCCTCTCTGGAGGCAGTCGGGGGATGATGCTCCTTCCACCTAGAAGCCTGGTTAGCCTTCCCGAACGACCAGTGGTTGCAAGGTGTCATATCTAGAGGTTACTCCATTCCTTCTTGAAATCTTCCCAACCCAAAACAACACCTCCCAATGTTTCACCCAATCAGAGGGAAGCAGCAACTTTGGAAATTGTAAAGTCTTTTCAAAAAAAGAGTCATCTAGGAGGTCCCCTCAGACCAGCGCAGATCAGGGATCTACTCCTGAGTCTTTTTAGTTCCAAAGAAAACAGGGGCTCTCAGGCCCATACTGGACCTAACTTACCTGACCAAACAGTGAAATACATGAAGTTCAGGATGTGCATGGTATGGTCCATCCTTCCCTTTCTACAGAAGGACGATTGGATGTGCTTGACAGACCTGAAGGATGTGTACTGTCACATCAAAATGAACAGATACTCCAGGAGGTACCTCCATTTCAGGCAGGGAGCCACTCACTACCAATTTCATGTGATTCCATTTGATCTCACCACAGCCCCCATGGTGTTCACCAAATGCATGGCAGTGATTGCAGCTCACCTTAGACTGCAGGGATTCCACGGGTTTCCTTTCCTGGATGACTGGCTTCTAGTTGCACCATCTAGGCATCTACTGATTTTAGGCTAGGGATTTTCTCTTGCAACTGGTCCCTACCTTAGGGATCACCATAAACCTTCAGAAGTCATAGTTGTAACCTGTGCAAATGATAGATTTTATAGGACCCCACTTTGATACAAACAAAACCCTGGCCTATCTCCTGGCCTATTTTCCACCGGAAGGAATTCTCTCACTATGGACACATATCAGGCAAATGCTAGTGCTGCCAGTACCTCCAGCAAATCTTGTCCTCAGGGCTCTGGGTTTTATGGCTGCACAATAAATTTTTACTACTGACAGCTCGCTTACATATGAGAGTCCTGAAGTGGATGTTGCCAGTCCAATGGTCCCTTGTGCATCATTCCCTCACTCATCCTACAAGATTGTCTCCAGTGTGCAGAAATTCTCTTTGGTGGTGGTTTCATGATTCAGAAGTGTCTCAGAGCCGACCTTTCATTCTTCCCACACCTGTTGTCACATTGACCACGGATGTCTCCCAGCTGGGGTGGGGGGTGCTTTACCTGGGATGGACAGTTCAAGGCACATGTACTCCCTAGAAGACGAATCTGCATATCAGCGTCCTAGAGATGAGAGCGGCGGTTTTAGCTTTGCAAGCCCTTCACTCCCTTTCTCCTCTAGGCACAGTTGAGATTCAGGCCGACAACGTGTCTGTTGTGTGGTACCTCAGTGAACAAGGTGGATCCAAGTCCTAACCCCTTTGTCAGGAAGTGATGATAGTGTGGCAATGGGCCCTCTCTACCAACCGCTTTCTGGTTGCAATGCACATTCTGGGGGAACACAACATATTAGCAGACAAGCTCAGCAGAGTTCTTTTGATGCTTCATGAGTGATCTCTGAATCAGTCAGTGGGAAACAGGATTTTCCTCAGATGGGGTCAATCCTGCTGCATTCTTTTTGCCTCTCCCTTCAACAACAAGTGCAGCAGGTACTTTGCCCTGATCCCTCCACAGGGACAGTCACCAATAGATGCTCTACTTCATGCTTAGTCTCCAGGTCTTCTTTATATATTTACTCCTCTTTCTCTGATTCCCAAATTTCTTCAGAAGGCATTCAGGTTGAAGAGCAAAGTGATTCCCATTTCCCCCTTTTGACTTCGACAAGTTTGGTTCACCTTCCTGTGGTCTCATCTGATTTGCCCTCAATGGATCCTGGATCCACATCCAGACCTTCTGCCTCACCCTTCAGGGCAAAATCATCTGGATCTTCACAATTTGAAACTAATCACATGGTTTCTCTATTTCCAATGATGGCTAGACAATCCAGGCTTTCTTCCCCAGTTCAAAAGAATATCAATTCCTCCCATACGTCTTCTACCAGGAAAATTTATAAAAGTGGAAGATGTTTTCCATTTGAGACCAGCAGCATCACATTTATCTGCTTACGGCACCCATTCCAGCAGTCTTGGATTTCCTATCTGGTCTTTTTCATTCAGGGGCCAGCTTCTCTGTTGTTAAAGTTCAGTTAGCAGCTATTTCTAATTTTCACATTGGGGAGACTGCTACATCTTCAGCTTCTTCTAGATTTTGCAAAGCCTTTCTCAAGGGTACATTTTTCTTCAGTCTCCTGTCAAAGACTCTACTTGTTAGCAACTATTACTTCAGCAAAGAGGGTTTCGGAGCTTCAGGCATTGTCTTTCAAACTTCCCTGTCTTATTTTTCATAAAGACAGAGTTACCTTACATACTAATCCCGCTTTCTTACAAAAAGTTGTGTCAGAAAACACCATTAGTCAATCCATTAATCTCCCGGTGTTTTTTCTGAATTTACAAGATAAGGATGAATATATGTTGCATCTTTTAGACGTTCATAGACTATTGCACTTCAACCTGGATAGGGCAAAAACATTCAGGAAATCTGGTCAGTTGTTTGTTGCTTTCTCAGAGTCCAAAAAAGGGAAAGCTGTTGTTAAAGCTACTATTGCTCGATGGTTAAGAGATTGTATTACTCGTGTATTCTTTGAGTAATGTTCCTTTACCTAAACTAGTCAGAGCTCATTCCACAAGATTCATAGCCACACCTCAGGCCTTCTGGTGTAGATTTTATTTGGAGGATGTTTTGTGCAACTGCTTCATGTGCGAACTCTCACACCTTTATTTTGCATTACAAACTTGATATCATATCCAGGAATAGGGCTGCTTGTGGTTCTGCAGTGCTCCGGAAGGTCCTTCCATGAGGCCGCCCAGATCTTTGTAGCTGGGGACTATGTCCAGCAGGTTTGATGAAGACTGAATAGATAACATCAGACAAAAAAGTTATGTACTCACCATAGCATTCCATCTGTGTTGTCTGCTTCAGTTTTCATCAACCTCCCCCCTTCCTTCTCCTTTTCTTATCTCTGAAGGGCCTGATGGATTATTCTGGGAACCTTTGTTCTTGGTTTTGAGCTCCTGAGCATTCTTTTAAGCTATATTATTTGTTTTAAGAATGTATTTCTCTTTTCTGAGAATATTGGCAGCAAACCCGATCTGAGGTCTCTGAGAGGAGCTAGGCAGTATGGGTAGGGTGGGAAGAGCTCTAGCTTGGAATCCTAAGCTTGCTGATGGCCGAGTCGATTCTGAGACCAGCAAGTTTGTTGAAGACTGAAGCAGACAACACAGATAGAATGTTGTGGTGAGTACATGACTTCTTTTTTTAACTGTTTGTCCCTTTAGTACTCTTCTTAGCATTTAGTGTAAGTGTAGAGAACTACCCCCCCCCCAAGTTCTTTCAGGTTTGACCATTCCTAACATGATATATTCAAATCCTCATGCAAAGTGACTATGACCTGATTGACCTGATAGGTTGCTTGCTTGAGATAATGGATTTGTACATGTTGCAAGGAAGTGGTTGCTTATAAATATTCACTGACTCCATTATGTAATGAATATTCATAAACCAAGACTCCCAGCCAGCTGAAAGGTTAACGACTTTAATGTTCCAAAGAAAAACTCAAAACTGATAACAAAACCAGATCCGTTGGCAGGAGAGAACACCAGCTTTAATGAAACAAACTGACTAAGCGCTTTCACCCACAACTGGGCTTCATCAGAGTCAGTGTAAAATAGACCAAATAACATTTATATACCAATTCGTACTAGCTAATTAGATAAATACCACTCTGAATTGTTAGATAAATTTAACCCCCAAGCAACCAACTTCGTACAACACAGACAGTTTTTACCTAAAATGCATAAATTGTTGACTATACTAAAGCAGCAACAATGTTAAAAAAATAATAACTGAATCACACCAACACAAAATAATCAATATAGGGTGATGAAACCCAACACTGGCGGAGGGGTTGTCATTATGTCAAACACTGAATACACATGCAGAATGCAATTACTATTGCATGATGCAGAAACATATGATTTTGTTTCTAAATTCGATGTACAAAGGGCCTACACCAAAATTGATTGGCAGCTATATGAATTTTTGTGTGAGGGGATTATTTCTCACGATGAGTTTAAGTATCTTTCAGTGGAACATCCTATTATCCCCTCCATTTTTGGAATTCCCAAAATTCATGAGAATATCAACTGTCCACTTTTAGGCCTATTGTGGCAGTTAGAGACTCAAAAAACGAGCCTCTTGCGTCATATATAGATAATAAAAATACATTGGATAAATTACCATACATTTTAAAAGATTCATGGCATTGCTTAGACTGTATTAGGAATTTCCAGGTAGAACGTATTGAAGAATGTTGGTTTGTAACAGTGGATGTCATTAATTTGTTCACTGTGATCCCCCACCAAACTGGGATAGACTGGTTTAGTAATAGTTTGGCCAAACACAGTGAACTGCATCAAGTAAAGAGAAGCCTTTTGGTGGAACTAATGGAGATTGTATTACTCAATAATTTCATACTGTTTGATAGTGAATATTACAAACAGATGACTGGGGTTGTGATGGGAGCCAGATGTGCACCCATTTATGCCAACCTGGTATTGGCCGAATGGGAAGAGCAGTTTGTATTTAAATCAGAGTATACGTCCAAAATTTTGACATATCTAAGGTACTTGGATAATATACTTATTTTATGGAAGGGCTCTAGGCATGAACTTGATGAATTTATTGGCTATCTGAATGAAACAACAGCATTTCTAAAATTTACATGTCACATTGACAAGGATAAAATTGATTTTTTGGACATACAGTTATATAAAGAAAATGGTCAAATACATTCCAATATTTTTTGGAAAAAAACATACAGTAATTCATTTTTATACTATGACAGCTGTCATCCTGACTATCAAAAGAAAAATGTGGTCAAGGGGCAGATGATACTTATGTCCAGAGTAGTAAGTCAAGGCACTTGTTTTAGGGTTGAACTTGATAAGTTGATAGATATGTTTAGAAAGAGAGGTTACCCCTTCGATCTACTAACTAATGTTAGTAAAGAAATTGAGAGAAGAAGAACTGATGATTTTAGGCCTATTCTTCTGGATAACAACAGAAATCTTGGTAAAATTTATGATAACAACAACTCCAGTCAAAATTACCATTCTGGTATGGTTACTGAGTACAATGTGACAGGAACCAAGCTTAAGAACATTGTACATACTGTGTGGGATTGTGTTTTTACTCAGAAATTAAATGATGTAATTGGTTGTGTCCCAAGGTTTATTAATAGTAGAGGTTTAAATCTGAAAGATCTGTTTGAAAAAACTTCTGGGACAACTGGTCAGAGACCTGCTAGGATGGGTAAATGCGGTACATGTAGCGTATGTAAATTTATCAATGATGGACCATATGTGCAGATTTGCAGTTACAAGAAAACATTAAAATGTCCCGGGTATTGTAACTGTAACACAAGCATGGTTGTTTATGTGGCTACATGTCTATCCTGTACTGCATTTTATGTGGATATGACCACAAGAAAACTGAGACTTCGAATATTAGAGCATAATACGGACATTAAAAAAAAAAAATCTACTAATGTCCTATTTAATCATAGTAAGAATTGTATTAACTTTAAAAGGTTTTTATTTTTTTGTCATTGACAGGCTGCCAAAATGTGATTTTGGGGGAGATCTTAAAACCTTATTGGAAGTTAGAGAATGTTTATGGCAGTTACGCCTGGATGCATCTAATGCACCTGGCATCAACGATAACATTTCCACAGCCTGTATATTAAAGTATAAATCTCAGTTTTCATAATGTATGTATATTTTAGATGTTTACCCAATTCTCAATTTAATTTAATGTCAGGCATTATTTTTTATTGTATAAGCTGATTGAGTTATTATTTTTTTAACATTGTTGCTGCTTTAGTATAGTCAACAATTTAAGCATTTTAGGTAGAAACTGTCTGTGTTGTATGAAGTCGGTTGCTTGGGGGTTAAGTTTATCTAACAATTCAGAGTGGTATTTATTTAATTAGCTAGTACGAATTGGTATATAAATGTTATTTGGTCTATTTTACACTGACTCTGATGAAGCCCAATTGTGAGTGAAAGCACTTAGTGAGTTTGTTTCATTAAAGCTGGTGTTCTATCCAGCCAACGGATCTGGTTTTGTTTTTAATGACTTTTAATATCTTTGCCCCAAGATGATTTATTTAGTGTTAGTTCTAACTAATAACTTAAAAGTCAGTTCTGTTAAGTAGGTATTTCCATGCTCCTTTGTTCTACGCAAAGCAGTGGATACGAGTCATTCTGTAAGCTGGTTAAAGCAGAGGTGTAGCACATTAGGGAAGTGTAATCTAGTGTGGGACAAGTAATAGGTATGGGAAAGTAGCTAGAAGGAAAATTGTGTTTTCAGGCATTTACAGAATGTGCTTTTTTTAATGAAGGAAAATTTATTTTGAAGGACATTTATTTTTATAGCAGCTGAGGTCATAAACACCTATTGTGTGTGTGTGGAGAAATTTGTGCATGTAATGAATACTCTTTAAATATGCAAGTCACAGCAATAGGGGTTTAGATAAATTACATTGTGGGTAGAGTTTGCCATTGGTGTTCATGTGGATATTGTTCTTCACGTAGATCAATGTAAAGTATCTTCCAATTTCCCTTTTTTACTTGATGCGTGCCGTTAGTCCAGCTGGCTCTTAATCTCTGTTGATTTAACTGCTTGAAATATCCTCTCTTAAGTGCCTATGACACGATGTACATGGCAGCAGTTTCCTTCAGAATTGATGATTCTTTACCATGAAGTTAAATTGACGGGCCACCATTACTTCCACTTTTTGTGATCTGAGTGGCGAAAAAGGGATGAGCGATCACATCTACAGTTTATGGCGACATTGGTGTCTGTCCTTGATACGTAAAGCAGTGTAGAATGGGTGGAGTTACTATTATTGATTAAGGATTCTGGAATAAATCTTACTAAGCTCTATTGCTTTGTGAAGCAGTACTTTGTATTTCTTGCAGGTTGTCCTTTTGTGAAAGAAAAGGCATGGTTCCTACATTACCACTTAAGAGTGCATCATTGTTAATGAATTTAGTATGTCTTCCTTTTTTCTTTTTGGTGAATACAGAATAGAAATATTTATTCATTATCTTTTTCATATCTGTGCATGAAATCCAATGCTGCACATAAAAGGTAACCTTCCATGTATTTTGTGCACACCAGAGTATCACAGCTAGATTTTGTGTAATTTGCCAGTCCTTTACATTTGCCTCTCCCATTTCTTAGAATCATAACCCCCTTGATTATATAGTTCAGCTACCTTAGACAGCACATTCTAGGAATTTACCATTCTCATTGCGAATTAGCATTTCTTTGATTCTCTCTCGAACCATTCCCTTCCACCTATCTCTTACATAGCCTAGTCACCACCTATAAACCTATTGGCCCAAGAGCCATTACAAACTTAGCCAAGCTTACCCTAAATTTGCCAAAATATTGCTGATGTGTGCCAGTACCCCAAGGAATTTTAAGGTTTTGCTACTTGCTTGTAAACATCAAGCGTTCACATGCTGCCCCTGTTCATTAGGGACATAAATGCCATTTCCCATCCATTTTCTCAAGTAGTGTTTAAATTGGGTTAGGGATAAACTTTGCTTCACATGGATGGGACGTCTGTCCCAGAAAAGAGGCAATAATTGAGACACACACCTGTTCCTTCAACATATCCTGTTTATGTTGCAGACGAGGTTTAGTGCCTAAGAACTAGTTTTTCATGCTATTTGTTTTATGGATATGTAACAAATCCATCATTGTGGAATCGGAGGATGCCTTGCAGACTAGCCATAAATCATCGAGCAGTAATCTGTATCAGACCAAGTACAGAGATAGAGCTTTGAGATGGCCCGCATAGGACTTATTGTTTACGTCCTGTATTGTTTTTGTGAGGAACCCCTGTGGTTTCTCAGACTGGTTCAACTCTCTGGTCAGGTACATGCTGAAGAGTGCATTATACTTCAATGACTGGCCTGATAAGAACCGAGTACAGTGGAAGAGTGACTTCTTGAAACTGGATGCCATGTTCTTACTTACAGGTTGTTGGCATAGAATGATTTTCTCAGTACAGTAAATGCATCGTTTAATAGTTTGTCTGTGTCAGGCCTTCTTTAAGGGGGTCTGTGTCTTTAGGGGATTCACTGACCATGCCTAGTTTCCAGTCATCTGCAGACTTGATCTGCCAGAGCCCTTGATATTTACCATGACTTCAGAGAAATAGATGCCAAAAAGGAGATGCCCCAGCACCAATCCCTGTGGGACTCTGCTAGTGACTGGCCTCTTTTTGGAGGTGGATTCCTCTATTCTAACATCTTGTGTCTTATACATGAGACAGCTGGCTATTCATTGGGTGGCATATGCATTTATTCCTAATTTTGTAAGTTTATCTACAATGCTTGAATGAAGTATTTTGTGGAATGCCTTGGCCTGGTCAAAGTAGGCAGTGTGCACTGTTTTGTCCTCATCCTTGGCTTTAGTGACTTTTTCTAAGAAGTTCAAGAGGTTAAGTAGGCATGACCTGCCTTTTATGAAACCAAACTGGGTATAGTCCAGTATCTGTAGGTTCCAATGTCATTGTTTATCAGATCTATGATAATTCTTTCCGTGGCCTTGCATATGAGACTAGTCAGACTTATAGTTCTGTGGTTCCCCAAGCCCATGGAAGGCCCCCCTTTATGCAGAGGCTTAACCGGTGCAGTCCTCCTTTTGGCATGAAGTCTGTCTGGAGGCTGTGGTTAAATAGAGATTCTAGCTGGCCTGACATGTCATATTTCATGCTATTCAGATGATACAAGAATGTCATTTGGTCATCATGATAAATGTGGAAAAGCAACCTTTAAAGCAGGAAAGTTGCAGCACCAAGAAAACATTAGTTTGGGACAAGAATGTCCTGTAAAAGAACTTGAGCAAGAGGAAGTGTATTAATATTTGGGAATTGATGAAGGATCAACAATAAAACATGAACAAATGTGAATAAAACTCTTTGAGGAATATTTTAGAAGACCTAAATTAATCCTGAAAACAGCACTGACATCTAGGAACAAAGTTCAAGCTGTAAACCAGTTTGCTCATCCTGTCCTAACTTACAGTTTTGGAGTGACTGACTGGCCTCAAAAGGTGCTGGATAGATTAGACAGGAAAACAAGAAGAATGCTTCATGCTCATCAAATGATATATAAAAATCAGTGCATACCAAGGTTACATGTTCCCCGTTCCAAAGGCGTTATGGGCCTCCTTGAAATTTATTACATGTATAGATCTGCAGTCGTGGGACTACATACATATCTGCTGAACTCACAAGACATAGTCAAAGTTTTGAAACATGAAGAGAATAAATCTAATATGATTTCCCTTCTTAGTCTAGCAGAAGCGTATTAACGGCAAGTGAGAATGGAAATCAAACAAGAAGTAGATAAAAATCAGGCAGCAAATGAATGTACCAAGAAACAAAAGAAAAAAATTTAAGGTGAAGGATCAGATGAGAAGGTAAGAAATGTGGAAAATGCATAAATATAGTTGCAAATATAGAAAACTCCTGGAACAACCTTATGTTGATCAGGATCGAACACAGGCATGGTTAAGGAGAGGTGAATTCAAACCAAAGGGTGAAAGGTTAATATTGGCGGCCCAAGATAGTGTACTACGTACACGTTGGTTTACAAAGTCTATTGAACATGTAGGAGAAACAGACAAATGTAGGTTTTGTAAAACAGAATTGGAAACCATTGCACACCTTGTTGCTGGTTGTGACATGTACTTATGTCATAAGGACTGTATACTGAAGGGCATAATAATGTGGCAAGACTGTTGCACTGGGGATTGTGCAAACATTATAATATTGAAGTAGATGAAAAACACTGGAAACATGAGTCACAAAACGTCATAGAAAATGATGAAGTCTACAACACATGGGATCACCTATTACCAACAGTTCAAAAGATAGATGCGAGAAAAACAGATGTAGTGGTCCATGAAAAGAAGACAAAAGTAGCATTGATCATTGAAATCGCTACACCCTGTGACTACAGTGTCTTGTGTAAAGAGAGACACAGTCATAAAATATCAGGATTTGCAGACAGAAATGAGAGCAGTGTAGAAGAAAGCTACCCATACAGTTCCAGTAGTAGTAGGAGCAACAGGTCTTATAAAAAAATAATCTACAATCGTATTTAGATATGTCCCTGATGCATGTAACTCCGTATGAATTGCAGGAGGAGTCATTACTGGGCACATTGTGGGAACTGCGAAGAGCACTTCCGGCTGACATCAATGATTGAAACAATATTAATTTCATGAACTTTAATCATACTTTGACTTAGGAATGGGGTCCATTCCCATCATGGAATTAGAAACCCAAAAGATCTAGAGAAATTAAGAGGCATCATGGAATAATATCAGGTCCCATTGACGCAGTATTTTGACCTTGGAGAGTGCAGTGAAGACTTGCTTCCTAGTGATAGTTGTTGGAGAAATGGTGGGGGTTATTTCCTGGAGGGTGACTGGGGATGATGGGGGGTAAAATTGGAGCTAAATTTATTGGCTAGCAGATGTGCTATATCATCTGGCTCCATATTCGTGGTTCCATTCAGCAGTAGTTCTGCACCATGTTGGGTGTTGCCTTTAAGGTTGAGGACATAACTGAAGAAAGCCAGATGGTTGTCCTTAACTTAGAAGGCTATTTTTATCTTAAATTTGGTTTTAGTAGACACAGTTAGACCTCTGAGTTGCTTGTTCAGTTTGATGAGGGAGTTTTTACCTTGTTAGGGCAATTCCCTTCTTGTTTCTGGGCATGATTTTCTTTCTTTTGTTTTACAACATATCTATACTGGGATTCCATCAGGATGGTTTGTTTTTTGAGGTTATCTTTGTTTATTTCCAGTAGCTACATTTGTCTCTGTGCTGCAATTTACGTGATTGTACAGGTTTTCTGTGAACAGTTCCATGTAGGCAACTTTTTTTTCTCAGGGTTTGGGTGAGTACTAGACTGCTAGACTGTTGCTTAGTCGGATGTAGTTGGCCTTGGAACATTTTTTTAAATTTTCTAGGGTTGAGGACTCAAGCTTAATATTTATTTCAAAGAAGATAGATTTGTGGTCTGATTTGACCACTGAGGACATTACAGTAGAGGGAGTGCATCATTCTCAAATGTTTGAGGATCAGGTCATGGATAGTTGTGTCACTGGTGGGCATGTAGACTAGCTGTTCAAAGGTGTTTGTGTTAACCAAGTCCAGGAATCTCAGGGCCTGCATACTTCGGGTAGTTAAACTCACCCATGAATATTGTGTTGGGTTGAATGGGGTGTATCTCCAGTATGTTCAAGTATGTGGTATGGGCTCATCCTGTTTCCTCCAGTCAAACAGTAGCTTCCTTTCCTCTGCTCTCAGTGTCACCAAGTCTTCTAGGCTTTTCACTGGTCTACTAAATCTGTACTGCACACTATATATTAGGTTAATTTGCCTTCCATTATATGACATTTATTTGAAAAATTGTTTGATGAAATATGATTTGATGACACTCGCAGAGGGATCTGCATACCGCATCCCTGGTTTTAATGTCAGTAACTCTAAAGTCACTGTACACTGAGAAAAGGTAAATACCTGATCTCTGTAATCTTGATTAAAAATGCTGTCTCTAATATAACAGAATATTTCAGTACTGCCATGTGTGCATCAATTGCTGGCAAAGTGGTTTCCATCAAACAAAAGTGCTGACTTTCTCTTATTCTCTGTGGACACCACACCTGGACACAGTATACAAGATATTAATTGCTAATGTAGCAGACAGAAACCTTGGAATGCCCAAAATATAAAACCAATAAAGCCAGAAGTAGAGTGCAAAAGAAGGATCAATGGGACACCAAAACTAATAAAGGTTTTAAGGCCATGATTTTTAGGAAGGCAACATTTAGTAACTTTTTCAGAAGAATAACCTAGTTAAGGGGCAATACATTGGAACAGTAAGGATGACCTCAGAGAGGCAGGACATTAAGAAAGAACTAGAAAATATTTTTAAGACGCTTAAAGAAAGGTACTACCCTGACAATCTGATTAGGAATATTATTGATGAAGTGGAAGCTGGTTGGGGTGCAAAATTCAAACCTATTTTGGGAGGGGACTAGAGCCCACCAACTTGAACACTGATGCCTCTGTTAAAAGATTTGAAAGGGCAATGATTATGCAATGCAACCCTGCTACCAAGGAAGTTGGAAATATTATATTAAAACACTGGAATATGTTCAGGGCATGTCCTACCATTTTTAATGCACTAGGTGTAAAACCACAGTTAATTTATAAAACTGCTTGTAAAGTTAAGCTTATTTTTGAACTCCCATGTAGCTGCAAATTGGAAACTAGCACTATAGGTACCACTAAATGTATTTTTTGTACCCAATGCAGTTATATTCTTGAAGACAGTACCCTGATTTTGGAGAATGGTTTAAATTCTCAAATTGTCTTATGTAGATATAATTGTAATATGAGGGAACTAGTTTATGTTGCCAGATGCTCGACATGTAATGGTTTTTATATAGGAAAAACTGAGAGATGCTCAAGAAGGAGAATTTATCAGCATCTCTATGATTTTAAGAAACATAATGAAAATAATTCCTTGTATAAGCATGCTATTTCTAGTGACAAGTACAAAACTTTCAATTTTAGGTTGTCTGTTCTGGATAAAATAGATACTGACCCATGAGGTGGCGACTGGCACACTAGATTGGCGTATAAAGAGATGCAATAGTAGCTAAAACTAAATGCATCCAACTCACCGGGTTTAAATTAAGTAATTTCTTTGCAACCTGTGCGCAAACTTAGAGCAAACAAAATATAATTCTTATACTTTTTACACATTATTCATCATTTTTCTATTAACTTTACAAAGACTATATTCATATAGTTTTATGAAGAACTGCTGAATTAAGTCGATTATTTTATTTTTTCTGCATATTCTTTATTTGATTTTCATATAGAACAAAGAAAAAGAAAAACAGAGCAGTTGTCTGAAACAACATTTAGTAACATGAAACAGAGCATTATTAAATGAACGGAGTCATCATTATAAAGACAACAAATAAACATATATATATTTTTTTTGTAAATAGTTTAAACAATTTACAAATGTGCAATCTGCCATACCAAAAAAAAAAACATTTGAGTAATATCAATGTTAGGGTTAATATAAAATGATAAAACTAATTTATACTTGAGGGGCCCTCATCATTAAAAGATAGGATTGGAAATGCAAAGGGAAGGAGGTAAAGAAATCCAGTGATTTTATCTTTTTCCTTGGGTGAGGATAGGAGTTATAAGCAGTTCACTGCGAAATAAGATCCAACAGTATAGACCAGTATTTAATGAGTTGTGGATAATCTTTATGATTTACGTTTAGAAGCTTATGAGCTGATAAGTATTTAATTACCATCTGTTTGAAATCTCTCTAATTAAGTAGAGCTCTGTATTTCCAGTTTAGTGTTGTGTAAAGTTTGATTAAAGTAAGTAATTTGATTAAAATGTGGGTTTGCATCTTTGTCAAGCCTGGCAGGGGTATGTGTAGCATAGTAAATTTCCAAGATAGGGTAGTTTTCTGATACCCTATCTTTTGGAGTTTAGCTCTCAAGGAACACCAGCGTTTATTGGAACATTTGCAACTCCAAAAAATGGGAAAAATATCGCTCTTTGAATGTCACAGTAAGGACAATAGGGAGAAGATGATGACTAGAATTTATTTTTCACACTAAGGGTGATATATGCATTATTCAGAATCATAAGTTGGGTATATTTGAATTTCCTGGGATCATAGGAAGTTACTAGGCTATTGGCCCTCAGGCCTTTATAAGCCTAGCTAAGAGTTTAGCCCTTATTTAGACAAGTCAGCACCTGATGCCCCTGTCCAGCAGGGGCACAGATGGAATCCCAGGGATGTATTTTCGGTTTCCCATCCAGTTGTCCAGGTTACACATAAAAAGTGGTAAACAGGTACTCTGCTTGATGCAGAGGAAGTCTGTTCCACAGATGGGGGAGTCTCTGGGACACAAATCTCTTTCATTAACAAGTCCTATTGATGTCACAGACCAGGTTGAGGCCGCTTGTGTGAGTTACTCAAGTGGAGCTTGACTTTTAGATATACAGCAGTCCCAACAAGGCGGGGTCCGAGATCGCCTTGTATGCCAGACAGAGGTCACCTCTGAGGAGTCTGTATAAAACTGATTACAGGGATAGAGCTTTTAACCTTTCTGTGTATGGTAAATTTCTGAGGCCCTGGATTCTCCTGGTGAGGAACCTCTGTAGTCTCGCCAGCTAGTGCATGTGCTTTGCTAGGTACATACCGAATGGAGAGTTGTACTCAATAATGGGCCTTATAAGGGAAGAATACAGGAATGTTATGACCTCCTTGTACCTAGATGAGATACCCTTACTTATGAGGTGGGCCACATAGAAAGCTTTCCATACAATGGAAGCAACATGGCGGTCAAAAGTCAGGCTGCTATCAACCTGGTTGCCCAAATCCCTCATGACTTATTGAGTGCTTAGGATGTTGTTATTAATGTGATAATTTTTGGGGATGCCACTCTCCCCAAAGGGGATGATGATGCATTTTTGGTATTCAGCTTGAGGCCATGTTTCTGGCACCAGTCATTTGTTTGGGTGAGACCCTCTTGGAGGCTGTCCACATGACTAGGGTAATTGATGCCAGCGCCCAGCCTGCAGTTATCTGGTTTTGGCCTGGACCATAGAAAAGTATATCCCAAATAACAGAGGCCCCAAGACCAAACCCTGGGGTACACTACTTGTTATGGATCTACTGCTTGAGATGGCGTCCCCTATTTTGACTAAGTGGGTTCTATCCATGAGCCAGTTAGCTACCTATCTGGCAATGTATGGATTGATGCCTAGTTAAGAGAGTTTATCTATTATGCCCGAGTAGGGAATAGTGTTGAAGGCTTTGGCCAGGTCAGGGTAGGGGGTGTGCACTGTCTTCCCTTTGTCCATGGCTTTGGTGACTGTCTCAAACAAGTCGACCAAATTTAACAGACATGACCTCCCCTTGACAAAGCCAAACTGTGTGGGATCGAGTGTTTGGCTGTTGCCAATGTCCTTGTTAATGAGTTCCATAATAATCTGTTCCATGACTTTGCACATCAGGCTAGTTAAGCTGATGGGTCTATAATTTCCCAGATTGGTGGAAGCTCCACCTTTGTGCAAAGGTATGACAGTGGCTGTCCTCCACTCAGCTGGGTCAAAGCTGGAACTCAGGCTTTGGTTGAATAGGGTGCCTAATGGTGCTGCAAGTTCCTGCCTGAGTTCATGCAGCCTGGGATGTTATCGGGTCCCATGGAGGCTGTAATTTTTGCCTGCAGTGATGATCTGTTCCGTAGGTATAAGGTGAAGGGGGCAGGTACTGGGGGAAGGGGGCAGGTACTGGGAATATCCTGATTTACTGATGGGGGGGGACAGAAGGATGAAGTTTTTGATGAATATGTCAGCCAGCAAGTTTGCTATATCTATGGCATTTGTATATGTGGTGTCCTTGACCACCAGTTCTGAATAGATCTGGGTGCTTCCTTTGAGATTGCTGACATATGTGAAGAAGGTCTTATGAATGTCTGTAGTAGATGCGACCAATTTGGACTCGAATTTTGCTTTGGAGGATTTCACTAGTGCTCTTATTTGCTTGTTCAGGCTAAGAAGAAATTGCTTCCAGTTGGGCACCTGCTCCTTCTTCATCCTGGACAGCAATTTTTCCTTTTGTTATAGAGTTTATTTATTGCAGATGCCCACCAGACAGGTTTACTCTTCCTTGCAGAGGATGATTTTGTCCTGTCGGTTATTCCTGATTCCATGCATCTATATAAATGCTCGTATGGTGCTTTGGTGCAGTTTTGGATACTGGTGCCAGTTCCTAGAGTGGGGGAGGGGGCTGTAAAGCCGCTTATACCATCCTTTAGGAGGCTGTAATCAGCTTTGGAGAAGTTTTGGGGGTTAGAGGAGATGGTGAGTTTGAAAGTGACCGCTTTATGGTCAGATCTTACCAGGGGGGAGGATGATACTGCAGGTATGCTACTGTGGTTACTCATGTTGGTTAATACCAAGTCCAAGATATTATTACCTCTTATGAGGGTATCGACTAGCTGTTCCAAAGCATTTGGATTGACAAAATCAAGGAATCTCTGGGCATTTGTGTTCTAGCATGAGTAGTTCTTCCAGTCTGTTTGGGTAGTTAAAGTCATCTAGGATCAGGGTAAAGGGTTGAATCTTAATAAATTCAAAGAGGTCCAGATAGGCAGATTAGGCATCTTGAGTCAGATTTGGGGGCCGATAGCTAGCTATGATTTGTATAGGGGTCTTCTCAATGGTTAACTGCACTTGGAGTGTCTCCTGTGCATCATATTGTTTGACCAGCCTGGAGGTGTACAAGTCTTTAATATATTTTGAAACTCCACCTCATTTGGCTTTACTGCTCACAGTTTGGGGTCTTAATGTATGATAGGATGAGTAACAACGTAAGGCTGGGGTGCTGTCTGCAGCTTTGAACCAGGTTTCTGTGACTGCGCAAATGTCAGCATTTTTAGGGTTAGGAATGCTTGCAATGAGTGCAGTTTCATGTTTATTCCCCTAGCATTTAGCAGCATAACCTTTAATTTGCATTTTGTTGACATTTTTATGTTGGTAGTTTTAACCTGATCACTTTTCCTAAAAAAGGCACTATGGGGGAGGCAAGAGCTTTTGCCAGAAGCCTGAAGCCTAAGTGAGACAGACGCAGGCCATCTCTGGCAAAGCATCGTGGTCTGTCGATTGTATCTTCCCAGGCTGTCAGGTACTGGATCCCCCTGGAATAGCACCAGAAAGTAATCCAATTGTTAAAGTTAAATCATTTTCTGTTTGTACTGAGGCATAATTCTGGGTGACGGTAGAATGCTGCTTAAGGCTAGGGACATACCTGCAAGGGACACATACTCAGCAAGTTAAATCAAGTCTCTTCATATAGTCCAGAGAGGTACATCTCAAGTCATTCACGCCAATATGGACTAGGACAGAGTCATAATAGTACTTGTTATTGAGAGACTTGAGTGCATATGTGATATGGCGGATTCTGGCCACTGACAGCACTAACCATGACTATCCAGCCTGGCATGACTTAATATGTTGGGTTTATGGTCAAGACTTAGTGGCTGTGAGACACAGGTGTGTGAACTATGTGTGGTATTTGGTGTGGAGGGCTGTGGAGATTGTGTGTGTTTTTGCCTCAGAGTTCTCCTTTGTTTGGGCATTTTTTTTGAGAACCTCCACATTTGTGGGGGTATGTTTTGTAGGTGTGGGTGGTGTTTGAAGTAATGATTGTGTTGACAGCCTTCTCAGTATCAGATATACTGGCTTGTGGGGGAGACAGCATAGACTCTAGGTTCCTAATGTAATTGCATGTTTCGCGAATTGTGTTCCTAGGTGGCAGTAGTAGGTGGTTATCTGTGTATGTGAGGCAGTTACTACACTGTCTGAAGATGCCCATATCAACCAGACTGGCAGGAGAAGCTGTAGGAAATTGTCCACCCATATTTGTCAGTATCTGAGGGAGAAAGATCAAGAAGAGCTAAGGGGTAGGCCTAAAGCCCAAGTGCTTAAACCAAAACCAAGAGGCTTAGAATAACACAATTTAAACATGCTATAAACAAACAGTAATAAATGCAACAGAAAACATGCAGTTGAACACTTTAGAGAACAAGCAGCAGCAAGTAGCAGAAAATGCAAGATGAAGTAAGAGAGTAGGAGGAGGAAACAGAAATACAGTAAAAGCAGCTGAATAATGTGTTTTTTATTGTTTGTTTGTTAGTGAAGTGGAAAGGGAAAGAGGAGGAACAGAAGATAATTTAAGGTTAAGGAACTAAGGGATTTGGCCTTCACATATGACCTCTGTATTAGGTAGAATGAGCTAATGAGATGGGACTGGGAGGAATGTCCCAGATCAAATTTACAGTCGGGGTGGGCAATAGCAAAAGCCACCAACTTTAAGAACATAGCAGTTGGGTGGGAGAAAAACAAAAATTCAACTAGAGGTCAGCAAATATATAAATGCAGATACAGAAAAGTCAATAATTCATTCAAGCAAATAAATTAAAACAGTGTGGTACTGTTAAGCAAATAAATAAAACCAGTGTAGTACTGTTAAGCAAATAAATAAAAACAGTCCAGTACTGATAAGAAACACTGAACAGTTAAAGTGCAAAAATATACTTGTGTCAGCTCTGTAATTCCAGATTAAGAAACAGTCTCAGTCCATAATGGAGCTTCTAGCAAGATAAGCAGAAATTCACACAAAGGTATTATTTTTATACCAAAGTTTCTTAAAGGGTATTACTTATGAGGTTAATAATATTGAACGGGTGATTTGGTCACTTGAAATTGTTTGGTTTAAGTTAGCCCAGTATTTTGAGAACAGGATTTTGTTCTAGTTTTTTATTGAGTTAATTAGTTTATATGTATTTGAGATCATATTCTTCTTTTTTGGTAAAAGGGTCCAGAGAGATTTAGAGGTATTTCTGTCATTATCGTTTAATGTAGGGAGGGATCAAATTTTGGAGCATAGTTCTCTAACATGCCTTAATGTGATAGTGTAGCTCATGGGAAGTTTTAGTGAGGCTCTCTGTTCTGAGGTGGCTTGATCCCTGTAAGGATATAGATCAAGTATCCTATATTCCATTAAAAGGAGGAAACTATTTAGGTTAAACATTGAATTATTACTTTTTAGATTTGGGTTAAGATGTAAGGGCTGGAGGATAGCAAATGCACTGGATAAGTTCAATGAGCCCACTAACTTTTGCAAGTTGAGTATATTGTTCTTAAGGGAAGTGTGTAATTTGGATTTTTCCAAGCTCTGTTTATTCAGAAAGGGTAGGGCTTTAGGGTTAAAGTTAAGAGATTTGACATAATTATAGTAGAGCTATACCAAGGAAGGGGATCACTCTTTTCTATTTGGGTTGTAGTCTGCGATTAATGTTGGTCTACTTGTGCTAATTATGTCATAGTAGAGTTTAAAATCAGGGAGATTTAAGCCCCTTCTATCTTTGGGATATATCAGCTTTTGATAGGAGATTCTAATTGACTTAGGAAACAATATAAATTTAGCTAGGATTGATTGAAGTTTTTTTAAAGAAGTTATTTATTATCAGATGAGTATTTGTAAAAATATGCAATAGTCTTGATAATATATTCATTTTGATAATTGCTGGTTTGGATAAGAAGGGGAGCTGAACCTTATTCCATCTGTTACAATCTTGCTGTAGTGTTAACCAAAATTGTGATGTTATTTTGTCTGTAAGACTTAAAATCATGTTGAAAGGAGATTCCTAAGTATTTCAGAGAACAGGTTATTTTGATTTCAGTTGGTTTAGGATATAAAAAAAGAAGATTAGATGGAACTTTCTGAAGAATTCATTCTTTGACAAAAGCATTTAATAAAGACATTTTTGATACTCAAGATAAGTTGTTTATTCTGTTATTCTCTATGTTGAAATGGTTGTTTTTTGTTTTATGTATCGGTAACATATCAAAGTACGACTGTAAATTCTTTTTTATAATACCCATTGCTCCTGCTATTATTAGAACTGTCTGGATATCCTTCTTCCACATTGTCCTTATTTCTGTCTGCAAATCCTGGGATTTTCTGACTTAGTGCCTGTCTGTATGTAAGAAACTGTAGTCACTGGGTGTAGCAATTTCAAGTATCAATGCTACGTTTGTCTTCTTTTCATGGACCACCATATCTGCTTTTTTTTTGAACTGTCGGTAATGGGTGATTCCATGTGATATAAACTTCATCATTTTCTATAATGCTTTTGGCTCATGTTTCCAGTGTTTTTCAGCTACTTCAGTATTATAATGTTTGCACAATCCCTGACGCAACAGTCTTGTCACATTATTAAGCCTTTCAGTATACAGTCTTTCTGCCATTAGTATATCACAACCAGCAACAAGATGTGAGACTGTTTCCATTTGTACAAAACCTACATTTGTCTGTTTCTCCCACATGTTCAACGGACTTTATAAACCAACATGTACGTAGTCCACTGTCTTGGGCTGCCAATATTAACCTTTCGTCTTTTGGTTTAAATTCACCTCTTCTTAACCATTCCTGTGTTGGATCATGATCAACATGATATGACATTGTAGCAAGAGTTTTCTATACTTGCAGCTATAAGCTGATATGATTCTGATAAACTAAGCAGGGAAGTCATATATTCTCCTCCTGTTTTCAAACTTTTGCTATGCTTGGATCTTATGAGGTCAGCAGATATGTATGCAGTCCTATGATTGCAGATCTGTACATGTAATCACTTAAGAGGAGGCCCATACCTCCTTCAGAATGGGGAATATATAATCTTGGTATACACTGAATTTTATAAATCATTTGATAAAAATGAAGCATCCTTCTGGTTTTCCTATCTAACTGATCCAGCATGTTTTGGGGCCAGTCAGATACTCCAAAACTGTATGTTAGGACAGGAAGAATACATTGGCTTATAGCTTGGACTTTTTTTGTATGTTAGCGGTGTTTTTCAGTATTAAATTTAGTCTTCTAAAATATTCATTACTAAGCTTTATTTGCATTTACTCATGTTTTAATGTTGATCCTTCATCAATTCTTAAATATTTATGCATTCCATCTTGCTGAAGTTCTCTTACATCACATTCCTGTCCTAGGCTGATGTTTTCTTGGTGCTGCAGCTTTCCTTCTTTAACTGTTGCTTTTGCACATTTATTGAGACCAAGTGACATTCTTATATCATCTGTAAAAGTTTTGACCAGTTGCAGTTGTGCTTTCAATTCCTCATCTGAACTATACAGTTTCACGTCATCCACAAAAAGAAGATGAGAAGTCTTTATACTTGATTGCTTTTATTTGTCTGGGAGTCAAATTGTAATCATAACCTAATCTGTTAAGTAGACAGCTTAATGGGTTAAGGGCAAGACAAAAGAGCAGCGGTGACAGAGTCACCTTAGAATACCCCCCTTTGAATTTTTATCCGCGGAATAATAATTTGTCCTTTGTCATGGCTTAACTGCAAAGTGGTTTGCCACTGTTTCATGGTCGCTGTAATGTAATTGATCAGTGTTGGGTGTATCTTGTATACATTTTGAAGCGCTCTTTCATCCATGAATGTGTGATAATTTGATATCCACCTACAAACCAATATTAAAAAGACTCATCAAAAACTTGGTATGCTTTATTGACACAGGCACTTCCTTTCTCTGTCTTCTAGACAACTCATATATACCACCTACCCTCCCTTTTGTATGGAGCTCCACTACTCTCTAACCTGCAGTCATCCCTAAAATCTAAACTTTCCTCATGTTATAACAAAATTTCAAAGTTTGCCACAAGATCCAAATCTTCTACTCACCATTGCAACTCCCTACATGCCCTAAATTGGTTGGAACTCCCAAGCTACCTAAATTTCATTCAACTAACTACAGCACACAAGCTAATTTTCAAACCTAACTGTCCATCACTCTCCTCTTCCCTAAAACTTCACCAGTCACATAGAACACTTAGATCCATAAATCAGAACCTCTTAGAACTTTACAAGCCTTTACACGCACCAGGGCAACTTCTACTATCATTCTCCCTTTTCAGATTATGGAACTCTCTTCCTCCTTACATTAGAACTACCCCTAACCTACCATCCTTTAGAACCCTACTCCACTCTCACCTCTACTCCCTCTGGGAGTGCTCCTGTACCCATCCTACCTGATTCCTGATACCTATCCCTATTCTATTCTACTCTAATCTCTGCCACTGCTTCAATTCATCTATCTAAAATTCCTTTGCCTAAATACATGTAGTGTATTAAATTAACATAAATTTATTGTTTCTGCTAATATCTTATAAGTGATTGACTCAGCTCATACATTTCAAGATATGTAAAATCTTGCCTTGCTGTATATTGAATGTTAAACTGTTGTTCTCATATGCTGTACTAATACATTGTATATTGTTTATTGTCTTTATGTCTGGAGCTTTTCTCCTCGGGCCTCCATTGAAAACAGGCTACCTTGGCCCAATGGACTTTCCCGGTTAACAAACTGAAGTAAATAAATAAATAAATACTTTTTTGTTCTCTTTCCATGCCATACTTAGATTCTTTCCCTTTTACAGTTCTCCATTATAACTTTAACAACAAATGGTCCTTTGTTCCATATGACTTTCTTTTGTTACCCTTTTATTCTATTGCCATGATTGAGTTTTCTTCTAAATGATTATAAACTTTGTCATCATCAATTCCAGTGTATAGTTTATATGTCATCGAAAGGCAAGTTATTGGTCTATAGTTTTTAGGGTAGCTTGTAGGTTAGCTCTTAAGTAGGAGTATTGCTTTTCCTGTTAACCAGGTTGGTACCGATTTGGGGTGTGCATATAAATTATTTCTTACTCATGGCTAAATCATTGTGTAAAGATGTTAATACTTTTATCCAGAAATTAGGTACTGCATCTGGGCCTGGGGTTTTCCAATTAGGAGTTTTTCTTAACCTTGTTTTAATCTCTATGGCCATTACTTCATCCCATTTCATATCCTGTACATTTCAACTTCTTGTTTGTTTTACTTCCATCCATTTAGCATCTTTTTTGTGTTCCACAGGATCTTCATAGATATTTCTCCAAAATGTATCTATTTCTTCTTTTTTTGGTGGTGTTTCAATTCCTTTTGCGTCATTTCCCAATTGTCTATAAAAAGTTTTGGGTCATGAATAAATTGCTTATTTTGTACTTGTTCATATTTGTCTGCATATCTTCTAAGTCTTTCTGCCTGTGCTGATATTTTTAATTTATTATTTGCAATAGTGCACAATAGATCCTGATCTGTTCTGATACCCTGCATTGCTTTTATCATGTCTATCTTTGAGTATTTTTGTTGAGTAGTTCCCTCTTCTATACTCTAACAATGACAATTCTTGTCTTAACTGCTTTATAGATTTTTCTGTTCATTACTTTCTTGATGGCATTTGACTTCTCCCTTTCTTTTCCCTTACTGCCCTGTGTTTTTGTGCTAATACTTTGTTATTAATTTAGCTGCTCAGAAATATATCTCATTTACTTCTGTCATATCACATGAATTTCTATGAACAGTCGTAATTAGTGTTCATTTGTTTTATCAAACTTCTAATTTTTTGGATTTTATTGACTTTCTGTAGTCTGTTTCTTTTATTGATGTTAATATGTCTCTCCAGGTCAGTTAAATCAGTTTAATTTTGTGTCATCCGTTTCTCTTTCATATGGGAACTCCCTGACCTATCGCTCCACAACATTGACAGTGTCAGAGTTGCCACAGTTTCCTTTTCCTTGCCTTGCTGTGCAACTCCAGCCGAACTTTTGTACTTTTTTTCTGTGGAAGGCTCCAAATTATCTTCATATGACAACTGAACAGATGTTTCCCACTCCACTGGTTTCTCCTTAATTTGAGGATCCATTGCTCTATCCTGCTGTGGTGTTATCAAATTTAGTTTTTTTTAGATTAAATCGTTCACTTCACAGGTAATACATAACCTCAGTTTCTATTTCTTTGAACTTCTCCATTATTAATCCTCTTTTCTGCTTTTCCTCTTTGTTTTCTTATTTTTGTATTGTAACATTTTCCATATCCAGATGCCTTTGCCTGTATTTCTTTTCAAACAGGGATTCTGTAAGGAGTCTTCCAAGATACTGCAAACATTAACATGAGTTGGCCTCAGCTTAGTGGAAAGATAAGCAGATCATGCAAAGTAGTGCAACTTAATTATCGGGCAGGAGTATAAGGCCGTGGTTAGACTGTATAATCGCATTACTAAGGGCTCTGCATGCGTCAGGACCAGTTGTTATGCAAGACTTAACACACTTCAGAATAATTTCAAGTACAGTAGTTTGATCATCACAGGGCTAGTCACATTATAGAATGTGATCTACTTTTGTTCGTCAGGCAGTGAAAAAGAGTTTATGGCCTAATTTGATCCAGTCTTTATAAAGTGAGTAGATAGGATGAGAGGGTGCAGTTAGGAAATTTTAATCTGACACTGGATCCATATTTAAAACAATGAGTAAAAAGGTCACACAGGAAAACAAATTGGTTAAAAACACAAACAAAAATCTAGCAAAGTTAGACTTTCCACTGTGTGATGCCTTAAACCTCTTGTATCAGAGGCAACATGGAATATATTCAAATTACCCTTTAAGGATATCAAGTGTTTCAGCTAAATGGCAATTCTGAATGTCCATGACTTTTTCTTTTACTTTTAAGCCTATTTGTGGAGAGTGTCAGGCCAGTAAAGCCAAACCCCTCTAGCTGTGGACTTGCATGTTTCTCCCTTTGTATGGCATCATCAGTACAGCATAAGAGGAATGTTTGACTTTTGGAAACACAGGATTGTCATACCAAACTGATATCCGTAAACATAAGAGTGTCTACAAAATATCCCAACAAACTAAAACAATGAGTAAAAAGGTCAAACAGGAAAACCAGTTGATTAAAAACATAAACAAAATCTAGCAAAGTTAGATTTTCCACTGTGTGATACCTTAAACCTCTTGTATCAGAGGCAAAAGGGGCTATATTCAAATTACCCTTTAAAGATATCAAGTGATGTTATGTACTCCAATCTCGCCTACATTCTTACCCGTGGGTTCGGAGCCGAATATCTGCTCCGACTCGGCCAAACTTTTCTAGCTCGAAGTCTTTCTATTGGCTGGGCTAAGATGGTATCCCATGCTGCATTGCTCTATATCCCCAGATCTCGTTTGCCGCTCGTGTAGCTCGGACGTGTCTTGCTTTTGGCTGTGGCTAAGTACCTTTTTTCTTCTTCTTGAGAGAATGTATTACAAACAAAAGCTATTTTAACAGCTATTCCTCCTCCGAGCGCATCCCAGCCTTGGGAGCCGGGGTGCTCGGCTCTGTGTGATGTTTCCAGTTCGGTTCTGATGGCCCCTCCTGGCTTATTGGTGCCGACATCATCTCCCACCCCGTCGGCGCCATCCACGGGATTCAGGACTCGGGATTCTTCAATCAGGCCCGAGGGAGAAGCCTCGGGACATCGATCGGTTTCTAGTCTCCCTCTCGGTGCTTCGGCTCGGGGAACCCCGACTCCTGTCATGGCCTCGGAGGCTGCTTGGTATTCGGATTCGGGGGGGGGGGCAGCCTTTGAGGCCATGCGGAGTGCACTGGCCAGATCGTCAGCTACATCATGCGTGTTGGTCATTCTGTCCCCTACCACTCCGGTGCGGGTCTCTGATCACCACCTATCTTTAGACAGCAGAGCCCCCAAGGCCTCAGGGTACCCCCACGAGTGGTCCCCAATTTCTGAGGGCCCCTCAGAGTGTTTGCCTGAGGAGCCCCCTAGAAAGAAAATGGGCAAGAGGAAGCACATAGACTCCCAGGATGAGTCTCTCACCTCAGATACTGACCTCGAGGAATCGGAGGGATCCTCCAAGTCATCCTCTGAGGATGTTTCTTTCTCTGACATCCTAGAGATATTGAAACAAAGAGGTGACTGGCCGTCCAAAGCCCCCTCTTAGGAGGAGTCAGTCTTCCAGAAGGCCTTTGTTGCTCAGCCCTCCGGCTCCTGGGTGTCCCCACCCTTCGTTGAGCTCCTGGATTTGTCGGAGGGTGTGGGAGAACCCTGATTCTGTGGAATCTGTCCCCAGGAGACCCAATAAATTTCTGTCTGCTCCCCCGGGTAAGGAATTTTTGTCCAAGGGAGTCCTTGTGGATGCCATGGTGATGGCAGTGACCACCCAGAAGGAATTAGTCGAGACTTCTTCCTCCGTCCATCCTCCTAACAAGGAGTCTAGGACCATGGACCAGTATGGGAAGCGTACCCTCTCTTCAGCGACCTTTACCTTACGGTCGCTGAACTACTTATCTCACTTTACACGGCTCCAGAGAGATCTCCTCAAGGAGCTTAGAGATACTCTCATGGGTAACGTTTCTGAGGTGGTGGCCCAGACGGTTAACACCCAGATGTCTACCCTCAATTCTATCGTTAACTCCTCCATGAGGCTGATTTCATATGCAGCCGAGGGAGCGAGTAGGGCGACAAGCTCGGCAGGCCTGGATGCGCCTTTGTCATTTCGCGGAGGCCTTCAAGTCTTCATTAACCGATGCCCCCTTTGATGGTTCCTCTTTGTTCAGAACCAAGGTGAAAGACACCCTCATCAGGTGCGAGCAGGAGAGAAAAATTCTGTCTGCTGTAGGGGTCCGTTTTTCACTTCCCTCTAGGCCTTATCCCAAGGCCCAGAGGGGTGGAAAGATATGGTTAAAAAAATCAGAGTTTTTTTCCCGGTGTACAAGGTGAGCCCCCCTCCAGAGGCAGAGGAGCGGGAGGTTATTCAGGAAGACGCCACCCTAGAGGCAGAGGAGGTCCCTGCAACTTGGGAGACCGCGATTCCTTTCGTGGTTCTCCCTACCGTTGCTCCTGATGGGAGGCCCGACTGTGCGTTTCTGGAGCCAGTCGGGAGTCGAATATCGTTATACCCAGAGGCCTGGCAGAACATCACCCAGGACCAATGGGTTTTACGAATAATTTCCGGAGGTTATGTCATCCCCTTTTTGTCAGATCCCCCTCCAGTCAGGAAAATCCCGGACGTTCCACCCAGTCAACGGGATTACTCGGCTTTAAAGGTTTCAAAGCTGCTAGAAAAAGGAGCCTTCCAGCAGGTCCCCTCAGACCAGATCGGATTAGGGACTTACTCAAGATTCTATTTGGTGCCGAAAAGAACAGGGGACCTTAGACCCATATTGGATCTCAGCCAATTGAACAACCATGTACAAAAGTCCAAGTTCCGTATGGTCACATTACAGTCAATTCTCCCATTGTTGGGAAAAGAAATATGGATGTGCTCCATCGACCTCAAGGATGCTTACTACCATATCAAAATGGACAGGGCATCCAGGAGTCACCTACGCTTCCTGGGAGCCAGTCCTTTTCAGTTTCGAGCCCTGCCCTTTGGTCTCACCACAGTCCCCAGGATGTTCACCAAATGTATGGTGGTGGTGACGGCTCACTTGAGATGCCAAGGATTCAAGTGTTTCCTTATCTGGACGACTGGCTCCTCACTGCCACCACCAGGCATCTACTAATTCAGATCAGGGATGCCACCATCACTCTCTGTCAACAGTTGGGCATAACATTGAACTGGGAAAATCTGCCTTGTTGCTCTCACAACGTGTCATTTTTATAGGTGCAGAACTAGATACCATTCAAATGCGGGCCTTTCTACCACAGGAAAGAATCAGAGCCTTACAGCAACAATTTCATGCCCTGCTCCCTCTGAGAAGAGCGAAAGCAAGATGGGTTCTCCAACTCCTGGGGACTATGGCTGCGACAATTATGTTAGTCCTTCATGCAAGATTACATATGAGGCTCCTTCAACGGCTCCCTCTTTGCTCAGTGGTCTCTCCAAAGGCTTCCACTTTCTCACCCTATTTTACTCACGGACAGGTGCAAACAGGATCTCAGTTGGTGGCTTTGCACCAACAATCTGGACAAGGGGAAACCCTTCGTTCCGCTGCCCCAGATAGCCACTGTGACCACGGACTACTCCCAGATGGGGGGGCATTATCTAGGCAGGACAGTTCAAGGCACGTGGCAAGAGCACGAGATGCATTTGCATATCAACGTCCTGGAGATGAGAGCTGTGCTACTTGCGTTGCAGGCACTTCAGAGCTTTCTCCCCCTTGGGACTATTGCAATCCACTTGGACAATATGTCAGTGGTGTGGTATCTGAACAAGCAGGGAGGAACCAAGTCATGCCTCCTGTGCAGAGAGGCCATGCGAGTGTGGCAGTGGGCAGTGTCTTCCCAATGTTTTCTGGTGGCAACGCACATTCCGGAGAAGTCCAATGTGATCGCAGACAGGCTAAGCAGAGCTATTCTGATGCCTTATGTGTGGTCCCTGAACCCTCTAGTTGTGGAACGGATCTTCCGTAGATGGGGTCAGCCTTGCTGCGACCTTTTTGCCAGCCCTCTCAATGCCAAATGCAGCAGCTACTTCATGTTGATCCCCCCTCAGGGGGAGTCACCCAGGGATGCTCTAGTCCACGATTGGCCCTCAGGTCTGCTATATGCTTTTCAGGATCTCAGTTGGTGGCTTTGCACCAACAATCTGGACAAGGGGAAACCCTTTGTTCCGCTGCGACCTTTTTGCCAGCCCTCTCAATGCCAAATGCAGCAGCTACTTCATGTTGATCCCCCCTCAGGGGGAGTCACCCAGGGATGCTCTAGTCCACGATTGGCCCTCAGGTCTGCTATATGCTTTTCCTCCGGTTCCCTTGCTGTCAGAAGTGATTCAGAAAGCGCAATCCTTGGGAAGCAGAATGATTCCGATTGCCCCACACTGGCCTCGTCAGGTTTGGTTCCCCTTTCTCCATCCCTACATTGTCGACGCGCCTTGGATTCTGGAACCACAACCAGATTTACTGACACACATGTCAGGGCAACTCCATCCCTCTCTGCGGACCCTCCGGTTGACAGCCTGGCTACTCCACTTCCGTCATTAGTTAGGCTTCATAATTTCTCACCAGAGGTAGTTCATATTTTATCTTCCCCTCATAAGCCCTCTACTAGGCAGATTTATTCCAGCAAATGGAAGAGATTTTCAATCTGGGCTCATACCCAAGGAATTGACCCTTACAAAGCTCCAATTGCTTCTGTTCTGGAGTTCTTGTCTATGCTTTTTCATCAGGGCTCAGCATCCGCCACCGTAAAAGTCCAATTGGCAGCGATTTCTAACTTTCATGTTGCTAATGAGCCTAGTCTCAGAGATTCAAGCTCTCTCTATAAAACCCCCATACTTGATTTTTCATAAGGACAGGGTTTCTCTCAGACCGAACCCTTCCTTTCTTCCCAAAGAGGTGTCTGTCTCTAATCTTAATCAATCTATTGAGTTGCCAGTGTTTTTCCCCCAGTTCTCAAACAAGGCAGAATTTAAATTTCATCAATTGGATGTCCACAGACAGTTACATTTTTATCTGCACAGAACCAAAGATCTCAGAAAATCTGATCAGTTGTTTGTTTCCTTTTCGGAAAACAGACTTGGGTCTCCTGTCTCCGAAATCACTCTGTCCAGGTGGATATCCAGTTGCATCTCTTTCATTTATTCTTCAGGGGGTAAAGATCTACCGTTCCCGGTCAAGGCTCACTCTATTCGGTCTGTATCTACATTTACAGCCTATCAGGCCAGATTGTCTATGGATGATATTTGTGCTGCAGCTACTAGGGCATCTCCTCACACTTTCATTACTCATTCCAAGTTGGACGTGGTATCTAGGGGCAGGTCTTCATTTGGTTCCGCAGTGCTCAGGAGTATTTTCCACTGAGCCTCCCAGGATTAAGGTGCTGGGGACGCTGTCCCCACGGGTAAGAATGCAGGCGAGATTGGACTACATAACATCAAGAAGTTATGTACTCACCATAATGTTCGATGTATGTAGTCCATCTCGCCTCACATTCTTACTTACCCCCCCCCCCACCTTCCCCCTTCCTGGAGGATCTGGAGGTTAGAACTGGTTTTCAGAATTCCCTTCACTCTTGGTTTGTTCTTCCTTTCCTTGGGTGTTGTTATGCATGGAGTATGAGTGTTGGTGTTCGTAGCAAACTAGATCTGGGGATATAGAGCAATGCAGCATGGAATACCATCTTAGCCCAGCCAGTAGAAAGACTTCGAGCTAGAAAAGTTTGGCCGAGTCGGAGCCGCTATTCGGCTCTGAACCCACGGGTAAGAATGTGAGGCGAGATGGACTACATCCATCGAACGTTATGGTGAGTACATAACTTCTTGTTTCAGCTAAATGGCAATTTTGAATGTCCATGACTTTTTCTTTTAAGCCTATTTATGGACAATTTCAAGCCAATAAAGCCAAACCCCTCTAGCTGTGGACATGCATGTTTCTGCCTTTGCCTCTGATGCAATCAGCTTAAGGTATCACACAGTGGAAAGTCTAACTTTGCTAGATTTTTCTTTTTGTATTTTTAAACAAATCCATATTTGAATGGGGAGGAGGAAGACAATAACACTACAGAAAAGCTAAGAATAAATTACTCTGGATTACAAGAGCTGTTTTTTGGAGGATGCTTAGAGGAAAGTGATCCTGAGGAGGAGACATATGCCTGTTACACTGAAAGGGTGAGGCTGCCAGCTGATTACACTGGTTTCTGATATCTTTGTCTTTGTTGAAGGCAGTGGGAAGTTAATAACTGTCTTTCTGACCTTAAGTTTGATAGCGTGTTGGGACTAAAGAATTTTAGGACTAGTGAACTGGAAAATTAACACTGCCATGTTAAGTGATTCATGTCTTAAGGTGTCAGAAAGTTGTTGGATATTTTTGAAGTTAGATGATCAACAGGAGATCTCATGATTGTTGAAACGTGTAATGTTCGTGTTATTCTTAGAGTTGGTTTGGAAGCTTGCTCGTCTGTGCTGAAAGTGTGAAAACTAGAAAGGCAGCAAGACCCCAGACAAATCAACCTTCTAAGAGTGCTAGTGGAAGCCAGATTGGACGTCATATTGCACATTTTGAGTGGGGGACCCTTGAAGCATTTGTGGAAGGAAGTGGCAAGGGTGTAAGGCTCTTTTGATAAGAGTACAGGACATTTAGGCCATGCTAGGAGAAACTGCTTGCAACCAAATTAAAAAAAGGCATTAGGAGGAAGGTACCATCTTTTATACAGACTTCACAGGGATGGAAAGTATACATGTCAACAGAGGAAATCAGACTAGTGTTCTGGAAGTACTTCATAAAATGATATATGTGGGAGTAGAAGGAAAAAGAAAAACTAGTAAGTACATGATCTGCCCTGGATTGGGGAAGAGCAGATGAGAGAGTTGGAGAGAGGCAAATGACTGAGAGCACGAGCTTCAGAGTCCAGTAAGCAACATATGAAGTTTTAAAGGTTGCTGGATAAAAATGCCAGACATATTAATGTTGCAGTATTTCATAATAAGTGAGTATAGAGAGTGGTGGAGAACATTAATGAGATCCTAGTTACCTTAGTCTCCAAACATTGAAGGGTTGTGTGAAGTTAAAAACTTACAGACTGATTGCATTATTGAATGCAAATATTAAATGCTTGGCCAGGGTTTAGGCTGTTACAAGGTGAGATATGGGTATATTTGCCTTCTATCCCCCTTCATGCTCCTTTTGGTGCCGAATACACTTTTGATCAGGACTGTAAGGAGAAGAAAACTGGGCCCATTTTGGATGATGCACCAGTCCCCAAAACATGCTTTTTTGATTGCACATTAGTAGTGCATAAACTTTCATGTGTGTGTGTGTGTGTGTGTGTGTGTGTGTGTGTGTGTGTGTGTGTGTGTGTGTCTGTGCACGTGTGTTCATAGGAACACACATGAAAGGTTGTACTTCTTATATGATTGTATGATAGTAGTGCATAACCTTTCATGTGTGTTCCCACTCCTGTTCAGGGTAGTAGGGGAATTTGAGAAGGCATTGGGTTTTGCAGTCAGTGTAGAAACATAGAAGTACCTATGCTTCAAAGGAGAAAATGTTGAAAGGTTGCAGAAAATATCAGTAGGAATGGAGGACTCTTGGCAGGTTTGTGATGAGAAACAGTGAAAAAGGTATGTACAGCAATCTCTGATGCTCTGAAACCAAGATGTAATTTAGTTTGGAGTGATGGAACGTGTTCCTTACATTTGTGGCCTGCCTGGCAGTGATGAAGTTGATGATTACTACATTAATAATAATATAGTTGTGTTAGATGGTCTTACAGCTGGTTCTCCTCTGGCTCCTTTCACAAGGTATGCTTCCTCAGATAACTGAAAGGTGCACTATATCTGGCTGTGTGATAAGAAGGACTCTGGGGATGCATTCAGTTAGCCAAGCTGGAAAACATATAAGGGATGATGTGAGTCAGCACTGCCTTGTGAGGGCACAAGTAAATGTAAAACCGTTTCAGAGATGTCTGGAGCATGCATTAGGAAATGGCAGTTAAATGCTTTTATAGTAAAATGAGGAGATTGAGATTGGTGAATTGTCTGGTCACAATAGGGAGAAAGGAACCTTAGTATTAAAGGGGAGATAAATATGTTTTAGGCTTAGAAGCTAAATGTAGGTGCAAGGATGGTATTTGGTGGTATTTTAGACTAAGTTACACTCTCCTATACTTAAGTGCAAGAGGGAGGTGCTGTGGTTATAAAGTGAAACTAGTAAGGAAGAAGGGCAAACTTTGTAAGTGATGGTCAGGGAGAGAAGATGGATGGAGAGCTTGTCCACTGGGGAATGCCAAAATGAGAGAGTTCTGTACAAAGAGTGGATAATTCTTAGCTTGGCACAGATGAGTATCTATTGGCCAGTACAAGATGGAAAGGTTTAGTTGTTGAGGATATCTTGGGATTAGTCTCTGTTTCTTTAACAAAAAGATTCAGTAGCCTTGTTTTTTACCCATTTTAAACCACAGTCAGTGGCAGCGGTGCCTAAGCCTGTAAGAACGGGATTAGCTGAGGAAGACAAATGATACAGACAGCAGGATGAACTATTGCCATACAGCTGCATCTAAATGACAGATGTTTGGACGCTTGGCTTCTAGAGTATTAAAGAAACCATTTTACCATAAACAAGGCATTGCTGTCTGCAAGGCTTGTAGGTATGCACTCTGTCATTTGGAAAGGCAGTAGGTGTACTCTAGGCAGCTGTGGGTATAAAGGGGTTGATTTTTGCAAATTGGAAGGTAATGGAAGAAGGGGAAAACCTCAGCAAATGTGGTAGTAAAAAGCTGATGGTGGGGAATAACTGTGATAAGCAAGTACACATGGGGAGAGTAAACCCCCTCAAGGCTGTAAAAAATGTTAGTGTTTGTTATGGAGGTCATAAGCCACTGGGATGTTTATGGTGTGGAAAGTTAATGCTTACATTTATGTTCTGGATACTTTTCTGACTTTGAGTCCCAGAAGGAGGAGGATGTTGAAAGACTGAATTTAATTTATGGATCTTTGTTACATTTTGTTGTATCATATTTCATCATGGGGAGTGAATAAGCAGGAGGGAAACAGAGGGAGTATTGCATGTATGAAAATGTGTAATTATGTTGTTCTGCAGGTATGTCTTTGTTGCAACATGTTGATGAAAAAACAGATATTGTGCACTAGCTTCCTTCATCCTTGTTATAAGAAATAAGACGTAGGAAGCAACGGTTAGAAATTGTTCACACATCTATCTATTCCTTTTGTACTGGGAAGTGCCTTGTAGCTTAAAAAGTGGTGTCTAACTGCGATATTACATGTCTTACGGACCTTACTGTGGAATACTTTGTTACGTATTTTATTTATTTATGTTGGTGTTTCTGCAGTGCAGTGATCTGTTTCTATACTTAATTGTGAAATGTTTAGCTTTGTGGACAACATTATATCTAAACTTTTTCTTTTTGTCTAAGGTGGAACGAAAATGAGTTGGATATTATTAACAAGTGGGCTTTTCAAGGTGAAAAAATAATTCATGGAAACCCATCTGGGGTCGATAATGCTGTTGGCACTTGGGGTGAGGCCTTCTGTTTGTTTTTCCTTCATTTTTAGTTTTCTGATAAAGATTCCTGTGATTAAACTCATTCTTTGTGAAAACTCATTACATCTGAATGAATTTGAAGTCAGAAGTGTAGAAGTTTAGTAAGTGTCAAGAGGTTCAGAGTTTAAAATTTAGTGCCTTGAAAATTAAATGTTGAACTTATGGGCAATATGTCTTTTGCAGTCCTCTCTTTAGAATGTTCTAAATTTTAGTTTCCAAACTTGCATATATTTTGCTCTGTTGCCTTTGGATCTTTGTTTAGTTACTTTTGCCACTGCTGTAATTGTTTAGCTTGTTTTTTCCTCCTGTCAGTTACCAGGAATCAGCTTGTTTTTTAACCCCATACCTCCAACTGACCTTGGATTCTAAGACGCAGACGCATGAATGTCTCATTTATCCTAGGGACTGGTGTTTGGTGGCTAGTTATTGTGAAATTCAGACTGTTGGAAGGAGCCATTTTTTTCCTGTTTTTTTTTCACTCCGGTTCTTTATCGTAGTCCAGGGTTAGAGTTGCCACATTTTCAAATGCCCATAGCGGGGTGTTTTTTGAGGAAGCGTGAGATTTTACAGGGCAAAACATACCCATGGTCAGTGCAAATGACAGAACTTCACTTGTTTTTTCCAAAATAAAAGCTTATTATTGTAGCATTTGAGTTATTTATGCTATTCCTTATAATATTTGGTTGTTTCAGATACAAAATAACCGTTTGTGCAACCATTAAAGAAAACTTAGGAAATACATTTTTCCCTAAAATTTCAGGCTGTTTGCCATTTTTTAATTTTTTTCTCAGAACACAACTGCCCAAAGGGGGACTGTTCCTCGCAAAGGGGGCTGTCCGTCACAAAGAGGGACAGGTGATGGTAATCCTATCCAAGGTCAGTGGGTGAGAGGGGACTAAAAAATACTGATTCCTAGTAATTGTCAGGAGGTTGAAAAAAAAGCAAAGCAACGAGAAAGGCAGCAAAAGTAACTATACAAAGAACTGAGGGCACCAGAGCAAAATACATATAGGTTTGGAAACTAAAATCGAAAACATTTGTAAAGAAAATGGTTAGAGATATCTTGCTCGTATGTTCAATGTTCAGGACATGCAGATTTCAGTCTCTTTGCCTCTTGACAGTCTGTCATGACTTCCTGAATGGATGCTGGTAAGTCATATGACTGTTTAATAGCAACTAGTTCCTAACTAGAACAGGAAATCCAAGAGTAGTGGTTGTTAGCTGTGCCTTGCATAGGTGCAAATACTTTAAATTTCAATTTCCCTATAAAAACAACCTCTGAAATTTCTTGACTAATCAGTTATGTGACGGGCCCCTGGTTTTCACACAGAAGAGCATCCCTCCACATGTTTAGAGTTAGATTGTAGTTTTTACTTATATAGCACCTAAGCAAATCAGTCAAAAAAGCCTGAGATACCACTCCCCTTGCAGTCCATGCAATAAATATCTGGAACCATGGATTTGCACTTTAACATCTTTATTGAATTATCACTTAAAACATAGACAAACATACATTTATAACATATTAACACTTACAAACATTATATATTACCTATGTGCTTTTATACAGTTATCATCAATCCAGCATTGCATGCATTCCCTTAAATCTCACTCCTCCTCCAAAACATTATTCTAGTTCTTTTATCTGTGTTACAATATTCACTTCTTCAGGTACGGTTGGTTTAGAAGTTGATCTCCATTTTCTAATAATTAATTTTGGTGGCTGCCCAAAATGCAAATGTAACAAGACCTTGCTATATGTAGGCAATGGATTTGCACTTTCTAAGTATCTCTGCAACCAGATTGGTGGAAATGGGCATCCTGAGATTATGTAGCAGTTGTCTCATGTTTACCGACAATCATCTAATCTTTAGGCAACCCAATATACTGTGTGAGAGATTTAGTTATGCAATGTCATTGAAGGTAAGGCTTTCAGATACAGAAGCTACTTTTACTAAACAGGTTGTTAGCAACACACAGCACTACACTTTGCATGCCATACACTTTACAGACCAAACACAGCCCCACATGTGTTGAGGCTCTTAAATCTAATCTGCCTAAGCTTCAAAGGCTTCCGAGATGCAGCTATTATGGCAGATGCCCTCAGCAATGTCAAAAACACTCTGCTGAAGCAGCACTCACGTCAAAACATGCCCTTATAATTCATGCTGTATCAACACGAAAACCCATAAGGCAAACCTCCACACAACCCAACATTCTAGTCATAAGGAGACACACTGATGCTTATTTCACCAGGCTGAGCAAGGAGAAGGTCAAAGTTAGTTACCTGAAAGGGGGTCATGATTCTGTACATAACCTTATACACCCACATAATTGGCTTTTTTAGGAAAGGTCAGTCTCCAAAAGCTTCCAACATACAAAACAAAATTCAGATAACATGAGGTATTGCTGCTCAATGCTAAGGACCTTAACAAGAAACTCCACTCCTTACAGGCATTCCTGACCTTAGAATGCATCAATGTATGCACTGTCACAGAGACCTAGATCAAGAATATTGAAAGCGTTGCATCAGTGCAAGGTTGCAGTACCAACCATGCATTCCGACCCACCACACTAGATGAAGGCAGTAAAGATGGCAGAGTCCCTGTGTTTGTAAAACAAAGTTTCACCTCCAGAGTCATTAGGTAGGATAATGACCTGGAACTCCATGTATAACTTACCATTAACAAAACCCCATATCACAACATAGCTAAGTGTGGGGCCTCCTGTATGTCTTCTTTGGCCCTTAACCTCCTATCTGACCAGTCTAGAAGCCCTAAGCATTCAGCTAAACACCATTCTCCCAAGGAACTTTAATTACCCTGCCATCCACTGGGAAACTTTTATATCCCTAAATGTATATGCCCAGAGATTTCTGGACTTCATAATTACAAAATCGCTGGACCAGCTAGATGTCACCCCTACTAGAGGAGGCAAAATCCTGGAATCTGTTCTCATCAATATGGGAAAGCTCTGTTCCCTACCAGTTTTAACATTCTCCCTAGTAAAGTTGGGAAGCAGATCAGTAATATGCACCACAAGACAGAACCTAGAAGCAATGAGTTGCTATTCAGAAATTATGCTAAAGCCAATGAGTGATGACCTGGCTAAATTTAGCATTGCCTTCCACTCTGTTGACCCTTCTACGAATGCAGAAACCTTCACCACCAAATTCTATACATATGTAAATAGCTTCACAGGAGCATGTGTCCCCTTCAAAATAAATGCAACGCCAAATTTAAAAATAACCTCCTATTGTGAAACCCAGCTGTAAACAGCCTCTAGAACAAAAGGCAGAAGTGTGTAAAAATAAACATAAACCTCCAAATGCCAAAAACATTCTTATCAAACTTAACATGGAACAATAGTCTCTGATCAAATCAACCAACACTAGATATGAGGTAAAAAATAGACACCCAAGCAAAAGATAATCACAAAGCCTTCTTTAACTGTGTTAGAAACCTCACAAATGTTCAAAACTGTGCAAAACTATTATCACATACTTCACTCCTGAGGACACTGCCGATGTACTGGCAGATGAATTTAGATACAACTTCACACCACTTCCCCCATACATTCCCATATCAAATATCAGTAACCCCCATCCCCAAAAATCTCCCACAAACAAGTCCTCAAGGCACTATCCAAGGCCAAGAACACTGCTTCTATGGGGCCTGATAAGAAACCAGGATTCCTACTGATCAGCCTGAACGGGGCCTGTGAAACCCCCTACAGTGACTCTTCAGTGTCAGCCTCCATTTAGGGTTTGTTGCAGATGAGTGGAGGACTGAAACCGCTATCCCCCTGCACAAAAGTAAGGTATCAGCTGACATGAACAGCTATAGACTTGTAAACCTGATCAGCCTTATCTGTAAAGCTATGGAAAGGATTATTATGGAATTGATAAATTAGGACATAGGCAGCCTGCAAACTCTAAACCTGAGCCAGTTCAGTTTTGTCAAATTCAGATCCTGCCTTTTTCGTCTGGTTGACTTCTTCAAAAAATTTACTGAAGCAATGGATGAGGACAAATGTGTATACATCCTATAGCTGGACGTCACAAAAGCATTTGATTCTACCTTTCACTTGGGTATAATTAAGAAACTCATCCATCTAAATGTAAATCCCTATATAACTCATTGGATAGCAAACTGGCTCATATATAGAACCCAGGAAGTTAGTGCAGATCAATCTAATCCTCCCAAAAAAAACTATCACTAGTGGTGTACCCCAGGGTTCATATTTTGCAGTGTTCATAACATGGGAGTCTGCAGCAGGCTGTCCCAAACATCCGGCTAGTATGCAAAAGTCTAAAGCTACTGGTAGGTATGTGCAATGTCGCACATAGGTCCCCATCCAACATTGGGTATAAAGCAGATGTCTGCATGTACCATCCTTAGATCTTTTTTGCTGCCATTCTGAATGCCATCTCCAGTCGTTTGCTTGACAGTGAGGTTGCGGATTCCAAGTCAGGCAAGTGCCCTGTTGGGGGGTTTTCTTAAATTTTTTTGTGCTACTGTTGTTTTGCTGAGGTTACATGTCATCTAGGAAGGGCAAGTGTCAGTGTGGAAGGCAAATTCCACGTAAGGATTCTCATGATCTGTGCCTTTTTTGTATAGCCCCTAACCATGACTATACCTCCTGTGCTATTGGCAAAGACTTTGTTCAAAAGACGCTTCACAGCCATCTTAGTTCTCTCAATTTATATTTAGAGAACCAACACTTTAAGAATTTAGCACGCAACATCATGGAAGGTACATTGGGCTTTTCAGGGGAGCCTGTTTTTAAAATTTATTATTTATTTATTTATTTTATTTTACATTTGTTGACCGGGATAGTCCGACTGGATATATGTCCATTTTCAGCAGAGACTCAGGGAGAAAAGCTCCACATTAAGACAATTTGCAAGACAGAAATCATGACCATATACAATACAGTTAATGTCAGACATAGGTAAAACATTTCAAATACAGGAACTGTACATATAGTACTGTTACAGTAACATACCCGAAATGGCTAGAGAATATAATGAAGACTAAATAAGTTAACATTTTTGAGTAAAAGGTTAATAAAAAAAAATATATATATATATATATATTTTTTTTTTTGAGGGTAACATTGTTTATAAAGTTTACCAAACCTTAAGAGGTGAGCTACTACAGTAGGAATTCATAGAGAATATCAGAGCATCTGAAATAACATGTTAAAGATAGACAGTAAAGAATGGTTCTGCTAGTGGAGAAAGTGTCAGTCACGATTTGTGCATGGGCAGTAGCCACTGGGCTTTGAGGAATATTCTTAATTGCTTCTTGAAAATTGGGGTAGAAGAAAGGGCTGTTAGTTCAATTGGAAGTGTGTTCCAAGAGTTACCAATAGAGTTTGAGAACAAGCTATCTCCAGATTTGTTGTTGGACATTAGGGTAGCTACTAGTACCTTATTAGCTGATCAAAGGGTTGTTAGATTTTTATATGGGTAGATAAGGGTAGAGAGTATGAGAATATCTGTGGGATGGTGTAAGACCTTGTGTATAGTAGTAAGTTGCTGGAAAAGAATATGGCTTTGCAATTCCAGCCATCCTAGCAATTTAGAATTTTGGCAGTGGTGTTTTCGAAAAGGGGCACCAGTGGCAAATCTAGCTATGATGTTATAGGATGTTTCCAACTTATTAAGATTATTTTTGGATAAGTTGGTATAGATTGGGGATGCATAGAGAAGGGTGGAGATTAAGTGAGTTCGGGCAATAGCAGTCCTAGCTAGTGGTGTGAGATAGGGTTTAAGTCTGTAGAGGAAACCAAGTTTTTTATTAACTGATTTAATTGTTAGGTTGATATGTGTGTCGAAGTTTAGATTATGATCAATTGTTACACCTAAAAGTTTGGTGGTTGTGTCCGGAGTTATTACAGTACCATTATTAGATGTAATTGTGAAGGTGATAGCAGGAGACTTCTGAGTGGGAGAGAATAGTACCAATTTAGTTTTTTTGGGGTTAAGGAGGAGACAACGTTGATGAAACCAGTTTTCAACTAAGGTAAATACTTTTGGGTACTTGAATGAAGTCCAGCAGGCGAGGAGGCTGCACATATTAATGTCGAGTCATCGGAATATTGTATGCAGGTGGTGTGTGGAAGGGAGATTTTCCAATCATTTATGAAAATAGTGAAGAGGAGGGGTCCCAGAATAGAGCCTTGTGTGACTCCAAGAGTTATAGGGAGAAGAGTAGATAGTTTATTTTCCCAGAGGACTGCTTGTCTAGTTCCTAGATAGGACTTGAATCAATTAACTGTCTGGGTATCTAGTGAAAGTGATTTGAGTGAGTTTAACAGTAATTGATGATTAACCATATCAAATGCTTTTGAGAGGTCAATAAAGAGGGCTGAGGACAGCAAGCTGTTATTAATGCAGTCAAAAAAGGATTGTAGAGCAGTTGTAGTACTATGGAAAGGTCTAAAACCATGCTGGCAGTCAACTAGCAGGTGGTTTTGGAGGAGATGATCAAGTAGCTGACGGTGAATACATCTCTCCATAATTTTTACTAAGGGGGAAAGTAGGGCTATGGGGCAGAAGTTTGAGAGTTCATTTGAGTTCCCACCCTTATGCCATGGGATAATATATGAGACTTTCCAGAGGGATGAGATTGACATTTCTGTAATGGTTCTGTTAATTAAGATGGAAACAGGGTAGACAAGCACTCCAGCTGCCATTTGAAGGTATTCAGCTGGGAGGAGGTCAGCTGATGGAGTGCATGGTTTAAGCTTAGGAAGTAGGGAGTGTATAAGAGATGTTGGGACAGGCTGCAGTTGTAATACTTGGGGTAGGGTGGTTGGCAAGGATGAGTCAGTGGTTGGCATGGATGAGTCAGGGGTGGTAACAGGTGGTAAGGTATTTGCTAAAGATTGAACAGTTTCTGAAAAAAAATTGTTAAAAGTATCAGCAATTTGGTTGGAAGAATTATGAGTCAAGTTAGTAGGTGTTTTGGCTTGTCCAGGATGGAGTAATTTATTTAATCCTGACCAGAATTTTTGTGGGTTTAGATATTGGTTTTGTTGGAATTTAAGGTAATAGTTTTTTTATCGAGGAATATTGATTTTTTAGTGGCATTCCTGAGCTGTCTAATGTTTAAATGATCAATAGGGTATTTAGTACTTCTCCATATATTCCAGATTTTATTTCTCAGCCTCATTTATGCCTTGTCTCATTTGAGAGCCAGGGAGCAGGTTTGTTCCTAATTTTAATAGTATGAGAGGGGGCATGGTGCTCAATGTTTTTTAGGAATGTATTGTTAAAGAAACAGACTGCTTCATTGAGAGGTAGATATTTTAGGGGTGACCAATTGCAGGCTTTTAGCTCAGCTTGAAAGTTACCTAGGTTCAGGTTCTTTTTGTTCTGGGTGGTTCTAAAGTTTAATTGAGTGGCCAAGAAAAAGGCCAAGAAATCCTGGCCTGAGGTCTGTGCTGCTCCTCCATTGCCAGACGTCTCTCCTGAGGCAGATGTTGGCCCAGAGACCTGTTTGAAGGAAGACGGTGATTCTTCTGTGGGTACCATTGTGGAGGCCACAAAGGATCCTGTTAGCACGTCCTGGGGAAATGCAGATGTCCTCAACGGACGTGGTGGTGGTGGGGGGGCCAGGCTCATAGTCTCTGAAGGTCCTTGTATAATTAGTAAAAGACGAATAAATGCACAAACCACCAAGAAAATTGTTGCATAAGAAGAATGCAGGTAATAAGAGCCAGTGAGCCCTGAAGTAATCCAATGTGTGCTTTAAATCAAGCCAGCACGTCCAGTTCAGTACACGTTCTTGTTTGTCTGAATAAAGAAAGCATCCTTGTACTGAATTGTACTGAACTGGACGTGTTGGCTTGATTTAAAGAACAGATTGGATTATTTCAGGGCTCACTGGCTCTTACTGCCTGCATACTCCTTGTATAATTCCACAAATCCTTGTATGTGAAGACGTCCTTGGCACCATTATCAAATGTAGGCCTACGTCAGGTCCCTCAGCTTTCCACGATGTGGATATTCCACTAAAGAAAAAGCAGAAAACTAAGCATTCTTCGCCTTCTTCTCAGGAACATTCTGCTAATTGGCAAGCCTTCTCTTAAGGGCTGTTTAATGCTTTTATGGCCCTTAGGAAATCTACAGGGGTCTCTCTCTCCCTTCTCCTTCCCTTTTCCAGTTTCTCCTCAAAAAAGAGTTAGGATTGAGGATTCCTCAGATAAAGATGATTCCTCTGGAGATGAGTCTCTGGCATATTCTGCAAGATGTCCTCTCCATTGGGGTGTGCTTCCCCAGAAGAGAAATAAAATGGTACTGAATCACCCAGCGAGGATATTACCATTGGTGGGACCATTGTGAAGATGAGAGAATATTTCAAGTGGGATTGCTTTCAGGTTTCTGAGATACAAAAAATATATTACGATTTGTTACAGATGGTTTCCCCTTCCCCATCTGCAGTACCTCCAGTGCTACCAGGTTTCTTGGATGCTTTCTTTTCTGTTTCTAAGTGGCACAGCTCGCAACCTCTTGCCCCTAAAAGGCCAGATAGGTTTTACAAAGTGCCAGAAGACTTCAAGTTTTTATTTAAGTGCCCTTCTGCAGATCCAGCTACAGTCTCAGAGGCTACAGATAAACCCTCAAAGCTTTTGCCTTCAGCTTTCCTTGTTCCTTCGGATAAGGAGAGCAAAGTTATGGAATGGTTAGGGGAAAAGTGTGTACTTCAGCCACACTTGCCTTTAGGGCCGTAAACTACCATACCCATATAGCCAAATATATCTTAGCCCTCCTTTCTCAAGCCGCTAAGTTCATTTTGGAGCTTCCAGACTATGACACTAAGTCTGAACTTTCTTCCATTTTGGGTTCCTCTGCTCAAGTGATATATCATTGCATTAAATGCAGCTTTGATGCAGTGGAAGCATCTGCCAGAGCTGCTGCATCTGGCTCTGTCTTGAGTAGGTACTCTTAGCTGAGACTTCAGCCAGTACCAGACAATATCAAAGCTAAAATTATGGATGCTCCATTAGATTCCAAGGCCTTGTTTGGCTCTGCAGCTACAGAGCAAGCCAGGTAGTCTGTGACTACCAGCCTCTCTGCAGCCAGACCCCAGTATCCTTATATTCTTCCCTGTCTCTCCCAGCTTGGAAGCAGATCACCCAAGACTCCTAGGTTTTCTTCTATTATCCTCAGAGGATATTTCATGGTATGGAAGACTTTTCTTTCCTACAGGGCTAATCCTCAACCCTCCAAAAGACCAGTTGGACTTCGGACTTTTTTCCTCAGGTGATTCACATATTGATTTCTGGGGGAACCATTCAAAAAGTGCAACCTTCCCAAACAGGGAAAGGCTTCTACTTAAGAATGTTCCTAGTCCCCAGAGAAGATGGATTTTGGAGACTCATTCTAGATCTGTCACTTCTAAACACATTCCTAAAGGTGCCCACCTTTCGCATGCTTTCCTTAAACACTGTGCTTCCTCTTATTCTTCCACAGGCCTTCATTCTTCACTTCCCTCTTCATCCTCTTTACAGGAAGTTACTGACAGCCAGGGAGGTCCTCCATCTGCTAGGCTTCATGGAATCCACTATTCCCATGTTACCGCTGGCCAAACTTCACATGTGGAAATTCCAGTGGTATCTCCGATCAGTCTGGATGCAACAGGCTCATCCACTAGATTTTGTGATTGCTCTCCTTCCCTGCTTGAAAAACGAATTGCTGTGGTGGATTCAACAGGTTACCTTGAATCCAGGACTTCTCCTCCAACCTCCTCTTCCATCTCAAGGGTTATTCCTGGACTCCTTGGACATAGGTTGGGGGCAACTTTTGCTCTTGGAAGGTTAAAGATGTGTGGCCTCCTTCCCAAATGAGGAACACATAAACATAAAGGAAATAAGAGCTCTCACTTTTGCCTTGCAAACCTTTCAAACTCTTTCTTCCAGGTCCCCTAAAGTGGTTCACAGACAACACCACAGTTCTTTGGTATGTCATCAAGCGACGGGGGGCATGTGATATCTCCTGTGCAGGTTGGCTCTCAAAGCTTGGGAGAATCCCATGAATGGATGTTGCATAGGGATGTGTTTTTGGACATTATCCACAGGTGGGATACTCCTCAAGTAGATCTCTTTGTCTCCCCTATGAACAGACAACTTCCAGTGTTTTGTGCCAGAGTGCCTGGTCATCTAGCATGGAAGGTAGATGCTCTATCCTTCTTTTGGAAGGGTTTTTGATACATTGAGTCCAATAAACTACGCTATCTTCTCTGTGAAACAACATAAAAGCACAGAGGAAACGCAGTGCAGACTCCAAAAACAAACGTTTAATGCAGTACAAACTCTTTGTATTTTTACAGTAAAAATTCCATTCAAGAAGTAACAATATAAAAACTGCAATATAAGAAATAATTCCAACATCTGAAAACAGGTTAAGCGCGTTCACCTACAACATGTAGGCTTCTTCAGAACAATAACACTTGGGTGCTCAAGAGTTTAAATAACTTTTTTGGCGCCAATATTTTATTACTGCCCTTAAAGTAATATCACTCCATTTCTTTCAGAGCACTCCCAAAGTGTTCTTTAAACTTCCCCATTTGTTCTTTCCTTGTTGTACTATAACCCTTCTTATACTGTACATTCTTTAAATGTGGTGTAAAAGTAATATATGATTAAAAAAATATGTTGTAATATTTGTATAAAAAATATATATAATAAAAATATATATAATAAAAAAATATATATATAGTAAAGATATTAAATGGTGCCACTATTTCAAATAAAGTGTCTGTTATTAATAAATGTTTAAATTCCCCACACTGTAATTTATGAAAACCCTTGATTACTGAAATTGTAAACTAAATAAGCATCGACAATTGCTGTTCTCCTTTTTATGTGATGTCTCCTGAAAAGTTCCTCTAATAGTTGTAACATTTGTAAATCAATTTAAATATAAATATATTATGTGTATGATGTGTGAATGTGTATATTTATGTTTTTTATATATATATATATATATATATATATATATATATATATATATGTGTATTTTGACCCAGATTTAATTTCTTACGTTCTCAACATTCTGTTTACTAAAATAGGTTTAATCGATATGTTGTCATTCAACCCGGGTGCATTTGAGGCATCGGTAAGAAGCTGCCACCATACTTCTCTATAACTCAAAGTTTCTTTCCTATTACCTCCTTTCGGGTTGTATTTAATATGTTCTAGTATGGAAAATTTGAAATTGTCTTTCTTCTGACCTTTCTATGTGCCTATATAATGCATTGTTTCCATCTTTTCTCTTAATACTATATAGGTGATCATATATCCTCTTTTTAAAAGGTCTTTCCGTCTTACCTATATAGTATCCAGGACATACATTACATTTTGCCATATAGATGATGAAATTGGTGTTGCAGTTACCAGATTTAAACCTGATTTTAGTCTTGTTCATGTTGTCTAATGTTATCTCTTTTTCCTCCATTATAACCCCACACTGATTGCAGTTACCACATTTTTTAGTTGCTTTTTGATGGTCACCGTCTTTGCTCCACTCACTGTTCTCGAACAGTCTTTTTAAATTACTTCCCATTTTGTACACAAAATTAGGTCTTTCACCTACATATCCAACTAAATTATCGTCCATCATGAAAACTTTCCAATGATTTTTCATAATTTGCTTAATCTGGTTTACATAAGGACTATATTCCAAAACACAAGCTTGTTGGTATTTTCCTATGTTATCCATTTTATTATTGTTATTTGTAATACCACTTATACCTTCGTAATTCCCTAACAGTGGTAAATATTTTTTACCCCATCGCTGGGTGACATACTGTTTTACGTCTCTCATCATTTCTTTGTCATATCCTCTTTCTTCAAACAATCCAGTCAAAAATTCTATTTCCTCTATCATTTCTCCATACCTCGATGTCATGCGGGCTGCCCTTATGCACTGCTCCTTGTAAATGTTGTATAATAACTTGTTCGGATGGTTACTCGTATATTGCAAATAATCATTAGAAAATGTGTTTTTCCTGTATATACATGATTTAAAACCTTCATTGTCGTGTGAAATAAATGTATCTAAATATGCAATTCCATTAATACTCACAGAGTGTGTAAATTTTAAAAAATCACTACTTGAATTCAAAAAGGAAATAAATGTGCTCAATTCATCCTGACTGCCATTCCACAAAATATAAATGTCATCAAGAAACCTTGTATAATGCCCCACATGTCTAAACATGTTGTTGGGTAATACCACTGTTTCCTCCCAGTCCAACATGACTAAATTTGCAAATATCGGTGCACAGGCTGAACCCATTGCTACACCCCTGTTTTGTCTGTAATATTCTCCTTCGTAATAGATGTAGTTATGGTCCAATACCATTCACATACAGTCCATAATCAGACTTATCTTATCCCAATCTATGCTAGTGTGTTTTCGTATGCTGTTACAAAAAGATTCCAATCCTAATTGTTTCGGAATACATGAAAATAAATCTATAACATCAGTCGTTACATATATAAGTTTATTGCAATCCTCTTGGATGGGAAATTTTCCTAAGAAGTCCCAGGAGTCCTTAATTAGGTGTGGAATATGATTGTAACTATCCTTCAGCCATGTATCAATAGCCACACCTAATGGAAATGTTTTAGCTTGACTCCCTGAGACTATGGGTCTAAATGAGGGGGTCGGTTATGCTTTTGTGTATCTGAGGAATCCCAACTAATGTTGCTAATACAGGATATTGTACCTTTAAAAAAATGTACACACCAGAGTTTATACGGTTATCTATCCAGAATTCTTCAATGTAAGAATCTATACGTTGGTAAGCCATGTTGATCTCATTTAAGGATACAGATTGATAGTTCCCTGATTGTGTTAGTAAAACAAACATTTTGTTGGAATATTCTATCTTATCATAAATAACCACTCCTCCCCCTTTATGTGGTTTCATTATACGAATTTTGTGATCTCTTAAGTTTCTTAGTACTTCTCTTTCTTCTGATGTTACGTTGTAGTTGATTTTCCTCGCTTTGTTTTTATTTTTGAGTCTGTATATATCCTTCAACACTTGTTTTTCATACATTTCAACTCTAGAATAGAACTCTAGAATTCATTAATGGAACAAATGTACTTTTTTTCTTTAACTTACTTTCTCAAGTGACCTTCTCCTCTTTTATGTCACTATTCTTATCCTGAAACATAATTGACAGGTTCAACTTCCTCGTGTACAATTTGACTTCACATAAATAGTCAACTAATCTAAACTGAGGTGTTGGTATGTACTTCATACCTTTGGACAATAAGTCAACGTGTGCTCTGTTCACTGTGAGGTTGGAGTAATTGTAGATCTTAAAGTTGTTACAACTATGTATTACTTCATCAGCTGTTATTTCATTAAATTAGCCTCGCTGAGGCTTCGTTTAGCTAGTTCCAGTGTTCCTTCCTCTGCTTGTATCCATCACTGTGTGTTGAAATAGTTGAATAGGGCGGCACAGTGGTGCAGCGGTTAACGTTGTCGCCTCACAGCAAGAGGTTCTCCGGTTCGATTCTCGGTTGGGGTGCCTTCTGTGTGGAGTTTGCATGTTCTCCCTGTGTTCGCGTGGGTTTCCTCCGGGTACTCCGGTTTCCTCCCACATTCCAAAGACATGCATCTGGAGCATTTCTCCCTGGGCCTCTGCTGAAAACAGGCTCTGTGGAACCTAGTCGGACATTCCCGGTCAACAAATGTTAAATAAATAAATAAAATAAAATAAATTAAAAAAAAAATTTAATATTTTTACTATATATATATATATATATATATATATATATATATATATATATATATATATTTATTATATATATTTTTATTATATATATTTTTATACAAATATTACAACATATATTTTTAATCATATATTATTACTTTTACACCACATTTAAAGAATGTACAGTATAAGAAGGGTTATAGTACAACAAGGAAAGAACAAATGGGGAAGTTTAAAGAACACTTCGGGAGTGCTCTGAAAGAAATGGAGTGATATTACTTTAAGGGCAGTAATAAAATATTGGCGCCAAAAAAGTTATTTAAACTCTTGAGCACCCAAGTGTTATTGTTCTGAAGAAGCCTACATGTTGTAGGTGAACGCGCTTAACCTGTTTTCAGATGTTGGAATTATTTCTTATATTGTAGTTTTTATATTGTTACTTCTTGAATGGAATTTTTATTGTAAAAATACAAAGAATTTGTACTGCATTAAACGTTTGTTTTAAGATACAAAAGAGATTAAGATCTTGAGCAGGTGTTTCTGCCACTGTTCAACTTGCAGATATATATATATATATATATATATATATATATATATATATATATATATAAACATTTTTTTTTTTTGCTGGATGTGAACTTTTCTTTTTGTTCAAAATTGCATGTTGATGTGTCTTGCCGATTATCTGTGCACTTTTGCTGGCTTGTGTTGTCAAATTATTAGTGATATTAAACCTTCCTCTTCCAGCAGCATCCTTTTGACACACAAGACCAGCATTAACTCTGGTTAAAACACAGGAAGAGTTTATTCTTTATGAATAAATAAGAATAAAACATAAATTCTTGCTGTGATTTTAATTAGAATTGGTGCTGGCTTTGTGTGTCAGAAGGCTGCTGCTGATAGAGGAAGGCTTAATATTCCTAAAACTACTCTTCTTTTCATGGCATAATGTGGCTGGTGAGGTGATTATAGAAGATGTTTTGGATTACAGAGATTTGGTTTAAGTAGAGTGATAACCATCTGCTGGTTTTGTTCCAGAGCATGAAATGTAACTACATTGCTGCCCCCTAGAGGACTGAGAAGAACTAAAACACAGGCTGAGAAGGAAGGTGAGGGTCTTCAGCAGGCTGTATACCAGAGTAGCAGAACAGTAGCTGCACTGAACCTGCTTGAAATCATAAGCTATTAAATCTTACCCAGAGAGCAAAACCTCATCTGGCATCTTAGAGCAGAGGGTTAAAGCTATGAACTTTATCTTCTAGTTCTGACTCTGCCATTATATACTTTGCAGCTGTCAAGCATTTAGCCAGACAGTGGTTCTGTTTATTCACCCCTGTAGAGAGGCACTTGTACTTAATAAGCTTACCTGGCTAACAACTCAATAAGAAACCAAAAAAAAAAGGATTTGGTGCAAGTCACAGATAGCCTCATCCCCAGATTCTGATTCTATGTAAAATTTTGGTGGAGCTTGTAAGGTGTATTGGTTCTATGGGAAACATCTTTTTATATTTCTGCCTTCTTACGTGAATCTTTATATTAATTTTGTTGTTTTAGTATTCTTTAAGAATTAACCCACCCACTGGGGATGCACAAGCCAGTGCATTTCTTTGTGCCATTCCCAAGCCCGGATAAATGAGGAGGGTTGCTTCAGGAAGGGCATTCGGCGTAAAACCTCTGCCAAATTACTTATGCGGAGAACATTTCATATTTCCATACCAGATCGGTCGAGGCCCGGGTTAACAACGACTGCCACCAGTACTGTTAGCCAACAGGGTCCTGGTGGAAATTGGGCTACTGTTGGCCAAAGGAGAAGAGGAGGGGGAAGGCATGCCGAAGGCAGGAAGAGAGGGGGAAGGTTAGGAGTGTAGTAGTGAGGGTAGGAACTTTGAATGTTGGCAGTATGACTGGTATAGGGAGAGAGCTAGCTGATATGATGGAGAGAAGGAAGGTTGATATATTGTGCGTGCAAGTGACCAGATGGAAGGGAAGTAAGACCAGGTGTATAGGAGGTGGGTTCAAATTGTTCTATCATGGTCTGGATGGCAGGAGAAATGGGCTAGGGGTTATCCTAAAGGAACAGTATGCCAAGAGTGTTTTGGAGGTGAAGAGAGTGTCTGATAGAGTGATGTTTATGAAGCTTGAAATTGATATGTTAGTGCATATGCTCCACAAGTTGGATGTGCGATGGATGAGAAAGAAAAATTTTGGAGTGAGTTGGATGAAGTGGTGGTGAGTGTACCCAAGGGTGAGAGACTAGTGATTAGAGCGGACCTCAGTGGGCATGTTGGTGAAGTGAACAGAGGTAATGAGGAAGTGATGGGTAGGTATGATGTTAAGGAGAGGAATGCAGAAAGTCAGATGATTGTGGATTTTGTGAAAAGGATGGATATGGCTGTGGTGAATACATATTTTAAGAAGAGGGAGGAGCATAGGGTGACGTACAAGATTGGATGAAGATGCACACAGGTGGATTATATCCTATGTAAGAGGGCCAGTCTGTAGGAGATTGGAGACTGTAAAGGGGTGACAGGGGAAAGTGTAGTTAAGCAGCATAGAATGGTGGTCTGTAGGATGACATTGGTGATCAAGAAGAGGAGGAGGAGTGTGAAAGCAGTGCCAAGGATTAAATGGTGGAAGTTAAAAAAGGGTGATTGTGAGGTGGAGTTCAGGGAAGAGTTAAACAGGCACTGGGAGGCAGTGAAGAGTTACTGAATAGCTGGGTAACTACAGCAGAGCTAGTAAGGGAGACTGCTAGAATGGTGCTTGGTGTGACATCTGGACAGAGGAAGGAGGACAAGGAGACCTGGTGGTGGAATGAGGAAGTACAGGAGAGTGTACAGAGGAAGAGGCTGGTGAAGAAAAAGTGGGATTGTCAAAGAGATGAAGAAAGTAGACATGAGTATAAGGAGATGAGATACATGGCAAAGAGAGAGGTGGCGAAGGCTAAGGATAAGACATATGGAGAGTTGTATGAGAGATTGAACACTAAAGAGGGAGAAAATGACCTGTACCAATTGGCTAGACATAGGGACAGAGCTGGGAAAGATGTGCAGCAGGTAAGGCTGATAAAGGATAGTGAGGGAAATATACTCGCAAGTGAGGAGAGTGTGTTGAGTAGATGGAAAGAGTACTCTGAAGGGCTGATGGATGAGGAGAATGAGAGAGAAAGAAGGTTGGATGATGTGGGGATAGTGAATCAGGAAGTGAAACAGATTAGCAAGGAGGAAGTAAGGTCCGCTATGAAGAGGATGAAGAATGGAAAGGCTGTTGGCCCAGATGACATACCAGTGGAGGCATGGAGGTGCTTAGGTGAAATGGCAGTGGAATTTTTAACCAGATTGTTTAATGAAATTTTGGAAAGTCAGAGGATGCCTGAGGAGTGGAGAAAAAGTGTTTTGGTACCTATCTTTAAGAATAAGGGTGATGTGCAGAGCTGCAGTAACTACAGAGGGATACAGTTGATCAGTCACAGCTTGAAGTTATGGGAAAGAGTTGTAGAAGCTAGGTTAAGAAGGGAGGTGATGATTAGTGATCAGCAGTATGGTTTCATGCCAGGAAAGAGCACTACAGATGCAATATTTGCTCTGAGAGTGTTGTTGGAGAAATACAGAGAAGGTCAGAAGGAGTTGCATTGCGTCTTTGTGGACTTAGAGAAAGCATATGACAGGGTGCCTAGAGAGGAGTTGTGGTATTATATGAGGAAGTCGGGAGTGGCAGAGAAGTATGTAAGCGTGGTACAGGATATGTACCAGGGTAGTGTGACATTAGTGAGGACTGCGGTGGGAGTGACAGATACGTTTAAGGTGGAGGTGGGATTACATCAAGGATCAGCTCCGAGCCCTTTCTTATTTGCAATGGTGATGGACAGGTTGACAGATGAGATCAGACAGGAGGCCCCGTGGCCTATGATGTTTGCAGATGACATTGTGATATGTAGTGAGAGTAGGGACCAGGTTGAGGAGACCCTGGAGAGGTGGAGATATGCTTTAGAGAGGAGAGGAATGACGGTCAGCAGGGCTAAAACAGAATATATGTGTGTAAATGTGAGGGAAGGTAGAGGAATGGTGAGGATGCAGGGAGTAGAGTTGGTAAAGGTGGATGAGTTTAAGTACCTGGTGAGTGTGGAAGAGAGGAGAAGAAGAGAGTACAGGCAGGGTGGAATGGGTGGAGATGAGTGTCAGGAGTGATTTGTGACAGACGGGTACCAGTAAGAGTGAAAGGGAAGGTCTACAAGAGGGTAGAGAGACCAGCTATGTTATATGGGTTGGAGACGGTGGCATTGACGAAAAGGCAGGAGTCAGAGCTGGATGTGGCAGAGTTAAAGATGTTAAGATTTGCACTGGGTGTGACTAGGATGGACAGGATTAGGAATCAGTATATTAGAGGGTCAGCTCAGGTTGGACAGTTTGGAGACAAAGCAAGAGAGGCGAGATTGCGTTGGTTTGGACATGTGCTGAGGAGCGATCCTGGGTATATTGGGAAAAGGATGCTAAGGATGGAGCTGCCAGGTTAGAGGAAAAGATGAAGGCCTAAGATAAGGTTTATGGATGTGGTGAGAGAGGACATGCAGGCGGGTGGTGTGAAAGAGCATGATGCAGAGGACAGGAAGAAATGGAAACAGATGAATCCTCTGTGACGACCCCTAACGGGAACAGCCGAAAGAAGATGATGAGTATTCTTTAAGAATTAGCATCAAAGTTTAAAGTGTTACCCATAGAAGAACAGCAGGTACACTTATTAGCTGTGAAATAGTAGCCAAAGTACGAGTTTTTGCAGTTTGCTTATCTTTGTGCATAGCCGGCTTTAGGCACTAGCGAACCCTGCAGGTGCTGGGGGCCCCCTGTTCCTTGGGGGCCCCCAACCACAGCAAGTTATCTTATCCTGATATTTTGTAACATGTCTGTCAAACCAACAAATGCTAGACATCCACAAAACTAACTACCTGCTTTAGGTCCCTGCAATACCCTTGGCTGCAGGGGGCCCCCTTAATTATCCTTGACTGTGCGGGGGCCCCACAAAAGCTGCTGCTGATTGGGTAAAATGAGGAAGAAAAAAATGTATTAATTTCCTAATTATGCTCTTTAACCTGAACAGGGCTGTGATATAACCCTCTTATAATGAAGCTGATAATGAACATGAGCAGGGTAAGCACTAGAGATCAGCAGCCCAGAGTGACTTATCTCAGTGAAAACTTTGGATTTTAAGAAGAGCTGATGCTTCTGATCATCGGGGATGGCTTTCTCTTTCAGGGAGTTTTTTATATTCTAGCAGAATACCAAATACTATAACTCTCAATTTCTTTGCGTAAGAATTCAGTGCAGTCTGAAAACTAGTAGAATAAAGGCTCAGAATCAGGAGTGCATTTTAAATATTACTCTAATTCACTTAAAAAAGTTAGTAGAATAACACCTTTTGCATCAACATGTATTTTTGGACAATCAGTATAAAACTCAGATTTCTGGATTGATTGACTGTTTTTAATCCTGAATGGTTTACCAGCAAATCAAAAAGTATGAACGAAATCAGGGAAGGTCTATAAAATCAAGGACAATGACAGGTATGCATTACTTCTCAGTGAGGTAAATAAGTGACTTACCCCTGCTGCTGTTTGACGACAGCTAAACTGCAGTCACTGATCTGGTGTGACAGTACCAGTGTTGCACAATGTATTGCTATTTGCTGAAATAAGTACAAGACTAGTACTGCTATGGCTTATGCCTGTTTGTGTCTGTGTGTAAAAAATATAATTGATTTTTATCTGTGCACGCACCCAGTAATGCCAGGACACAGACATTATTCTTCTGGATATCAGTAAAAAATATACCTAACAAGTAATTATATTTCAAAAGTAAAACATAACATATCACAGAATATTTAGACACTTAGATCTTCGTAGAGTCTGGTGGCCCTCACTCACAAGACTGTCTGAATGGATGCAGGGGTATTCCCTTAATCATGCTTGACTCTGTCAGTGTCCCCACAAAAGCTGTTACTGGTTGGGGAAAATAGGAGAAAAATGTATCAATAACCTGAACATTGCTGAGATATGACCCTTTTAGGATAAAGCTGATAATAGCATCTGTTTTCAACCACACCCATTGTAAAACCAGCCCTGTTCAAATGTCTTTGTACAGAAGGCTGTTGTTGTGTCTTTCGGCTTTTCCTGGTTAGGGGTCGCCACAGCGGAACTCCAGTCCGCTAATGATTGGCAGTTGATTTTTACGTGCTGAGTTGCCAGCCCTAATGCACAACCTTCAACGAAGGTACGCCCATTCACGCATGTCTCCACGCAGAAAACGCTCTAGCTGAGAGTCGAACCGCTCAGCGTCTTACTGTGAGGCGACAACGCTACCGCAGCACCACCACCGCGGATACTGTGGGTTATAGGGGGTTGGGGATTGTGTGGTTGTTACAACTTTAATTTCTTCACAGTCAGCCTTAGAGGTGTGCACATAGTCATTATAGCTTGTGTTTGAGCTGAGGAAAGTGTGGTCATTATTTACTTTTCTCACAGACCTAAGAGATGTACAAAGAATGTTACTGTAGCTTGTGTAGGTGTGGTGTACTGTCTAGGAGTAACAAATTAGAATATATTACTGAAATCATTCTAAACAATCACATATCGGGCACATTCTTTCTTTTTCATTATGTTTGTTTAGGCCACCTTTGGAGTAAAATGCTGAGGAAATGCTCTGAAATGCATCCCAGACCATCTGTAAACCTGTGGCTTCTTGGGCCCCGGCTTATTTGAGTTATTTCCTAAATGATTATTACTGTGCTGTCTTGTTTAGAAAAGGTGTGCTGAAAGGATGCAAGGAAAACTAAAGCTGAATGGCAACAGTGAATTTCTTTCCTTAATCATAATTTTGTGTAAAAAGAAAAAAAAAATTAAAATGCACTTCAGAGCAGATAGAAAGTTATGTCTTTTTGAAAAAGCTAAGTGTAAGGCAAAATGTGATAAAAGGAAGGAAAAAGTAATGTGCACAGTATTGGGAGCCCAAAAATGGGGGAGGGGAATCGGAGCAGAGGACTGGAGGGTATGTGGGGGGGTGTTGAAATGGTATGCCTAGTCATCATTTCACTTAAGTCCAGACCTGTACGTAGAGGTGCTGTAATGTATCATTGTTGCAACTAAATCCAGTAACTGTAATACTTAGGCCTGTTGTAATGTAAGAGCTTGTAGCTCTAGGTCTGTCTGTGAGTACTACTCCTAAAAGTTTGCAGCACGAACTAAAAGGTTGCTTAGGAGGAGTGGCGTTGACAGACTGACACTTATACTGGAAGTGCCTGGGTGGGGGCAACTTAACATTTGTTTTGGGCCCCCAAAATGCTAACACCGGCCCTGTCTATGTGAATAAGTGCTTGCAACATTTTGGTCAGCAACCTCATCACTGAGACCACAAAATGAGAAATTAGAGACCATTTCATTAGTTTTATTCCACATATGGGTACTCTTTAATGAGCAGAAAATACATGACAAGAGGATATATTCTGCTGTAACAGTACTTGTGTTACCTGAGAAGTGTCAGCATTCATGAAAAGTGTCTAAAACCATTGCAGCTTTCTCTTAGTTTTAGCATAAATGTTACAAAGAATGGTGATGGTAGTTCTAAAATAAATAAGAATTGATATGAAAAAATATTTGTGCTTTGAAACGCTAGCAATAGCCACGACATGGCAAATTTAACAAAGATGTAAGCAGGTTTATTCATGCAGTGCATGCTCCTTGCTGTTAGTAAAGCCTGCCTGGGGTCAGTCTTTCTAAAAACGAGCATGCGTATCACCATACTTACTTTTGTCTCATTGTTAATGTGTGAGGAATCACCATCCTCATTATTGTTTGCTGAGAATGGCCATCTAAGGCTTGAGAGTACAGAATCTTCTTTCGCTGTTGTTTTAGGGGCACAGAACCAAGACTTTGTGAATACCGAATAGTATTTCCTGAATGCTGCACTGAATACTTCAAAGTTTGTGTTCAGGGAAAAATGTAGTAAGCACAGCCTTAAAAATGCAGTAATTTCCTCCAAATTTGTTGAATATTGATTATAGAAAAACCAATGAAAGCAACAGCAGGGACATTATTTACTTTTGTGAGACAGAAGATGAGGCACCCAAAATTAGTGACAAGGTTAAGAGTATAGGGCAAGTAGAAAACAACCTGTTACTGTGTATATTTTTGTTTGCACTATATCATCTTAAATTGCTCTGTGCAAGATAACGGGCCAGATTCAGGAAGCCTCCGTGTAAGAGTTATAACTCTTACACGGAGGCTGCAGTTAAACTGTGTGATGTCAGCATGTCATGCATATGCATGAGGTGCATGAGGCATGCTGAATCACACTAGTAACTCTTACACGGTCCGTGTAAGAGAGTAGGGGGCGTGTCTGTAGGCTAAGCTCTGCAAGTGGACACGCCCCCGGAAGACTAGAATGGCTGAAAGTAAACAGCCACGAGAAAGGCCATGAAAATGTGAATAAACACACTATACAACACATGCCCGACTGGCCATCAGTGTATAAAGTGAAGAGATGTCATAAAAGTAAATTAAAACCTTTTTTTTTTTTGTTAAACCCGTAAATGTTTGCTACTGTGTGCGGGTGTGCTACTAGCGCAATCACAGTTAGCAGTCAGTGGAAAAGGATATAAGAACTAAATATGCAAAGTAAGCCAAGAAATAATAGCTTAGCGGTAGAGTAGCCGCCTAAGAGTAGGCAGGCAGGGTTCGAGCCCCTACAACAACCTTTTTTTTTTGTAAATAAGCACTAAAAAGCCCCCTGACAGTATTGTACAAATGTAAATGTATTCCCTTTTGTAAAATGGAATGAAATAGAGCATTTTGAAGTAACATAAGAATAAAAATAGTCAGAAATGTACTGATAGCTAAGCTGCCGTGAGACAGAGTGCCCGTAGCTGAGTAGTGTTTAAAAAGCTGCAAACTGCGTGCCCGTTGCCAAGCAGCGGGTAAACAGGCTGAAACTGTGTGCAATTAGCTGAACATGTGTGTCACTAGCCAATTAAGATTTATCCCAGCGCACACCGTTTGCGCGACGCTCCCACAGGCTAACTGCCAGTGCGCATGCGTTACCTCCGCGCAAACGAGCGCAGAACAGGTTTAAAGTGCTTAAAAGTGCTTTTGGCATGTTTGATTGACAGGTCCTCAACTCATTTCTGTCAGGAAAAGTTGCCAGATTCAAACCCAGGATACCATGCACTACAGTCAAGGAACTAAACCACCAGGCCATGACAGCAATACCTAGAAATGCAGAAATAGCATATATATGGGATAAAACCCAGAATGGAGCATGAGAAAGCATTTTCAGTGAAGTAGATACAATTCCAAAACGGCCAATCAGAGAAATGTGCGGGAAAAGCGGCATATATAAGCCCCATAGGCGGGAATACACAGCATAACTGATTGTAGAACAGACTTGCAGTCAGCATGAGTGGAGTAGGTGAGGGACGTTGCTTTCGAGCACAGCGTTGGGGCGTTGAGGAGTCCAGATACATGGTCTGGCTCCTTGTCCATAATCACGAGGCCCAACTCATGCAGGGCCAGGTCTCATGGGGAGTATATAGGGCAGAGGCGTGGGACCAGTTGGCTCGTGATCTGACCAGTGCTACTGGCATTCCACGCACTGGTGAGCAGGTCCGTCACCACCATGCGGACCTGAAGAGACGCAAGCAGGACCAATTGAACCGTTGGATCCAGGAGGCCCGGCAAATGCCCAACGCCCCACTACTGAGTAAGTCACATTTTACCCATGTATGTAAGGATTTCAACCAGCTGATACCATGGAGATGTGTAGTCCAATATTATTCCCTTTGTATTACAGCTGCAGGTGTCCGCTCTGCGAATGTTGAGATGCACGCCAGAAGGCTGGTGCGGCTGCCACCATGCAGGTTAGTAACCCCACCCAGTACTTGTAAATAAATATTATTATGTACCATGTATCAGAACAGTGCAGTGTATTGATTAAAAGTAATATAATGTGCAAGCAGGAATTGAAAGTCTGCAGGTATGGCTGCAACAAGTTCATCAGTATGCAAGTGTAACTGGAAATATAATTGATAGAATTAAACAGTGCTGTAATACAGATGTCCCATCATTAATTAAATATACTGTAACCTGCAGTAGTCTCAAGAGTACAGCTTCACAATCTGAGGTAGTCACATGTGAGATATATCCCCTGTTCAAATACTGAATCATGACAGAAGTGAGGCTGTTGGAAAGTGTTTGAATCACCACAGGTCTAATATGTGAACAAAGCCTAGAAGTACCAACCTGAACTGTGAAGTTGCAGAATGTGTGAGAGTGACAGAAAGGCTCATGTATGAATAAATAAAGTAGTAATAACCCCTGAATATATAAGCCTCAGTGTGTTTTACAGAACTAAATGCATGTGGGAAGTACAAATTAACATCCCAAACTGATTTCAGTGTGTCTGAATCTGAATGTCTAGCTCAAAATCTGTATATGGTGATAACAGTAAACAATTTGCAGATAGAATGAATGATTATCTGACAGACTAAACAGCCATAGTTGTCCCCTGTCCTGTCATCAAAGTGTAGCAGGATGATGTATCTGATCAAATTCAAAATAAGTAGGATAGTGATGTATGTGTAACAGGTGTAGCATGACAGTCAAATAAAGATTATTTTGAAACATCAGCCTCAACTTAATTGTGTATCTATGATAAATGTGAATCAATGTTTAACATATGAATGTGTCATCACTTTCTATCCCCACCCAACCCTGTAATTCCATATAACAACATCCACTAAATAATGGTATGTGAACATTTCATTAATCATGGACATTTGTCCGTTCCAAACATATATGCATGTCTGTTCGCATGTGCCCTGTTCATACCTGCAAATACGATGGCCTGTTGCCATTAATCAACCCTGCATGTCGTTTGACTGTGTTTTGCTGTTCAAATAATGCATGTGATATTGATATGCCCCTTGTTCAATGGTGTTCATATCTGGGTGTTTGTTTGATGGGAATACCAATGCATGCTGTTACAACTAATCTGAATGGAATAAAATGCCACTAACCCAAACTAACATAACTACTCACAAACCTAGAACGCTTGGGAAGGCAGGTCCCAGCGGACCCACCTCTCCCACCTCAGCTGGCGACTGCACCTGGCACTAGTGCCCAGGCGGACCCCCTCCGGTGGCCCTGTGCCACCTTCGGGTGGAAGCGCTGCAGGGGATGGGGCCCGTCCCCTCTGCAAGTGTGGCCGGAGGGGTTCGTCCACTCACCCTCCGGTGTCCGGTCTGTGGTGCGAGGGAGATCCAAGACACTGTTCTTGGACCCCACGCCAGCTCGAGGCTCGTGTGGCACAGCTAACGGCCCGGCCGTTGCCCGCCTACACAGCCCCAGCACAGCCCGTCCTGGGCTGTGAAGGAACAGTGGCAACTGCCTATGGGTGGGGATATCAGTTCCACTGTTGCCATCTGTGGGCTCGTGCATCTCGGATATCCCAACCTCCGTCCCGTCAATTGTGTAACCCCCACGTGTGTCATACACCGTCCCTGTATGCGTCTTGTCTGTCTTGTCTGTTAACCTACCCAACCTACCTCCCCAGCTTTACCGACTTCCTTCACCTGTCATACCACTCTCACCTGTAAAAAAGAAAGGGCACTCTGTCCCACAAAAAATTACGCCCCATACATAGCTGTCCATGTCGCAGACATGTCCGCTGGACATCTAAACTGTTAATTACAATTGGCTGTACAACAAATATTAATGTTGTCCTGACACCTCTCTCAGAGGTGGAAGGTTTCAAATGTCTCACCAAAATACATAGAAATATACAGCTGTTGCTGCAAAGACATGGGCATCTATGGGCCTTACCTACACCCTTCCTGCAAATCCCACGCTTCTTTCCCTACTGTCTTACCCTCTTTGTGACCCCTTTTCACCACTTTCCTGTCACCCCTTCTTTTTCTTTCAAATAAAATAGCTGGTGTGCGCTTGTTAGCGGAGCTCACCGCCAGTGCAAGCATCGTGAGCTCCGCAAAGCAGCGCAGACCTGGTTTAAAGTGCTTAAAAGTGCCTTTATGGCACTTTGATTGACAGGTCCTGTACTCAGTTCGAAAGTTTGCTAAGAAAAATAAATTCCCACTGTCAGTCTCGAACCCAGGACCTTGGTAACATTAGTCCGTATGACCTACCACTAAGCCATGCCTGCTTTACAAGAACACAGTGCTAAAATAAATATAACATGTAATAGTAGGAATCAGTATAAAGGCAATATAGGAGATGTACTATCCAAAGCATGTCAGGTAGAGTTGTAATGGCCAAATTACTGGATTCCCATACTAGTTCAGTGTGAACAGAAACAGCCCTGCTACCTGTTAGCTTGTACATAATAATGTAACGTAATGTACATATGTGAAGGTATGTATATCTACACATACATATATATAAATATATATTAATACATATGAAATATAATCGTAGGTCTCAGTAGCCATACACACTCACTACAGGAAAAAGTTAACATAATTGCTGCAACCTGAATCTGCAACACAGCCTGACCCCTGTGTGACCTACTTACCCTTCTAACTGCTTACAGGTGGCCTCAGCACTTTGATTGACAGGTCCTGTACTCAGTTGAAAGTTTGCAAAGTAAAAATTCCCACTGTCAGTCTCAAACCAGGACCTAGGTAACATTAGTCTGTTTGACCTACCACTAAGCCATGCCTGCTTTGGAAGAACACACTGCTAAAATAAATATAACATGTAATAGTAGGAATCAGTATAAAGGTAATATAGGAGATGTACTATCCAAAGCATGTTTGGTAGAGTTTTAATGGCCAAATGACTGCATTCCCATACTAGTTCAGTGTGAGCAGAAACAGCCCTGCTACCTGTTAGCTTGTACATAATAATGTAAGGTAATGTACATATGTGAAGGTATGTATATCTACACATACATATATATAAATATATATTAATACATATGAAATATAATCGTAGGTCTCAGTAGCCATACACACTCACTACAGGAAACAGTGAAGATATATGCAGCAACCAGAATCTGCAACACAGCCTGGCTCCTGTGAGACCTACTAAGCCCTTTAACTGCTTAAAGGTGCCTCCAGCACTGTGATTGATAGGCCCTATACTCAACTCAAAAGCAGAATATGAGCATACTAGTAGGCCCTACCACAAGACCATTGTAACACTAGTCTGTATGACCTACCACTAAGCCATGACTCTCATACAGGAATATAGTGCTAAATAAGTGGAACATGTAATAGTAGGAATGAAGATAAAGGCAATATAGTATGTCTACTACCCAAAGCATGTCAGGCAGACTTTTATAGTCCCAATTACTGGATTCCCATACTAGAGTAGTGTTAACGGAAACAGCCCTGCTAATTGTTAGCTTGTACCCAATAATGTCAGCTAATGTACATATATGAAAGTATGTATATGTACACAGATATATATATATATATATATATTTATAGCAATACATATGACATATAGTTGTAGGTGTCAGTATGCATACACACTCACTACAGGGAACAGGCAAGATAAATGCAGCAACCTGAATCTACAACACAGCATGAAGCATGGGAGATGTACTAACCTTCACACTCACAGAACACTGTCAACAGCATACCAGCATGGTCCACGCCCTACAATCTGAAAGGGCAACGCCTATCTCACATACCCTTTTATAGCAGTGTCCTGAAATCACAGTGAGACATGCAATTAGTACACACCCAGCTGCTTGCAATTAGCAAATGCTGCCTTACAATTGGTGCAGAGGCCATCACATGGACCTATGCAGATACCTACAAAAGTATTCAGTACCCACACTCCACTCATGCAATACAGTCATTGCACAAACCAAATGAGAAAGAGAGAGAGAGAGACAGAGAGAGAAGACAAAACAAAATATACAAACAGCCAGCAGAAAAACAGCAGCAGCAGCAACAGCAGCAAAATTCAAGCAGCACGACTGACACACCAAAAGCTGCCACAAACACAGGTAATGCAAAGTAGCAGGTTAATCCTGTGTATACTGTGACACCTCCAAATGTATCATAGTTCACTATCTATAGGTATGTCCATGAGATAGGTTGTGTGTAGATAGTCATGAAATATAAACATATGTAATATTGTTGTACATGTGGGCCATAACTAACACTTCCATAGCTTAGAACACAAGGCCAGTTGTGCATATGATGCAGTAGTTCCCAGGGTCAGTAGAGGTTCCTCCTCATTGGTGTGGGACCACTGTGTATGTATGGCACTGTTCAGGTACATATCCTGTAGTATGGCCAGGGATTAATATCAGTCTGTCATGTGGTGCTATGTCCTCCAGGGGTGAATGTAGCACACATCCAGGGATACCATTTCGTAACAGTGATGATATGTGTTCTGCAATGATGAGGGTGGCTCTCACCTCGACATGTGAGAGGATAGGGAGGTTACAGTCATCTGGGATAACTAATAACACGTGTGTAGGACAATGGGGGTACCTGCACCTAAACTGTCTGCAACATTGTTGGCAATATCTGTGCATTTGGTGAATGTGAAGCATCTTAACACTGCAGACAACAGATGCCTTCCTGTCATGTGAATCTGCCCTGTGCTGCAGTAGCCTCCTACTATTGTTATACAATATGCCTGTATCTGTAGTCCACTGGACAGGATTAATAAGTGGTGTGCAGTTGTTCTGGGTTAGATAACTGTGTGCACAGTACATGCAGTATGTAGTACCGTGTCCGTGCCCACAGACACTGATTTGGATGACCTGACAGGTGCAGTCTGTGGCTGTCCACAAAACCCTGTACATGGCAGCCATTATGTGGGACTGTGTGCGTGCTTACACACATGCAGAAACCTAACACCTAGGGCAAACACATACACACACACACTGCACCAACAACGGTCCACCCTGTACTGCTGCCCCTCACAAACACACATACACACACATGTCAATTGGTGTTACCAGTGGCCGGCTTGGGCATATCTAACCCACACCCTGTGCATATGATGACACTGTGCCACCTCCTGCATACTACAACATTGGTGCAGGTAAAGGTAAACACGTTGCTGATGCACAGGGTGACTACATAGATGTGTATAAGTAGTAACATGTTGGTAACTGTTGTGTGTTGCAGTATAAATGTGTGTATATCCCATCAGTCCTGCTGCAGTAACTGTATGAATGTCCTCAATTGTTATCTGTACCCATACTACTTAACAAAGTGTACCTGCAGCACACCATCACATGCTAACATTGACTATGGCAATGTGCATCTTGTGCTGTTATGTAGATTCAGCTACATGTATCTGTTCTGTCACACATGCATTTATACACACCCTGCTACCCACACACATGCACACGCCACCTGCCATTCCCATTATTTATCACCCTACATGAGTAGCTGTTGATACATGACAGGTACACATTTCAGAAGTGCACTATGTTGTTTACTACTGGCATCCCCTTCTCTACCTGTACTCACAGGGTGCAGGCAACCTCATCATTTGAAGATGTAATGTGCATCAGGTACTGTAGTACCCTGATTGCCACAGCAAACATGCTTCCCATACGGAAATGCACACACAGACACATCCCACATCCACACACTTGCCACATTCAGGCTTCAGAACACTATCTAGGTATATTCGGGTACATGTGCATGTTCAAGTAGCATGTAACACTATACTGAGTACTGGCACTTAGTTGTCTGTTGTCATGTTGTCTGTATAGAATAAAAGAATTGTTTTATTATCCTACTCCGTTTTGTGGACATTACTTGAACAAGTGTTACCTTACATGTGTTATCAGTACCAACACCTTTGTATGTTTGTATAGGGTGCTATCAACATCACTGCTTGTTAAGGGTAATGACCACCCTGCAGTGCATAGCCCCATGTGGCAAAAGCCACATCCCACCCCATCATTGTGCACACACACTAACCCCACCAACAGTAAAACACATACTTTCCATTTGCAAGATTCAAACCCACACCTAACTGTGCAATGACAGTAGAAACAGACACATTAGCAGAGTGTGCTATTTGCAGTAGTTGGAGAAACCTTTACTAATGCTGTACTTAGAGGGTGCTGACATCATCTGTGTGTAGGAGGAGGGATGTGCACCCTGTAGTGTGTTCTCCCAGTTGGCAAACGGCAGTTAACCCTCCCAGCATAGTGCACACACATAAACCACACTCATACATTCCCTTTGCAGGATTCAAACCCCCACCTAACTACGTTATGACACTGAAGAAAGACACATTAGCAGAGCTCGCTATGCAAATTACTGGAGGACTTTACTACAGGTGATATAGTTATACAGTCCTGACATCATCACTATTTCAAAAGGGGGATCTGCATCCTGTACGATACTGTCACGGTTGCTAATAGGGACATTTCCCACACACACACATCGATGTGTTGGAGGTTTGCATATGTGGGGTATCCAGAACACCAGTGTGATTAGTATATGGTTTGATTGCAACAATGAGGGATATACTCCCAGTGGTGATTAGTTTTTACTCATGTTTGTAAAGATCAGCTCTAGTATATCTGCCCCTCTTGTGGGAAGGTTGGTTACCTGTTCCATAGCCAAAGAATGTCTGATCAATGGGAATCTTAGAGCTTGGGTATTGTGGCCTGTGTAATGTACACAGTCTATGTTTGGGTAGCTGGCATCACCCAGTATGATGGTGTTTGCAGAGTAATCTAAACTCTCCTGTGTCAGCATGAAGGCTGTGTGGGAGACCTGAGTTTGAGAGGGTGCTGTAAGAGCTCCTCTGTGTCTCTTTCCATGTGGTCCAGGGAGGTACGTCCCAACAGGTAGCTGACTGTGACCCTCCCCTTGCTCTGTCTGGAGGGGAACACGCCTGTCAACAGCTCATGTCAAGCAAGTGCACACCCCTCATAAATGATGTGGAAACCTTCAAAGGCCCAAGGCCTGTTGAAAATATGGACCAGACAGCAGATACCTGTATAGAGGCATTCTGTGGACACATTCAGGAATGCATGGATCATGAAGCCACATATGAAAGCATGACCCAATTCTCCAAAGGCAGATGTCCTGGGCGGACACCAGCCATAAACACACTGTACAATAGAAGGATGGCGCCACTACATGATACAACAACCTCCCAAAATGTGAAGGCACCACTGATGAGTATTGGAAGACAACTACAGGCACCCATATGATTGTCTAAGGCCATCTTTGAGAGAGGATTCCACAAGCCACTGAGGATAATCACAAGGCTGCCTGTAGTTATGTTAGTAACCTGGGTGGTACTACCCAGATATGCTCAGAGGTAATACAATATGTCACACAAAATATAAAACACACAGACATTGCCATCATCCTAGTGGACAGGTTCAATGCTGCCTTCTCTCCCCACCACACCAAAAGGGAACATATGTCTCGCATCACAGTGCTTCCCCCCTGACATCACAGATGCTCAGGTAAGAGATGCCCTTCCCAAAGCAGTAAACACTGCATCAATGGGACCAGACAGTGTCCCAGGCTGTGTCCTACATGAACCACAAGAAGAGCTACACCCAGACATAACACCACTGTTCAATCCCAGCCTTAATACATGATATGTGACCAGAGAGTGGCATACAGCAACAGTGGTCCCTCAACATGCAGGTGGTGCCGTCACGGATCCTGGACACTACTCGCCCCATATGTCTGACTAGCTTTGTCTGCAAAGCTATGGCAAGAATCATCAAGAACCTCACATATCTAGATATTGTGGACCTACAGACATGTCACCATACACAGTTTGGCTTTGTCAATGGCAAATCCTGCCTATCAAACCTGTTTGCTTTGTTTGAAACAGTCACCAAGGCCACTGTCAAGGGGTAGGAGGTCCACACAGCCTACCTGGACCTTGCATAAGCCTTGGATACAATACCCCACTTGTGCATTCTAGGAAGCTCACCAGTGTACATATTAACCCCTATGTCACTATGGGTATTGCACAGTGGCTCAAGGGCAGAACACACATGGTAGAATTGCTGGAGCCATGTCAGCCTCCAACCTGGTACAAGTGGTGTCCCACAAGGCAAAGCCCTAGGGGCTGTCATGTTCATTATATATTTGTCATAGGTACAGGCCAACATGGAAGTACTGTGGCTCAGCACGTCACAGGTGACTGCAGACCGAACACCATAATCAACTCAACAGCTAACACACGCATCCTCCAAAAGGGACTCTTGCAAACACACGACTTGTGCCACAGCCATGGCCTCAACATGAATGACAGAAAGAGTATAGTCATCCCTTTGTCAAACAGTAAATGACCACAATGTACCACATATGTGTTAATCCAGTAAGTGCAGACCTAGGAATTATGGACCTTGGGGTACGAGGTTGATAGCATCCTACCATTTGACAACAACATGGACAAAGTGGTTAGGTAAGCATGTGATATGGGCCACATCATCATGGGATCCACATGTAGGCCAGGGGAGGACATTGTGCCCCTTTACTCATCCCTCATCATGCCCATAATTGACTATGATGAACCTGTCGGCATGCACCTTACCAGACACCTGCAGCAACTGGGGCTACCACATATGTACCTCGACAAGGGGATCAAAGTGCTCAAACAGATGCCACATACTGACTGGTTAAAGTAGCAGCAGCTCTACTCAGTGACATACTGCCTCTTCATAGGCAATCTGTGCCTTACATAGAAGGCCAGGTCATACCCTCACGTAATGGCCATGCTGCATCTCAGAATATCCAGATCCCACCAGGATACACGCTGGAAATACATGAACTTCAGGAGTGATATACATAGGACATGGTGGAGGGGCACATTCACAACTCAGAGGCACCCTTCATTCCTGATTATTATCCCAATAGAGGTTAGGCGGACTGACTCAGTGACTATCCTTAAGAGCGATATTAATGACTGGATGTGACATTGTAGGGTTACCCTGGGTATCACTTATGTGTCACTGTGAGAAAGAGGCACAGTATACTAACCTTGGAAAAGGGCATAGCAAGACAGATTCACAATGCATGTTGAAAGGCACGCACATTCTGGCTAGGTGGATACATGCCCTGGGCAGATATCCCTGTACGAACCTATGGACCTATGTCTCTTTTACACCATTGGCCCTATGTGCTGTCAATCACCAATGTAATCTCAATACTCGGTAGCATGTGCAAAGGTCAGTTGTCAGTCACCTCTATGGTACAGTTGTGGAATATGTGTGTCATGTAGTAATGTCACAGCTGCCACATGTACACAGTCAACCCTATCCCTACCCATTGATGTACATCACATGTATGAGATGGAAACACATGGCCAAACTGTAACAACAACATACAAGTCAGTCAGATGCATGGACACATATGACTCAGTCATTGTCCATGCCACCACAGCTGATGTGGGATGTCGCTCACTGGGATACGTGATAGGGAACATGGAAGGGATCACTGAGCAAGTGACACAGGCTGGTAGACCCTGACCTTGGTTGGCATCAGACCCTCACCAGGGATTCCGACAAATTACTGAATGCTAATGAATAAGTGTATCTACAACACCCTAGCTGAATGGTTCTTAGCATGCAGTCACTGCATTGCTATGGAATACTGTCTTACCACTCCCACAACAGGTGAAAACATGCAGCTCCTGTACATTAACAACATGTAGACCTTATGCCCCAGACCAGGTGTGCATCCCTCACTACTAGGCTGATAGCATCTACATCTCACACTGTATATACACATCCCACATGCAGCATCTGCACAGAAGACCACGGTCATAATGTTACCCTGTGCAAATACCATGTATTCACATGTGGCAGGCATCACACATGGTAACTATTGAAAGTCACAGGTACATATGTGTATTTGGCACACACATACATCATGTGTTCATTGCCATAACCGGTGTAATCAATGTCATGCATTATTGTGAGGGACAACCCACATACATGGGCATTCTGTGTGTGCACAACACACATGGCATGTCTGTAATCAAAAGCCATACATAATTGTGATATCGTTTAGAAATGGGTATGTGCATCCTGTAGTGTGTTTTCCCAGTTGCCAAAAGGGATATATCAATCATACACACTTACCCCCCTACACACACACTTGTCATGTGCCGGATTCAAACCCCTACCTAACTATGTTAAGACACTAGAGACCGACGCATTAGCGCAGCGCACTATTCGCATTACTGGGGAATGTCCTTTCCCCTGATATACTTATAGGGTGCTGACATCATCAGAGTTTAGAAAGTGGAATGATCATCCTGTGGTGTGTTTTCCCAGTTGCCAAAAGGGATGTTTCTTTCATACCCACACACTTACCCCCTTCACACACACTTGTCATCTGCCGGATTCAAACCCCTACCTAACTATGTTAAGACACTAGAGACGGACGTATTAGCACAGCGCGCTATTCGCATTACTGGGGAAAGTCCTTTCCCCATGATATACTTATAGGGTGCTGACATCATCAGAGTTTAGAAAGTGGAATGATCATCCTGTGGTGTGTTTTCCCAGTTGCCAAAAGGGATGTTTCTTTCATACCCACACACTTACCCCTTCACACACACTTGTCATCTGCCGGATTCAAACCCCTACCTAACTATGTTAAGACACTAGAGACGGACGCATTAGCACAGCGCACTATTCGCATTACTGGGGAAAGTCCTTTCCCCTGATATACTTATAGGGTGCTGACATCATCAGAGTTTAGAAAGTGGAATGATCATCCTGTGGTGTGTTTTCCCAGTTGCCAAAAGGGATGTTTCTTTCATACCCACACACTTACCCCCTTCACACACACTTGTCATCTGCCGGATTCAAACCCCTACCTAACTATGTTAAGACACTAGAGACGGACGCATTAGCACAGCGCTATTCGCATTACTGGGGAAAGTCCTTTCCCTGATATACTTATAGGGTGCTGACATCATCAGAGTTTAGAAAGTGGAATGATCATCCTGTGGTGTGTTTTCCCAGTTGCCAAAAGGGATGTTTCTTTCATACCCACACACTTACCCCTTCACACACACTTGTCATCTGCCGGATTCAAACCCCTACCTAACTATGTTAAGACACTAGAGACGGACGATTAGCACAGCGCTATTCGCATTACTGGGGAAAGTCCTTTCCCCTGATATACTTATAGGGTGCTGACATCATCAGAGTTTAGAAAGTGGAATGATCATCCTGTGGTGTGTTTTCCCAGTTGCCAAAAGGGATGTTTCTTTCATACACACTTACCCCTTCACACACACTTGCCACCTGCTGGATTCAAACCCCTACCTAACTATGTTATGACACTAGAGATGGACGATTAGCACGGCGCGCTATTCGGATTACTGAGAGAATCCTTTTCTCCAATATACTTATAGGGTGCTGACATCATCAGAGTCTAGAAAGTGGAATGATCATCCTGTGGTGTGTTTTCCCAGTTGCCAAAAGGGATGTTTCTTTCATACACACTTACACACACACTTACCCCCTTCACACACACTTGCCACCTGCTGGATTCAAACCCCTACCTAACTATGTTATGATACTAGAGACGGACGATTAGCACGGCTATTCGGATTACTGAGAGAATCCTTTTCTCCAATATACTTATAGGGTGCTTACATGATCAGTGTCTAGAAAGGGGGACGACCATCCTCTGGTGTGTTTTCACATTTGCTAGGGGTAACATTTGGACCAAGTGTGTGAGCATGCCCGGTTCAGCCTTCCTGTGGCATGTTGTGTGAAAGATGTCTCATTTATCTAAGTGTGTGAGCATGCCCAGTGTGGGCTTTACATATGTTGAACTCTGCAGCCCATCACATTTGTGGATGAGTGTGACCTTCAACAAATACCTCCAGCTTATGGTTGTGTGTTCTGTGCCATGTTGTGTAGTTACTGTCTGAATGCTTTTTGTGTGAACAAAACTGGGAGTATACTGTGCCTGCAGGTTTTGCATGGGATACTTTGCACACAATTGTCAACATCCGTTCATACTGACCTAACACTGTAGCACTGTCTAGTGTAGTGTTTCAGTACTTTCACTGTGGTGGTCAGTATCCTGGGCTTCAGTCCTATCACTGATTTACATTTCCATAGTGTGCACAACAGGCTGGTTAAGGTCCAGTTGTGCACATCTGCACAAAGGCAGTGCCTCTACAGACCCTGTTAATTGCTGCCCCATAAGCTTAACAAGTGTAGTCTGCAAATCTATGGAGAGGATCATAATTGAGCTCATAAACAAAGATATAGGGGACATGCAGACATTGTACCCATCCCATTTTGGCTTGGTCAGGGCAGATCATGCCTTTTGTACTGGGTTGACATCTTCAAATTGGTCACTTAGGCCATTGTTGGGGAAAGGCAGTCCATACAACCTACCTTGGCCTTGCTAACACTTTCAACACAATACCCCACTCAGGTATTGTGGAAAGCCCTCACAACTGAAATGTAAACCCATATGTCACAAGATGGGTTGCAAACTGGCTTAAGGACGGGACCCACAGGGTTAGAGTTGCTGGCACTATGTTAGACTCCAGGCTGGTCACAGGTGGTGTCACACAGGGCTCAGTCCTTGGCCACCATTGTTTGTCATGTACTTCCCAGGAGAACAGGCCAACATGGGAGGACTTTGGATGACAATGTTAGCAGATGAGTGCACACTGGGCACCATAGTGGACAGTGCATCACACACAGATATCCTTCAGAAGGGACTCACAGTAACTGATAGCTGGTGCCAGGGCCATGGCCTGAAGTCAGAGTGCACAACATGTGTAGACATACCCTTCAGGAAAAGCAAGGTGACCCCAAGCTACCATATTGGTGGCAATCCTCTAAGCACAGAGGAGGTTATCACGGACCTGGGGACCCAGGTTGACAGTCGCCATTCTTCTCAGACTCACATTGCTAAAGTGGCTAGGAAGACCTTCTACATTGCCCACCTGATAAGGATGGGATTCACATCCAGATCTAGTGGGTCATTGTTCCCTGTACTCTTCAGTTATCAGACCGGTGATCAAGTCAAATGCCCTATTCTGGCTGTATCTCACCCAACATCTGCAGCAATTGGAGACACCCTGACTGTCCCCACCTAAAGGATCAAGGAACCACAACAGCTGTCATATGCTGCCAGATTGAAGACACTCACACTCTATTCACTCACATACCGCCTGCTTAGAGGTGACATGTGCCTGACATGCGAGGCCATGTCCAAACAGAGATTAATGGACATGCTCCACCTCAGACTCAGAAGATCCACCTGAACCACTAGTGCAGGTGACTGACACCTTAGCAGGGATGTATGTTGGACATGTTGTAGGGATGGAGTTATCACCGGAGACTCCCTATGCTGTGGAATACAATCCTGGTCCATTTGAGGCAGAGCACCTTGCTGGCTGTGTTCAAGAGGTATCTTGACCTAATGCTAGTCGGAGAATGTGTTTGTCCATCAACACATTGTAAGCATAGTTTGACATGTCATATGTCTTGTTTAGTATACTGTGCCTCTGTCTACCTGTGACATAACATTGATACCCAGGGTAAACCTCCCATCTCCCATCCACTCATTAGGATTCCTGTTGAGGGGACTCAACCAGTGTCTTTATGGACAACCTGTACTGGTAGTTTACTCATGTGTGGGGTGGCTTCTGTGTTTTGGATAATGCAGTACAGCCTGTCCTATATATGTCAGTGCTGGGGTTCAGTTCCCTCATGTGCATAGCTACCTGCCATTCAGATTGTACAAGGTGCAGCATGTGCATTGATTCCAGCTTGGACATGGCTTTCACGTCAGGCACAGCTTGCATCTGGGTGGACAGCATGGCAGTGTGTGGAGCTGCACTCTGTTTAATCAGACTACACATTACATGTGTTCCAGCTCTGTCATACTCCTGGTGAGGTACTGTTGTGGACTTTACAGGTGCTGGATGTGTGTGCATGAGGTACACCCCACAGGGGCTGTTGTGGTAATTTCTACTGCTGATGAAAGATAACTGCAAAACCAGAATGACCTCCCCTTAGCTAGATGTCAGACAGCATGGACCATACAATCACAACTGGAAACAGGATTCTACACCTACCACCCTAGAACACAGTAAAGGAAAGACACTACGGCTGATGCTGCTCAATGCCCAAGGTCTCTACCTCAAGCTGCACACACTCTATGCCCTTCTCAGTATGTAGCACATTGATGTCTGTGCTGTGCCTGAAACCTGGTTCACAGTTTCTGACAGCACCCCAGCACTATCGGGTGTTACCTCATCTCATGCATTCCCGCACCAGCATCCCGACAACAACAAGAAGGATGGTGGGTGTCCATATTCATCAAGGACACCCTCACCTCATGGTTGGTGGCAACACACTATGCATCGGAGACCATCCAGGTGCCAGTGACCGTAGGCAAGACTGCTCTGCAGTTTGTAGCATGTTACATGCCACCCGCTCAAACTCAGGTACCTCACACAGCTATCCTGCAAACACTGAAGGGGATAAATGTATCTCCAAACACCATCCTACTGGGTGATTCCAACTATCCACATATAGACTGGGATCACTAATCATGCCACAACACTCTAACACAAAGGTTCCAAGAGTTCATACACTGAAATGCCATGGAACAACTGGTCCCAATCCCCTCAAGTGGAGGCAACATACTAGAACACATCATCACAAACATGGGGTCACACTGTTCAACACCAGATGTATACCCATCATTGGTGAGATCAGATCATGGACTACTCTCAGTGGGAGTCCACATCCCACCCACACCCCAGATGGGAAAAGAAACGGTGAAGACCTTGTCAAATGCCGACTTCACATTTCTGAGCACTGGTGTGGTCTCTTTCAAGGCCCCCAGGCCAGCGGACACCATTACCCAAGCCACTGTATCACTTAGAAATGCCTTCTACCAGCACCTCCAGGACTGCATGGTTCAGGCAATCCAAAATAATAATGACTCTTTGTACCACAGGCAAGCATCCAGTCTGGTGGACCCTAGCCATAAACAAGCTGTACAACACAAGGAAGGAGCTACTACAAGATAGAGTGTAATCCGTATGGGGAAGACACCCTGCTCATTGTGAGTAAAACACTGGGTTCCCCATACAATCATCCGAGGCATGTTTAGAGAGTAAACCCACTCAGGACTCCAGGGACAATCATGAGGCCTTTACCTATGTTTGAAACCTGGGAGGAAACTCCCAGATATGCTCAGACTTAGTTCAGAATGATGTTGATATCACTGCACCTACAGACATTGGCAACATACTGGCTGACAGGTTCAGTGCAGATTTATCCCCCCCCCCCCAACTGGGGGGGTATGTACACCAGAGGATTGTAGCCGCCCAAACATCTCCACTGCTGGGGTGGGAACTGCTCAATCCAAGGCAGAAAACACTTTATCCATGGGACCTGATGGTGTCCCCAGTTGTGTGCTCCATGAACTCAATGAGTAATTACACCCGCAGTTAGGGCAGCTGTTTAATCTTAGCCTCACCTCAGGATATGTTCCCAAGGAGTGGCATACATCAATGGTGGACCCACCTCACAAAGGTGGTGCCTCCACCAACCCCAGAAACTACCATCCCATCCCTTGACAAGCCTGTTCTGCTAGGCTATGGAGAGGATCATAATGGGAATTCTAAATGAAGACATAGGGGACTTGCAGACATTGGGTCCAATCCAGTTTGGCTTTGTCAAGGGCAGATCATGCCTTTTAAACTTGGTTGACTTTCTCAAAACACTCACCCAGGCCATTGACGTGGGCAAGGCAGTCCACACAGCCTACCTTGTCCTGGCAAAGGCTTTCGACCAATACCCCACTCAGGTATCATTGAAAACATCACCAGCTTAATTGTGAACCCATACATCACAGCATGGGTTGCAAACTGGCTAAGGACGGAACACACAGGGTCAAAGTTGCTGGTGCCAGTTCACACTCCAGAGCTGTGACAAGTGGTGTCCCACAGGGCTCAGTCCTGGGCCCACATTTGTTCAGTATATACTTTTCAGAAGTACGAGCAAGCACAGGAGGATTATGGCTGACAAAGTTTGAAGATGACTGCAAACTGGGAAGCATAGTTGGAAACCCATCTGACACAGACATCCTTCAGAAGGGTTTCATAGAGACGGCTAACTGGTGCCACAGCCATGGCCTTGCATTACACACTAAACAATGCATAGCCATACCCTTCAGGAAGAACAAGGTTACCACTACTTCCCATCTAGGTGGCAATCCTCTAAGCACAATGTACGTTATCAGGGACCTGGGCACCCAGATTGACAGTGACATTTTGTTTGACACTCACATTGCCAGGGTAGTTTGGAAGGCCTTCTACATTGGCCACCTCATCATGCAGTGATTCACATCTAGATCAAGGGAGGTCACTGTTCCCTGTACTCATCACTCATCAGACCAATGATTGCATACAATGCCCCATTCAGATTGGATGGGCCCACATATTCCTCGACAGGAGGTGAAAGGGTCTCAAACATATTTCTTATGCTGCCCGACTGAAGGAATTCCAGCTGTATTCAGTCGCCACTGTCTGCTCAGAGGTGACCTGTGCCTGACATACAAGACTATGTCCAACCCAGGATTAATGAACATGCTTCACCTCAAGACCTGTACATCCATCAGAACTACACGGGCAGGAGACCTAAACCTCAACACAGATATTAATAGGATGTGCTGAAGGGACAGATTCCTCACCCAGAGAGTCCATATGCTGTGGAACAACATCCTGGTACATGTGAGGCTGAGCACCTCACTGGCTTTGTTCAAGTGAGATTGTGACCAGTGGATGGGAGATTGCAGGTATACCCCAGGGATAACCTCAGTATCACTGCTTGACAGAGGCACAGCAAAATAATGGGCATATTATCCATCAACTTGCACGGGTGGCAGAAGCCACAAAACTCTGGGCTAGGCTTATAAATGCCCTAGGGCAGATAGTCTAGTATGAACCTGTGAACATAGGCCTTGGGCAGTTCCTGCTATTAGGACAGTGGTCTGCAGCAAGCTATATAGTAGTAGTCGGTTTTAGCCATTGGTTTTGACCATGGCTATTCCATGTTGCTTCTTGTTGTGGTACAAACATGGGTGTGTGGTTATCCATGCTATGTATTGCTAGTCACCCTCATTTTGTATCTTGTTCCATGTGTTTGCACATGTACATCACTGTATGATGTGCAGCTGTTTCCACAGGGTCATATGAGTGGATATGGATGTTAGTTGGGGTCCTCAGGTGTGCATATTGTACATGATATTACATTACTTAACACATGGCATTCATGCCTCAGGTGGTGCTGCAGGGCCACCTCTGTCGGATACACATACTACACTCCTGTACGCTTTGGAAGCAGGTTGTGTCATGTTAGGCATCCCTGTTACTGTATGAGTGAGTCAGAGCGGTTATCAGTCCCAGTGTTCCTACTGACCAAGCATATGTGCTATGCATTGCCTCTTTGCCAAGGCCAGGCCATACTGGGCACGCCTCCTTCTTCATTCATGCTAACGAGTGCAGACCTGGTTTAAAGTGCTTAAAAGTGCCTTTATGGCACTTTGATTGACATGTCTTGTACTCATTTTGAAAGTCTGGAGACAAAAATAAATTCCCACTGCCAGTCTCGAACCCAGGACCTTGGTAACATTAGTCTGTATGACCTACCACTAAGCCATGACAGCCATACAAAACACTCTGCTAAAATAAATATAACAGTCAATAGTAGGAATTAGTATAAAGGCAATATAGGAGATGTACCATCCAAAGCATGTGAGGCAAAGTTTTAATGGCCAAATCACTGGATTCCCATACTAACCTTCACACTCACAGAACACTGTCAACAGCATACCAGCATCGTCCACGCCCTACAATCTGAAAGGGCTACGCCTATCTCACATACCTTTTTATAGCAGTGTCCTGAAATCACAGTGAGACATGCAATCAACACACACCTGGCTGCATGCAATTAGCAAATGCTGCCTTACAATTGGTGCAGGGGCCATCACATGGACCTATGCAGATACCTACAAAAGCATTCAGTACCCACACTCCACTCATGCAATACAGTCATTGCACAAACCTAATGAGAAAGAGAGAGAGAGAGAGAGAGAGAGAGAGAAAAGAGAAAATATGCAGACAGCCAGCAGCAAAACCATGAGTAGCAAACAGCAAGCAGCAAGCAAGCACCACTGACACAGCAACAGCTGCCACAAACACAGGTAATGCAAAGTAGCAGGTTAATACTGTGTTTACTGTGACACCTCCAAATGTATCATAGTTCACTATCTATAGCTCTGTCCATGAGATAGGTTTTGTGTGCATAGTCCTGAAATATACACATATGTAATATTGCTGTACATGTTGCCCATACGTGACACTTCCGTAGCTTAGAACAGAAGGCCAGTTGTGCATATGATGCAGTAGATACCAGGGTCAGTAGAGGTTACTCCTCATTGGTGTGGGACCACTGTGTATGTATGGCACTCTTCAGGTACACATCCTGTAGTATGGCCAGGTAGTAATATCAGTCTGTAATGTGGTGCCATGTCCTCCTGGGGTGAATGTAGCACACATCCAGGGATACCATTCTGTAACAGTGATGCTATGTGTCCTGCAATGTTGAGGGTGGCTCTCACCTGGACATGTGAGAGGATAGGGAGGTTACAGTCATCTGTGATAACTAATTCCACTTGTGTAGGAGAATGGGGGGGGATATCTGCACCTAAACTGTCTGCAACAATATTGCCAATATCTCAAACATGTTTTCCATACGGAAATGCACACACAGTAACATAACACATCCACACACTTGCCACATTCAGGCTTCAAAACACTATCTAGGTATATTCTGGTACATCTGCATGTTACAGTAGCATGTAGCACTATACTGAGTAGTGTCAGTTGTCTGTTGCCATGTTGTTTGGATAGAGTAAAAGGAGCATTTGTTTATCCTACTTTGTTTTGTGGACATTACTTGAAGTGTAACCTTACATGCATCATTGGTAACAACACCTTCTGTGTTGTTGTTCTGTTTGTACAGGGTGCTGTCAACATCACTGTTTGTTAAGGGAAATGTGCACCCTGCAGTGCATAGCCCCATTTGTCAAAAGAGACATCCCTCCCCGCCATTGTGCACACACACCAACCCCACCCACAGTAAAACGCATACTTTCCATTTGCAAGGTCCAAACCCCTACCTAGATGTGTTATGACTCTAAAGGCAGACACATTAGCAGAGTGTGCTATTTGCATTAGTAGGAGCAATCTTTTCCAATGCTGTACTTAGAGGGTGCTGACATCATCTGTGTTTACGAAGAGGGATGTGCACCCTGTAGTGTGTTCTCCCAGTTGGCAAAAGGCACCTTCCCTCCACAGCGTTATGCACACACACAAACCCCACTCATACTAACACACATACATTCCCGTAGCAGGATTCAAACCCCTACCTAACTATGTTATGATACTAGAGACGGACGCATTAGCGGAGCGCGCTATTCACATTACTAGGAGATTTCATTTCAGTTGATCTACTTATAGGGTGCTGACATCATCAGTGTTTAGAAAGTGGAATGAGCTCCCTGTGGTGTGTTTCCACAGTTGACAAAAGGGATGTGCTTTTCATACACACTTATACAGACACTTACCCCCATTCACACACACACATGCCACTTGCTGGATTCAAACCCCTACCTAACTATGTTATGACACTAGAGACAGACGCATTAGCAGAGCGCGCTATTCGGATTACTGGGAGGTAGCATTTCTACTGATCTACTTATAGGGTGCTGACATCTTCATTGTTTGGAATGGGGAATGTGCATCCTGTGGTGTGTTTTCACAGTTGTTAAGAGGAACATTTGAACTAAGTGTGTGAGCATGCCCACTTCAGCCTTCCCATGGCATGTTGTGTGAATGATGTCTCATTTATCAAAGTGTGTGAGCATGCCCAGTGTGAGCTTTCCATATGTTGAACTATGCAGCCCATCACAGTTGTGGATGAGTGTGAACTCCAAACAATAACTCCTGTTTAAGGTTGTGTGTTCTGTGACATGTTGTGTAGTTACTGTCCAGATGCTTCCTGTGAACACAACAGGGATTATACTGTGCCTGCAGGTTTTGCATGGGATACTTTGCATACAATTATTAACATCCATTCATACTGACCTAGCACTGTTGTACTGTATAGTGTAGTGGTTCAGTACTTTCACTGTGGTGGACATTATCCTGGGCTTTAGTCCTATCACTGATTTACATTTCCATACTGTGCACAACAGCCTCTTTAGGGTCCAGTTGTGCATGTCTGCACAAAGGCAGTGCCTCTATGGACTCTGGTAATTACTGCCCCATAAGCTTAACAAGTGTAGTCTGCAAAGCTATGGAGAGGATCATAATGGAGCTCATGAAGAAAGATATGGAGGACATGCAGACATTGTACCTGTCCCAGTTTGTGTTGATCAAGGGCAAGTCATGCCTTTTGTACTTGGTTGACATTATCAAAACAGTAACTAAGGCCATTGATGAGGGAAAGGCAGTCCATAGAGCCTACCTTGCCCTTGAAAACACTTTCAACACAATACCCCACTCAGGTATTGTAGGAAACCCTACCAACAGAAATGTACACCCATATGTCACAAGATCAGGTTTCAAACTGTCTTACGGACAGGACCCACAGGGTTAGAGTTGCTGGCACTATGTCAGACACCAGGCCAGTCACATGTGGTCTCACACAGGGCTCAGTCCTTGGCCCCTATTGTTTGTTATCTACTTCTCAGAAGTACAGTCCAACATGGGAGGACTTTGGCTGACAAAGTTTGCAGATGACTGCACACTGGGTGCCATAGTGGACAGTGCATCAGACACGGATATCCTTCAGAAGGGGCTCACGGACACTGATAGCTGGTGCCAGAGCCATGGCCTGAAGTCAACTTGCAAAACATGTGTAGTCATACCCTTCAGGGAAAGCAAGGTAACCCCAAGCTACCATATAGGTGGCAATCCTCTAAGCACAGGGAAGGTTATCATGGACCTGGGGACCCAGGTTGACAGTCACTGTTCTGATGACACTCACATTGCTAAAGTGGCTAGTAGGACCTTCTACATTGTCCACATGATCAGGAAGGGATCCACATCCAGATCTAGTGGGTCATTGTTCCCCTGTACTCTTCACTTATCGGACCGGTGATCTGGTACACTGCCTTATCTGGATGTATCTCACCTGACATCTGCAGCAAGTGGGGAGACCCTGAATGTCCCCAACAAAGGATAAAGGGTCTCCAACATCTGTCATATGCTGCCAGATTGAAGACACTACAGCTCTATTCAGTCACATACTGTCTGCTTAGAGGTGACATGTGCATGACATGCAAGCATGTCCAACCAGGGATTAATGGACATGCTCCACCTCAAAATCGTCAGATGCGCCTGAACCACTAGTGCAAGTGACTTACACCGTAGCAGGGATGTACATTGGACATGTTGGAGGGGTGGATTTATCACTCGGAGACTCCCTATGCTGTGGAATACAATCACGGTCCATGTGAGTCACAGCACCTTGCTGGCTCTGTTCAAGAGGTATCCTGACCTGTGGATGGGAAATCATAGGTTTACCCCGGGGATCGTCACTGTGTCACTGCTGGAGACAGGCACGTCAAACTAATGGGCACAGTACTGTTTCCATATAAGGGGTGGCGTACGCAACCAGACTCTGGACTAGGCTTAGAACTGCCTTGGGGCAGATAGCCTAGTATGAACCTATGAACCTATCTGACCATGTTGCATTATGTTCAGATGTGAACTACTTACAACGGCCTCAACCAACTGCAGTAGTGTATTCCACAACATGGGTGTACATTGGCAAACACTACCAATGTGCCCAAGGCCATTTCTAATGGTTATTGGATAGTGTGTTTGTCCATCAACACATCATAAGTGCAGTTTGGCATGACATATGTCTTGTTTTGTATACTGTGCCTCTGTCTACCTGTGACACAACATTGATACCCAGGGTATACCTACCATCTCCCATCCACTCGTTAGGATCCCTGTTGAGTAGAATCAATGAGTGACTCTATGGATAACCTGTACTGGTAGTTTACTCATGCGTGGTGGTGGCTTCTGTGTTATGGATAATGCAGTACAGCTTGTCCTATGTATGTCAGTGCTGGGGTTCAGGTCCCTCATGTGCATATCTCCCTGCCATTCACATTGTACAAGGTACGGCATGTGCATTGCTGACAGCTTGGACATGGCTTTCTACATCAGGCACAGCTTGTGTCTGGGTGGCCAGCATGGCAGTGTGTGGAGCTGCATTCTGTTTAATCAGGCGACACATTACATGTGTTCCAGCTCTTTGATACTCCTGGTGAGGTACTGTTGTGGACTTTACAGTTGCTGAATGTATCTGCTGGGGTACACCACACAGGCACTGTTGTGGTCATTTGTAATGCTGCTGAAAGATAACTGCAAAACCACAATGACCTCCCCTTAGCTAGATGTCATAACCCTCATGATTAGGTTGGTATATGGATTGTTGCTGTTAACCCTACAGCCACATTTTTGTCCAATGCAGGATATCTATCACCTTGTGTCCCCCATTCTGGCATTACATGTTAGGTATGTCATGGGTCGACACCTATGTGGGAATTGGTGGTCACTTACTGGATTATCCACAGAGGCTGACTATACTGTTTTCACCATTTAACATGCTGACATGGCTATGGCACCAGCTGTCTGTTTCTATGTGGCCCTTTTATGGGATGCTTGTGTCAGCTGGTGTATCAGATATGTCAGGCGGCTTGTTGTCCTCTACAAACATGTTCCAGCACAGTCCTTACTTGTTGGCCTGTACCTATGGGGCATATATACCAGATGGTGAAGGTCCCAGGACCAAGCTTTGTGGGATGCCTGTTATATGTGGTTTGTAGTCTGACATGGCTGCTGCATGTCTGACCATGTCAGTTCTGTCGTTGGTCTGGTTTGCAACCCTCCCATGACATTGGGGTGTATATATCAGCTGGTGAGCAAATCTATACGGAACACATAGGGTATTGTACAGAAGGCTTTGCAAGGTCCGGCTACACTGTGTGGACCACATTGCCCTCATCACTGACTTCAAGTACTGTTTCAACTGAGTCACACATGTTTAGGGGTGGGGTCTGCACTTTGTAAACCCACACTGGGTAGGGTCGGGTGTCAATAGATCCACAATATCATTATGTCTGTGGTACATGCTGGTCCTTTCCATAGCTGTGCAGACCAAACCTCTCATGATTCTGTGGTGGTTGTTTTTCCTATCCATTCAGGAGACACCTTTGTTGAGAACACCCACTGTTGTTGTACACTGCTCTTTGGGTACCCTGTGGTAAGGGTGACATAATGTCAGGGAGGCGGCAGTCTGCTGGGAAGGTATTTGGCATTATGGGGGTTTGCACTGCACATGTCAGGATGTATGTTGGCCATACCTGTGTGTGTCTGGTATGTTGTTTGTAATATCTGTGTGATCCGGAGCATATCCAGGAATCAACAACATGCTTACTACCATCATTTGCAACAGCCTTGGGGTTATCTGTAGTGTCCTGTACAATCTGTATCATAATGGGTTCATACTAGGCTACCCCCCTAGGGCATCTGTAAGCCTGCATGTCCATTTTGTTTGATGGATTCTGGGGAATTGTTTACACCTGTGTCAGTGCTAGTATGATACCAGGGGTATAGTGACAAACAGCTCAGAAGCTGACTTCACACTTCTTCGGACTGAGATGGTATCCATTAAGCCCACTGGGCCAGTGGAAACCACAACACACAATGGTGACTCCTGCACAGACACTTTCTACGGACATCTCCGAGTAAGCATGGACCATGCAATCACAAATGAGAATGAGGCCTTCACCACCAAGGGAAAGTGGCCTGTCTGGTGGACCCCAGCCATAAACGAACTGTATAACAGATGAAGGATACTAATGCAAGACAGAGCTACATCTCCAGAATGTAAGGCAGCTGTGATCAGCAGTAGTAGAAAGCTACATTCTCACATAAAGACACCCAAGTTCAACTTGGGGACATAAATCACCACAGACGATGAAGGTAACCACACTGCTTTCTTCAGTTATGTCTGACGCCTGGGTGGGAACCCTCATATATGCTCAGATTTGGTACACAACAACTTATATCCCAGGGACCTGACAGATATTACTGACACCCTGGCAGACCAGTTCAGTGCAATGTAGCCGCTCCCTCACCCCCAAGACATGATAGTTATCACAGCTGTATGTAACCTCACTGTCATCCTGGATGTCCATGTGAGAGCCGCAGTCAGCAAAGACGAGTACACAGCATCAATGGGACCTGATGGTATCCCCAGTTGCATGCTATGTGAACTACAGATGGAGATAAACCTGTATATGCAGATGCTATTTAACCTTAGCCTTGCTACAGGATCTGTACCTGAACACTGGCGTAGGGCAACAGTGGTCCCACTCCACAAAGGAGATGCCTCCACAGACCCTGGCAGCTACCACCACACAAGCTTAAACAGCCTTGTCTGCAAAGCTTTGTGAAGGGTCATTATGGAGCTTCCACACAGAGACATTGGTGTCCTACAGACCCTTGATCACACCCAATTCAGCTTTGTACAGTGCAGATCCTGCGTTTTGCACCAAGTTGACTACTTTGAAACTGTCAGTAGAGCCGTTGATGAGGGCTACACAGTCCACACAACCTACCTGCGCTTGGCTAAGGCCTTTGACACAATACCCCACTCAGGCCTCATAGACAAGCTCAACAGCTGAAATATAACACCATATGTCACAGCATAGGTTGCAAAATGGCTCAGAAACAGAACCCATAATGTCAACATTGCAGGTGCCTTGTCAGGTTCAAGCCAGTCACAAGTGGTGTCCCACAAGGTTGTGTCCTGGGACCTCTCTTATTTGGTATTTACTTTTCAGATGTGAAAGCAAACATAGGAGGGTTGTGGCCGACAAAGTTTACAGATGACTGCAACCTGGGCACCATAGTGAATACATCAGCCAGCACACACATCCTACAGACTGCCGTCACACAGACAGATAGCTGGTGCTGGACTCATGGCCTAAAACTGACTGCAACTGATGTGTAGCCATCCCCTTTGGGAGGAACACAGTACCCACAGATCTGTACATAGACAGCAACCCAATGAGTACAGGAAACAAATCACACAGCTGGGGACACATGTAGATAGTGACATCTCATTTGACACCCATGTTGCCAAAGTTGTTTGACAGACTTTCTATCTTGGCCACCTTATCATGGAGGGTATTCCATCCAGACCATAGGAGGTCATTGTACCACTATACTTCTCCCTTATCAGGCCCATGCTTGAATACAACGCCCCATTTGGTATGTACCTCAACCAGCACTTGCAGCAGCTGGAGAGACCCCACAAGTACCTTACCATGAAGATCAGGGATCTACAACACATGTCATATACTTCCAGAATAACTAAAACAAGCTTTTTCAGTGTCATACCACATACGCACAGGTGACCTATGCCTGACATACAAGACCATGTCCGATCAGGATTTGGTAGACATGCTCCACTGCAAGCAATCCACATCCACCAGAAACATGGGAGCTAAAGATTTGAACCTCAGCACATACATGTATAGGACATGCTGAAGGGACAGAGTCATAACTCAGAGGCATCTCAAACTCTAGCAGAGTATCCCAGTTCATGGTAGACAGAGTACCTCACTGACTCTCTTCAAGAGACATCTGGACAGCTGCATGTGGACAGGGGCACAGACTGGACAGAGGCATAGTCACATTATTCAATTATGTAAGGTGGTCATAATGTGTCACTACTAAGTCAGAGGCACAATATTTCGTATCTATGCAGTACACATATTACCACTATGAGGGGTGGCAATAGCAATATTCATCAAGGACACCCTCACCTCATGGTTGGTGGCAACACACGATGCATTGGACACCATCCGGGTGCAATTAACCATAGGCAAGACTGCTCTGAAGTTTGTAGCATGTTACAGGCCATCCTCTGAAACTCAGGTACCTCACAGAGCTTTCATGAAAACAGTGGCGGGATACATGTACCTGCAAACACCATCACACTGGGTGATCCCAACTATCCAAATATAGACTGGGATCAGTACTACAGCCACAACACTCTAGCCCACAGGTTCCTAGAGTTCATACACTCACATGCCATGGAAGAACTAGTCACCATCCCCACAAGAGGAGACAACATAGTAGATCTCATCATCACAAACATGGGCTCACAATGTTCAACACCAGAGGTATACCCATCATTGGTGAGATCAGATCATGACCTACTCTCAGTGGAAGTCCACATCCCACCCCACCCCAGATAGAAAAGACCACAGTGCAGAACCTCTCAGAAGCCGACTACACACTTCTAATGACTGTTGTGGTCTCTTTCAAAGCCCCCAAGCCAGCAGACACCATTACCCAAGCCACTGTATCACTTACAACTGCCTTCTACCAGCACCTTCAAGACTGCATGGATGAGGCAATCCCAAACAAAACACAGACTCGTTGTACCAGAGGCAAGCGTCCAGTGTGGTGGACCTCAGCCATAAACAAGCACTACAACACAAGGAAGGAGGTACTACAAGATAGAGCGATATCCGTGGAAGGGTAGACACCCTGCTCAATATAGGTGAAACACTGAGTTCCCCATGAAATCATCCAAGGCGAATATTGGGAGTAAACCCACTAAGGGCTCACGGGACAACAATGAGGCCTTTTATACATACGTTACACACCTGGGAGGAAACTCCCAGATATGCTCAGAATAGGCTCAGAATGCTGTAAATATCACTGAACCTACAGACATTGCCAACATACTGGCTGACAGGTTCAGTGCAGATTTCTCCTCCCACCCCTCCACCACAACTGGAGAGATATGTATGAAAGAGGATTGTAGCCCCCCAAACATCTCAAATGCTCAGGTGGGAACTGCTCTATCCAAGGGAAAGGACGCAGCATCCATGGGACCAGATGGTGTCCCTGGTTTTGTGCTCCATGAACTCACTCAGATAAGAATTAAACCCGCAGTCAGGGCAGCTGTATGATCTTAGCCTCAACTCAGGATATGTTCCCAAGGAGTGGCATATGTCAATGGTGGACCCACTTCACATGGGGGTGCCTCCACCGACCACGGAAACTACCATCCCATCAGCTTGACAAGCAGGGTCTGCTAAGCTATGGAGAAGATCATAATGGAAGTCATAGATGAGGACATAGGGGACTTGCAGACATTAGATCCAACCCAGTTAGGCTTTGTTGAGGGCAGATCATGCCTTTTAAACTTGGTTGACTGTTTCATAACAGACACCAAGTCCATTGACAAGGGCAAGGCACTCCACACAGCCTACCTTGACCTGGCAAAGGCTTTCAACACAATACCCCACTCGGGTATCATTGAAAACATCACCAGCTTAAATGTGAACCCATACATCACAAGATGGGTTGCAAACCGCTACGTGACAGAACAGACAGGTTCAGACTTGCTGGTGCCATGTCACACTCCACAACTGTCACAAGTGGTGTCCCACAGGGCTCAGTCCTGGGCCCACTATTGCTCAGCATCTACTTTTCAGAAGTACAAGCAAACACAGCAGGATTATGGCTGACAAAGTTTGAAGATGACTGCAGACTGGGAACCATAGTTGGACACCCATCTGACACAGACATCCTTCAGAAGGGTGTCATAGACACGGATAACTGGTGCCAGAGCCATGGCCTTACATTACACACTAAACAATGCATAGCCATACCCTTTGGGAAGAACAAGGTTACCACTAGTTCCCATGTAGGTGGCAATCCTCTAAGCACACAGGAGGTTATCAGGGACCTGGGCACCCAGGTTGAGAGTAACCTTTTGTTTGACACTCACGCTGCCAGGGTAGTTAGGTAGAACTTCTACATTGCCCACCTCATCATGCAGGGATTCACATCTAGATCCAGGGAGGTCATTGTTCCCTGTACTCTTCACTCATCGGACCATTGATTGAGTGCAATGCCCCATTCAGCATGTATATGACCCGACACCTATGGCAATTGGATGGGCCCACAAATTCCTCGACAGGAGGAGAAAGGGTCTCAAACATATTTCTTATGCTGCCCGACTGGAGGAATTCCAGCTTGATTCCGTGACTTACCGTCTGCTCAGAGGTGACCTGTGCCTGACATCCAAGGCCATGTCCAAACCTGAGTTAATGTACACGCTTCACCTCAAGACCTCTACATCCATCAGAACTACAGTGGCAGGAGATTTAAACCTCAACACAGATATTAATAGGATGTGCTGGAGGGACAGATTCTTCAACCAGAGAGTCCCTATGCTGTGGAACAACATCCTGGTACATGTGAGGCTGAGTACCTCACTGGCTTTATTCAAGTGAGATCTTAATCAATGGATGGGAGATTGCAGGTATGCCCCAGGGATAACCTCAGTATCACTGCTTGTCAGAGGCACAGCAATATAATGGGCAAATTATCCGTCAGAGTGAAGGTGCGGCAGACTCCACGGAACTCTGGTCTAGGCTTATAAATGCCCTAGGGCAGATAGCCTAGTATGAACCTGTGAACCTGTGAACATAGGCCTGGGGCAGTTGCTGCTATTAGGACAGTGGTCTGCAGCAATCTATATAGTAGTAGTCAGTTTTAGCCATTGGTGTTTGACCATGGCTAATGCATGTTGCTTCTTGTTGTGGTAACAACAGGGGTGTGTGGTTATCCATGCCATTTATTGGTAGTCACCCTCATTTTGTATCTTGTTCCATGTTTTTGCACATGTACATCACTGTATGCGGTGTGACCCTGGTAGTGTCAGGGTGCTGATGTGCGCTTTGACCCTGTTTTCTATTACAGCACTGATATGTGCATTCCGTATACTGTGTGCATTTACACTGCACACATCTTGCTGTTTATACCTTTGGCATTGGGTAGCATTACATCTAGGTTCCTATCCCTTGTGATAGCTATGAGGTGGGTTTGTGTTTTTGTGGTTTATGATTGGTGAGGGTGGATGTTAGTCATGGTCCTCAGGTGTGCATATGATACATGGTATTACATTACTTAACACATGGCATTCATGCCTCGGGTGGTGCTGCAGGGCTGCCTCTGTCGGATGCACATACTACACTCCCTGTACATTTGGAAGCAGGTTGTGTCATGTTAGGCATCCCTGTTACTGTATGAGTGAGTCAGAGTGGGTATCGGTCCCAGTGTTCCTACTGACCAAGCATATGTGCTATGCATTGCCTCTTTGCCAAGGCCAGGGCATACTGGGCACGCCTCCTTCTGCCTACTGGGACAAGGTCAGGTTGTTCCTCCTCCAAGTCACCCCCTGCCTGTGGTGGCCTTGGCAATGGTGGGGGGATGTTTGGCCCAGCCCTATGCTGGTCCTGCTGCAGCTGTTTCCACAGGATCATATTATGTAGCATAGCACATATCATGATCATTTGGGTACATGTAGTTGGTGTGTACTGCAAAGCTCCACCAGACGTGTCCAGACACCGGAACCGTGACTTGAGCAGCCCAAACACACGCTCTATGATATTACGTGTTTGTGCGTGTGCCTCATTATGGCGTTCCTGTTCGGGTGTGTGTGCATTTCTGATGGGTGTCATCAGCCACGGCTCAAGTGCATAACCAGCATCCCCACTAGGTGTCCGTGTGGGAAGTCCCCATTGGCAAATGATTGGTACAGCTGCGTCAGATGCCAGATGTGGGAATCGTGGCAGCTCCCAGGGCAGCCAGCACACACATTCATTATTATGCCCTGGGCATCACACACGACCTGGCAGTTGATGGAGGGGTATCCCTTGCGGTTAATGTAGACTCTACCCCGCTCACCGGCTGGTGCCTTGATGCGTATGTGCGTGCAGTCTATTGCACCCAGCACCTCAGGGTATCCCGCTATTTGCTGGAAGAGACGTATTGCTGGCCACAACCTCACGGTCACTAGGGACATATATATGATCACTGACATGTGGTGACATGGCATCCAGGAACTGGTGCAGTACCCTGGAGGCTGATGCCTGTGATATCCCCATCATATCGCCAGTTGGTCTCTGAAAGGTACCTGTTGCTAGTATTCTTAGGCCAACACATACCTTGGTTTCCACTGGGATGGGTTCCCCTCTGTTGGTTCTGTGTGTGAGGCGTGGCCTGCACAGCTCAACAATCTGCTGCAGGAGCTCTCTGTCCACTCTATAGCGTTCTACTATCTCCAGCTCATGTAACCCATGGTAGGTGACCCTAGGCCTGTATACTCTTCTCCTTCTCCTCACTCTGGGTTGTCTGTCAGCATCTGCATTATCACCACCCTCAGCAATTCGCCTATGTCTGATTATAACAGCTATGGCAGCCCCTAGCATTTCTGCTCTGAGTTCAGCTTTTTCAGGTTTCAATTCTGATAGCTTAGTTTCTGGCAGTATCTCTTGTGAGAAACAGCCTGCACTGCTCTTTGTTGTGTTTTAAGTGCTGGGTTGGGCTTCTAGTCTGCCTGTGTAATTGCCTGCTTCTAATTGTTTCCACCAATTAACTTTAGTAGTATCTTCTGGCAGTGTCCTGTATTTTGGTTGTTTCCTATTTCCTCTCTGTTTCCTGAGGGGAGCAATGTGCACACCGGCTTAAACACGCTCACAGTAACTTAAACGCGTGTACACATCCCTACACGGTGTTACACGCCAGACACATCCTTACACGGTGTTAGCTAGGCTGATTCATGCTAAAACGCCAAGACACCGCCTTACACACGCGCCACAAGAAACCGTTGTAAACAGTTTGCAACATGCTCCGACATGTTGAACCTGCCTTACACGCCGCACACGCCAGCGCATGCACGTATATCAAGAAACTTAGAGTGTAGGGATAGCGTATGCCCTCAATTTCTTGACATTCCTAGTGTTCTGTTGGGACACACCTCCCTCCCTGATGTCTGTCTGTCATCTCTTACCTTACATTGCCCTCCAATCTGGTACATTTCTTTCTATCCTTCCCCCATGATGTCACCTACCTCTTACTCTGTTCCTCCCCTTCTCTAACTCTTACACTACTCAGAAAGTGCTCATTACTTATGTGGCAGTGTGATTCAGTATTGTAACCCTCATTTACATAGGATTGCCTAGTAATGCTTAGTTACATATCTTACACGGAGCTTCCCCCCCTTGACAACCACTGAATGGAGGCCATATTGTTTTTGCTCTGCAAGTCCCTCCATTGACATTTCATGTAATATATAAATCCCACAATTGTGGGCTTATAAGCTTCGGTTTTCAGTTTTAGGTAGCGCACCCGGTTTGCGCGGGTGTGCGCTACAGTCAAACACATAAATCCGTGAAAAAAAAAGTTATATAACTCTTATATGCAACACATTTTCATGCCAATGGCCACATATTTGGCCATTGGCATGCTTAATGTAACAAATGCACCCTTTATTTGGAGCTGACATAGCTCCGTTTTTAATTTTGCAGAACTGTACTCAGTTGTCAGCTGAGTACATTTCTGCAGCTAACACATCCGTTACACGGACTGGTTTGGGCTTCGTGGATCGCTCACATACCTCATTTGCATATCTTGGAGCTGCAAATGAGGTATTGAGCATTTCCACGCCCACTCCGTGTAAGAGACGTGTTAGCTGTCTCTTACATGGAGATTTGGGCTGTTGCTGAATCAGGAGGCTTACACGGAGGCTTACACTACTCTTAAACTCCGTGTAAGCCTTCCTGAATCTGGCCCAACATTTTCTTTCACTCTGTCTCTGTGTTTCTGCATCTCCCTCTTAGCCACTTGGCCTAAAATATTAATCACAGGATTATCCTTCATCACAGTGAGCTGCTGTTAATCTGCACCGACTTCATTTCTCATACAACTGGTGATGTTTAATATTGATTTTTCTTTCTGCCACAAGAGACAATTAATACAAGTTTTGTTCTAATATTTCAGCATGATCCTCATAATAAGGAGTTTAATACATACACAAAAACAATTCTCAGCACTACTACCTTTAAAGTAAGTGGATGTCGACACACACTGCATCTACCATTGGAATATTCCTGTGATATAAGTAACAGTGTACTGGTGTGGTCAGAAATGACATTTATTTTTCGTGGAGCTGTGCACATTTTTTTTATTTGTATTCCAGCAGCATCATTGCCTCTGAAAGGGCAATTGAAGGGTGAAGGAGTGTGGTAGGATGAGACTGACTTCAGTGTAGCAAAGGTCAGGTGTTTCTCAGCTGTATGTATGCATCTCAAATACTAGCTCTGAAAATCTGTAAAATGAAAGTATTTGTAAGTGCAGAGTCCCTTTTGTAGCTTGTCACGATGTACACAACCATAGTGCTCAAATAAAAACTGATAAAGTTTTGAAGAGCTTCATTTACTTCCAGTATATCTTTAAGTAACACTAGTTTACTGAATATTTAAGTTATTTAGTAACTGCATGATGCTGAAGGACCTTTTGTTGTGTTTCTGAGTATATTATTTTACGCCGTGGGATTCATATACAGTGGATATAGAAAGTGTACACACCCCTGTTAAAATGCCAGAGTTTTGTGATATAAAAAATGAGACCACAATAAATCATTTCAAAACTTTTCCCACCTTTAATGTGACCTATAACCTGTAAAATTCAATTGAAAAACAAACAAATCTGTTAGGGAAAAAATATAAAAAATAAAAAGTACAATAAGCTGGTTGCATAACTCTGCACACCCTTAAACTAATACTTTGTTAAAGTACCTTTTGATTTAATTACAGCATTCAGTCTTCTTGAGTAGGAGTCTTATCAGCATGGCACATCTTGACTTGGCAATATTTGCCCACTTTTCCTTGGAAAAGCACTCCAGATCTGTCAGATTGCGAGGGCATCTGTTGTGCACAGCCCTCTTCAGGTCACTCCACAGATTTTCTATTGGATTTAGGTCTGGGCTGTGGCTGGGCCATTCCAAAACTTTAATTTTCATCTGGTAAAACCATTTTTTTGTTGATTTGGATGTATGCTTGGGGTCATTATTGTGTTAAAAGGTGAAATTCCTCTTCATCTTCAGCTTTCTAGCAGACGCCTGAAGGTTTGTGGCCAAAAGTGACTGGTGTTTGGAATTTTTCATAATTCCCTCCACCTTGACTAAAGCCCCAGTTCCAGCTGAAGAAGAGCAACCACAAAGCATGATAGTGTCACCACCATGCTTCACCATGGGAATGGTGTTCTTTTGGTAATGCGAAGTGTTGTTTTTGCGCCAAACGTACCTTTTGGAATTGTGGCCAAAAAGTTAAACATTGGTCTCATCAGACCATAACACATTTTCCCCATATGCTTTTGGGAGACTTGATGTACTGTTTTGCAAATTTTAGCTGGGCCTGGGTGTTTTTCTGTGTAAGAAAAGGCTTCAGTCTTGCAACCCTACCCCATAGTCCAGATATATGGAGAATATGGGAGATTGTTGTCATATGTAGTACACAACCAGTACTTGCCAGAAATTCCTGTAGCTTTTTCAGTGTTGCTGTAGGTCTCTTGGCAGCCTCCCTGACCAGTTTTCGTCTTGTCTTTTCATCAATTTTGGAGGGAGGTCCAGTTCTTTGCATCGTCACTGTTGTCCCATATTTTCTCCACTTTTTGATGACTGTCTTCACTGTGGTATATCCAACGCTATGGAAATTTTTTTGTACCCTTCTCCTGACTGATACCTTTCAACAATGAGATCCCTTTGATGCTTTGTAATCTTTCTGCAAACCATGGCTTTTGCTGTAGCAGGCAACTGCGTAAATGTCATGAAAATCCTACTAGGACAGCAGGACTTTACTTGGGGTTAATCAGAGTTTTTTTAATTGATGGTAGGTGTATACCTAAGAAGACTGAATGCTGTAATTAAGTCTAAAGGTGCTTCAACAAAGCATTAGTTTAAGGATGTGCACACTTATGCAACCAGCTTGTTGTACATTTTTTATTTTTTATATTTTTCCCCTAACAGATTTGTTTGTTTTCAATTGAATTAAAGTTCTGAAGTGATTTATTGGATCTATATTACCATATCGAATGGTAATAATGCCGAACGCTCATATGAGCGAATATTCACGAGAACGAACTTGTAATTTTGGGGTCGCAGTACAGTGAGGATTGGAATATTTGCACTTTCCTAACTGTAGTGCGACCTCGTAGTTGGAATATATATTCAGCAAGATCTTTCTCGTGAATATTCGCTCATATGAGCGTTCTGCATTATTACCATTCGATATGGTAATATAGACCCGATTTATTGTAGTCTCATTTTTTTATCACAGAAACCTGGCATTTTAACAGGGGTGTGTACACTTCTTACACCCGCTGTTGAGGCATACAGTGAACTGGGACTTCATTCCCCCCATTAAAATGAGTAATGCAAAACAGTATCATTATTTTAATGAACTATGGAAGTATCAGCATTACAAAACTAAATCAATTGGCCTTCTGACAATGGGGGGCCAGACTAAACATTCTTTGCTAAATGGTAATACTAAAGTAGCTAGGTCTGTGGACCAAAGAGAGAAAGTCCAAACAGTGACCCAGATTACCTTGGATCAGCTGCATAACTTGAGAATCATCGGACATTCAAGGCTACTGAGTCTTATGACCATTGCACCTTTCAAGTCCCCACTCTAAAGTATATCTCCACTCTCATGAAGGGCTAGCCCAGGCAGCCTGGGAAGGGGGGGTTATCCATGTCTCAACTGAAATATGATAGCATATTACACAGCTTTATCTGCAGATGGAGTCTATTCTAGAGGTGAGGAAGCTGCTGAATAATGAACGTGTCTCTCCACCTTCTTATCGATCTACTGAAGAAGGTTTAGATCCCTTGTTCTGGTATTTGTTGGACTGCTTGATTTGCAAATGTACAAGAGATCCTGTTGTGCTCAATCCTTGATTGCTAGGAAGACAAGACCTAGGCCTCCTGTGGGGAGCCTAGAAGACACAGATAAGAGGGACAGTGCTTCTAGTCTTTTCTGGTAACATAGGGATATTAAAACTTTGATCCTCTTCTTAGGAACCTCTACAATCTTTCCAACTATTTGAGGTACATCCCAAAGGTGGTAGTGTATTCTTTGATTGGTCTGATCAGTGCTAAATACAAGGGTACAATAACATCTTTATATATGGATGGTATTCCCTCGATGATCAGCTACAGCAAATAGAAGGATTTCCTGACAACCACTGCCATATGGTGATCAAAGTAGAGCCTATGTTCTCAGGTCTCTGCATTTACAATTTAAAGTGGGGAGATGGTGGATCCAGCCGAAGAAGGTAGGAGTGAATGGCAGATGCAGGCCTTCTAATCCTGAGGGAGGGAGCATCTTAGTCTGTTACGGTGGTAGCACCTTTTGGAGGCTGAATAGTGGAGCAGTACCTTATAAATAGACAAGGACAAACACCAACCAAGCAGTGTATTCTCACCCTGAAAGCAGCATAGGTACATGCATAGAAGTACATGCCAATAAGGCCTGCATTATTGGGAATCACTTCCCAGGCTGCTGTCATGGTAAATGGTAATGGTGGTAGAGAAAGCAGAAAATTCTGATAGCGGCATCTTCTGTTGACTGGAGCTGCTGAGGAAAAAGGGCAAAGTTGATATTCTGCAAACAGTGGGAAGAAAACACTTGTAAGGATAAATTGTAGTAGAATAGTACATGTCCAGTCAGGCCATGCCGAACACATTCATATGTGATATGTCATTTATTAAAAAAAAAACAAAAACAAAAATACGTCTACTGCCAAAGCGTCTATTTTACAGTTTTCCTGCCTTCATATGTTTAGAATACCAAGCTGTTTAGCTTGCTTGGTAAAGATATTATATTTGTGTGGACATTAGTGGTAAGCACAGTGGTGCAATGGATAGTTTTGTCACCTCACAGCAAGAAGTTCCCCGTATGATTCTTGGCTGGGGTACCTTCTGTCTGGAGTCTGCATGTGCTCCATGTGTCTACAAGTGTTTCGTCTTGGTGCTCCAGTTTCCTCCCACATTCCAAAGACATGCAGTAAGTGGATTGGACACTATAAATTGCCCATAAGTGTGTGTGTGTGTGTGTGTGTGTGTGTGTGTGTGTGTGTGTGTGTGTGTGTGTGTGTGGTGTAGAAGAAATACCTTGGTAGGACTTGCCACCTAGCGGTGTAAGTCGTGGCTCTAGACGATTGTCACTGTTGAAGTGACACCCCAACCGCATGTGCAAAAATGGGAAAAAGGGGTTGTGGATGGATGGATGGGTTAGTGGGAAATAAGAAAACTTCCAAAGGTGAAGATGACCTCTGTTCTAATTCTTAATATGTTGCTGGGTAATCTGGATAGTACTTTGTGTATCATATCGAGTGCTGTTGCACGTAAAACATACTGACATGTTCATGTGTACCTGCCATCCTGATGAGAAGACTATTTAGCCTCTCTTTCTAGGTGTCTGAGACTGGACTTTGCTACTGACTTTAAGTTTGTTTAGAGCCTGTCTGGTTGGAAACAGATTATCAAGTAGCTTACAAGAACCCCTTGTTAGTTATTTTACCCAACTCCTAACACTGCATTTGGATGCATCAATTCACAGGAGTTGACAACTTTCAGTTAAAATTGCCTTTAGGTCAGTCACAGTTCCACTGAGTCTGTGCCATCTTTAGTTTTTTGTCTTTCTGTCCCTGAGTGGTGTTGGCCTTTGTTAGCTTTTTTTTTCATATGTGGAAGACTTCCACATCTATATTTTTCATACTAACATCACGCATTTAGATTTTCAAAATGTCGCAATAGCAACTCTAGACAAGTATGTCAAACACATTTTCAAAAGGCTTCTATAATGTTTTTATATTAGTGAAGAAAGACTGTAATACAACATTGTATTTTCCCCAGGGTGCCTCATCTAAGAAGCATTATGTTCCTTTACTATGGTCTTAACCTGTTTTTGGCCAACAGACATTTTGTGGACCTCTTGTTTGTCTAGACCATTGGTTGTTGCCCTTGCTTTGTAATTTATTTCCCTGTTCCCAGAGGCAGAAGCAAGAGCTAGATGATATGGTCTAGGGAGGGGTACTTTTAAACATGTGAGCCAGCAGTTGTTTTCTCTGCTACCCTAACTTTCCCAAAGCCACTGTACAGGATTAAACTTACGGTATACCATATTAGTTGTGTACACGTATGCTGCTTTTTATTTTGCACAGGGTAAATATGTTGTAAATCAGATCAAGCATGCGCAAGATCCTTATTTGGCCTGATGCTTGCTCTGACCTCCATCATTGGATCATTGTGTAGGGTGCTTCTCTGTCCATCTCCCACCAATATGAAAAAAGATCTGGCACTTATCTATTTAGATTCCTCAACCAGCTTATTATCTATCGCTTGGGTGAAGATCTGTCCCAGGTTGCCAACAATGCATGCAGATGCCTTGCTTCACTTCCAGTTGACTGGCCACTGACCTTCCTTTTTGAATTTAATTTAACCAGGGTGGAGGTGGCTGTAAAGTAAATTCTGTAACCTATGTCAATGTAGATAGTCTGCATCCTTCTTAAAATACTGTTCTATTAAATGCTATAACACATAGTGTGTTAGGACTGGAGGCTTCATACCCTCCATTATAGTACCTGTAAAATGTCTTTTATTTAGAATAAAACATCTAATTTTTATAACTCTTTCCTCGTGCCTGTTGACCATCAAGCCTCTCCTCGATATGCATAACCTTATCTTGGAGGGGGCATCATCCAGGTAGCTGTATGGGTGCTTTGTCCTATCGCTGTTATCCTGGCAGTGAGAAGAGTGTTTATTCATTTTCTGGATTAATTGCACCCCTGCTGGTGATGTGAGTACTTGCATCACAGTAAGGGCTGCCTATGCTCCCTTGTCTATGCATGCATGCTCCCCCCACATATACCAGTCGAATCTACCATCAGTGGCTTGAGTGGCCATGTCCACATCTTCCTGGCACAGAATTCCCGTATCATGACAGGCTTTTGCTGTTCAGCTGAGACTCTGACATCAGAGAAGAGATTAGAGATGGATGGGAACCACCATCTCTTACCCCGAGATGTGAACATCCCGTCCTCCCTGCCTCTGCTGTCAGGTGTTTAAATAGCTAGATGAACTAGGGCCACGTGGACTGTAGGCAGGGCTTTATCCCTCTGTCACAGATACAAAAAAAAAAAACATTTATTTATTTATTTAAATCACTTTTAAGTTTTTCAAGCTATTTAATAACAAACAACATAAAGTAAAACAGAATGCAGACCGTTGAAATGTGTGGAAGGAAACAATAAATTTAGCATGTAAATATAAGAAAAAATAGAAAAAACAGGAAAAATACCAAGGATAGTCAACCTCCTCCGAGTTTTTTTTCATCCTTTGATCTGATATATTAATTTTTTTATTTAATTTAAAAAGCATTTAAGAACTGCTTGGCTTCCTTTAGACAGTGTTCAGCATTAATATATTGGTGATTCATCCACAGAATGGAAATATATTATTCAAATAGGGCAGATATGATCACTGTGAGGGACTATACCTTTGCTTTTCTAGCTCATTAATTATCATCAAGAAGCTAAGGTTGAGTAAATAAATACATAGATAAATTTTAGTTTATTCCTAAATTATCTCAGTAAGGAAATTCAGTATACTTTTAAGATATTTGCCACATCTTTTGTACAATCCTTATGAAGGCCATCATCTTTGGAAAAACTGACCAATTTAGAAGGAGTGCAATAAGCATTATAATATAATATAATATAATATAATACTGTGTATAAAGTAGGTTGGAAAATTAGAAGTTGTTCAGACAGCTTAACCATAAAATTTCCTGATTTAGTTGGTGGGTCAGTCCCTAAAGTATATCTATCCTAGATATTGGAATACTTCTTGGGTTATTACTTTGTGAGTAACACTGTGTACATTTAGCAGTCCTGCATGTTATCTGTATTAAATGCCGTAATTTTACAGCCCTTATCTTTAGGGACAGGGTTCCAACTTTATGATTTATGTGGATACATATTCATGTTTTCAGTTCATTTGCACTAGATCAAATTTGCTGTAGAAGTTCTGAAATTCATAATGGAAGACTTTAAGATGTAGCATTGTTCTTTAGCAGACTAATGTCAACTTTACATAAATAACATTACCTAACAAGGTATGCCTATATCCACAGACTTGCGATTTATCCGCAGAAGATGGGTTGCATAGGAAGAGCAGTTTAGCTCTGCCCTCAAAAACATTCTGGCTATAATTCCCTGATAAAGTCATAAGGTTGATTAGGAGGATATATGAGGGATCAGATGCAAATATTAAAGTGCGTTGGTTCCTCTCTGGTAATTTCTGTTTGAGCAGAGGAACCAGGCAGGTTTATTTGCACTATATTTAAAACCATAGGCAAATAAAGTAAGCGACTCAGACATTCAAGGATATAATTGGTATGGTGGTCAAGAAGAACTGGCTGTATTTGCAGATGATATTTTGTACATAATAAAACCAGAAAGATACATTTCAGTGTTGTGGAACATTTTGAGGCAGTTTCACATCTTTTCAGTAGGCAAAATTAATGAAGCTGAAAGAAAGGCAATAGCTGTAACTTATTTACCCACACATGAATTGGTTCAGCAATATCCATATTTTTGGGGACATAATAAAATGAAGTACTTAGGAGTATGGGTTAAAAGGATTCTGGTGTGGCAGCTAAGGATATGTGGGAAGAGACTAAACAAAAAATAATACAAAAACTGAGAAATTGGAAGCTCTGTTATATGGATAGTAAGAGACAAACAATTGAAATGTTTTAGTCCCTTTAGTTTTATACACAGGTCAGACATATTTTTATCAGTCAGAGGAGAAGTTGTGGATAGCAATTAATAAAGAGTTGAAGGAATTTATTTAGGAGGGGAAGATGGCAAGAGTCTAGTGGGATAAGCTGATTCTTCCAACTGAACAAGGTTGTTTTGAATTACCCAATTTGAAAGGGTATTTCAGAGCTACACAGTTAAGGCTCCTATATATAGCACAAGCAGAAACCTGTAAGTCAAAGTGGAAAGGGATGATGATGAAAAAGGGGAGACTGGGATTTTTGGATGCAGATAGTTAAGGAGAATAGCAATAACCATGCAGAATATTATAGCCATAAAGTACCAGAATGTATTCCAAGAACTAAGCCAACATGGGAATGGACAAAGGAGATTCTATAGATAGGGATGACTGCAATTAGGGATACAGACAGTAGGCAAGAGGGGGCTGGAATTTTTGGAGAAAACTGGTAAAAGAACCAATCCATAAAGTATCAGAATGTATTCTAAGAACTAAGCCAACATGGGAATGGACAAAGGAGATTCTATAGATAGGGATGACTGCAATTAGGGATACAGACAGTAGGCAAGAGGGGGCTGGAATTTTTGGAGAAAACTGGTAAAAGAACCAATCCATAAAGTATCAGAATGTATTCTAAGAACTAAGCCAACATGGGAATCGGAAAGGCGATAGGGATGACTGCAATTAGGGATACAGACAGTAGGCAAGAGGGGGCTGGAATTTTTGTCGAAATCTGGTAAAAGAACCAAGGTATTGGGAGCAAATAGAGAGGGAAAGGTAATAGAATGGGAAGAGGCCAAGAATTTATTTGTCCTTATAAACCAAGGAAAGATGAACACAGGGCGATTGTAAGCACCTGCTTCTATATTACACATACAAATGTTAAAAACAATAAAATGACTAAGCGCTTTTGCCCATTAATTATCATCAGTCTTAATGGGTGAAAGCGCTTAGTCATTTTATTGTTTTTAACTTTTATATGTGTAATAAAGAACCCATTTCTTATGATCGCCCTGTGGTCATCTTTCCTTGGTTTATAAGGTCTAAGAGAGGAGTTTGAGAGAGGTTTTTAAGGTTCCAAGAATGTATTTGGACTGCAGGATAGAAATTGCCTTCCTTATCATGGACTGATATCAGAATATAGGCAAAGAGAAAAAATAGGTGCATCCTAAGTGAAAGACCTGCACTGGTAGAGTTTGAAGTAGACTGTAGAACAACAGCTTTTGTTAAAGGAATAATCAGTAGGGCGTACAAAATATTATATGGTAGAATCAATTAGAGGAGGTTAGAAAGGATTGGAAATAGAGATTGGATAAGAAATTCACAAAGAAACAATGGGGGGATATATGTATGTCTCCCAAATATGCAATAAAGTCTAGAGGATTTAGGGTCTTTGCTTGGAAGTGATTACATGGGTACGTATATATAATTTTTTCTCAGGTAGACCGCAAATGTTGGAGGTGTGAGGGGGAAGAAAAAGGTAATTGGGAACATATTTTCTGGGGGTGTAAAGAGTTGGCAAACTTTAAAGATTCCCTGCAGACTCCTCTGGTAGAGATACAGAGTGAGGAAATTGATGTAACTAAGGAAATTATTTTTTGAGCTATGATACAGAACCGGAATTGCTTAGACATACTAAGGACTTGCTGAGTCTAATTATGGTGGCTGCCAAAAAAGCAATTACTAGAAAATGGAAATCAAAGTCTAAACCAAGTTTATTAGAAGTAGTGAATATACTAACAGAGATAAAACTAGCTAGAATAGAATTGGGATCATTAGTAAAGGGTAGGAGAAAATTATATAGAAAAATATAGGAATTATGGGAACACTACTTGCAGAGGAGGAACGAGGTTTAAAAGAAGGCAGGATTTGAATGAGTTATGTGATGTTTGACAATGACTGAATAGATTATAAGTTATGTATAATGTTTGCACTACAGTTGTGTCAAAATGGTTTGTGATGTATAACGCTAGGAACTAAAATTCTGTCAGCATGTTTTTTTTCCATTAATATAAATGTATGATTGCCTATGTCATATGGGATAATTTAGTAAAGACGTTTCTTGATTAAAAAAGAAAAAAAGCATTCTGGCTATATTGAAAGGTTCTTTGACAGACACGTATGCTTATAGTATCAGCTACTTTTCATATGCTGTAGCCTGTAGTATTTGTGTAAAATAGTTGTATTAAAAGTTGCATCTGAATGTTTTGGATTTACAGAATGTGAAGATGTAATAATACTTTATATTTTTCTATATTGTCGGCATAGTTTTAGTAATAATTCATAGTTGTATCACTTGAAATTTTTAAGAATTATTATTTCAATTGTCTGTTTTCCTCTTACAAAGTAACATTTGTTTTAGAGGTCCTGCACCTGTCTTCATAAAGCATTACTGAAAATTACAACTCAGAACCTTTATGAACTTGCATTTTCTGTTTTGAATCCATGCTACAAACTCCATTATGTTTCAGTATTTTAAACAATTAAGTTTACTTGCAGCATCTGGGGCACTAGTTGGAGCTTTTTGATACTGTTGCTGAACCATTAACATATACCAACTAGTGACCACTATATAGATTGGTTTAGATCACACCAAAATGCTGCAGAACTTTGAGATTGCTTTCCAGAACATACAAACCAAATGTGAAACCTCATTGGTATGGGGACTGTATCTTGAGTCTTTGAATCTTTTATTGTATGTAGATACTTGAGTACTGTTAGCATATAAAGACCCTAATCTTGCCCCATAATTAATTTATTGCGTATTGAACCATGAATTTGATGTATCAGACTGCCACAATACATATGACTGCCACAATACATATGTCAAGATTCTGCCTAATTTGATGATCAGCTTGCCAGGGATTTTAGCAGTAGGACACTGCTTTCTCGTGTGAGTCAACGGCAGCCTTGTGTGCCATATATAACCTCCATTCTAGAGATTCAGTAATATGCACCATTTTGCTCCATATATATTGACATATTGCCAAGAAAGGACAGCACGGTTGTATTTGTGCATCATAGTTTTGCTCTGAATGCTAACGTTAATTCATGTTGCAAATAAAAAAATCGGTACAAGTAAAAGTACAGTGACCTTGTATCACTGGACCCAATGATTTTTCTATACCAGTTAATGCAGGTTTCACATGCATTTACCTGTTTTAATGAAGTAGATATTTTTCAGACATTCTTTATGAGCTTACAAATACTCTTACAGCTGTGCAAGGTGTAATACTTTCTGGGTTAGTTATGTTCTCATTAGTACATTGTTTTAATCTTTAATTATTAAATTCATTTTATCAGGGGAAATTGTGTCCCATAAAAACAGTTTTCTTTATATATGTGACCTTTGAGAAAACGAAGGAGAGTGAGGGAAATGTGCAAGTTTAAAACAGAGCATTTTGGAAAAATCTGTACTGTCACTGATGTTTCATTTGGAAAGAGAGCACATATACAGTTCTATAGCTGAGACTTTCAACTTTGATGGCGCATAGGATCATGCAGTATATGCTTTACTGTAAGCACTGAAATACTCTGAGGTGGACATACACCTTGATTAGTTCCACCAAGACTGTGGGATAGAACTGTGAATTTTTTTTCTCTTTCCTTAATACTGTGATGTTTATTTAATTTGTTGCTGCAGAAGACAATGTTACATAGCTAGTCATTAACTGGGATAAAAGCAGCAATTAACACCATCTTCAGCATTGCCCATTTTTTAAAGAGTTGTGTTTACTTATGGTGTAATATGTACGTATCTGAGTCTTATACTTTTGTTTTATTTTTGTTTAATATTACGTTGTTTAGGTGGTGCACTAAAATACAAGGCTGGAGAAATCACACCATTGAAAAGGTAACATGCTTGACCTTTCCATGTAATACACTGTTCCTCCATTGCAGAAAATGGCTTACCTTGGTCAGACTGAGAATTTTTTATAACATTTACTGAATTTACTGGTAGCCCCCTGTGCTATGTTTGTCTCTTTTTTTTTTTTATCATTTACTGCATTTCCGTGTGGCCTCCCTGTATCGTGTTTGTGTCACTTTTTTGTGTATAGCTTACAGCATTTACAGGTAGTCCGCTGTATCATGTTTGTGTCTTTTTTGTATATCATTTGCTGCACGTATGCGTACCCCCTCATCATGTTTGTGTTTATCATCTTTTTTTGTGCATCATTTGCTGCATTTATAGTCAACCCCCCCATGTATTATGTTTGCCTTTTTTTGTATATCATTTAATGCATTTATTGGACTCCTTTGTATCATGTTTGTGTGTCTGTTTTGTGTATCATTTATTTCATTTATAGGTACCCCCTCCCAGTATCATATTTAAGTTACGGAGTGTCTTTTGTGTATGGCATTTACTGCATTTATGGCTAGCCCCCCCCCTCCCATTTCATATTTGTGTGTGTGTGTTTTTTTTTTTGTGTATCCTTTACTTCATTTACATGTAGTCCCCCAGATCATTCTCTCCGTCTTTTTGTAAATCATTTACTACATTTATGGGTAACCTACTTGTATTATACCTGTGTGTCTTTTTTGTATATCATTTTTTGCTGTATTTACATGTAGTCCTGTTTGCTGTTTTTATGTGTCATTTACTGCATTTATGTGTTTGTGGGTCTTTTTTTGTATATCATTTACTCCATTTATGGTTAACCCATCTGTATCATGTTTGTGTCTTTTTTGGTATATTATTTCCTTTATTTATGGGTAACCCCCCCCCCATGTCATTTTTTATCATGTTTGTGTGTCTTATCAGAAAGTGGTTCAAGTTCAGTAGAACATGTGTAATTGTTTGCACAGTGTTTCTGTTTTCTAGGATTCCACTATGAGTGGACAAAAGTGAATGCACTGAGAATTGGAATCCCTGAACTGCATTCACTGAAATAATCTTGCTAAGTGTTTTTGTAGGGAGCAAGCCCCCCTGCACCTCCCCGACCTTATATATACCAACTCCACAGTTATATCAACTTGAAGAAGGAAGGGAAATCCCTCCCCGCCAAAAGGGAATCACTTCCATCACAACTCACAGATGGTGATTTCCTAAGGAGGAACTCTGCTCATTAGTGAGTTGAACCCCGGGCATTTGAAGCTGGATCATTCAGTATTCGTCCACGAGTAGGTTACTCATTTTCTTTTTGGCTTTAGACTAGGCAGATAACCTGGCATTCATTCCATGTGCATTTGAAGTGCTTCTTGGATATCTCTTATGTTAAATTTAATTGCTTTCTTTATAAAGCACATAACTAACAATATTTTACATTAAACTGTAGGTGGAAGGATGATTTTCTGGTAAGCATTCATATGTTCATAGGTTCATAGGCGGTTACTAGGCTAGAAGCCCTAGAGCCTTTACAAACCCAAGTATACCCATTTGCTCTTTTTGGGTAGTTTGTAGAACAAATGTATGAGCAGAGTGGGTCTGTGATCAACACTGGCTACCTCTGTCCATTATTTTAGGCTTTGTCCACATTTCTTGCACTAAGAGGTTGAGAGATATGCTACAGACAATTATCTAAAGTTTGACCAACATTTTCAGCAGGTAATCAAGACCACTCATCAAAAACTCAGCATGCTCTACCGCCAAAGTGTACCTTTCTGACACATCCAGGAAAACTATAGCAAAAACATACCTCCTTCCACTGTTTCTCTGTTTATTGCAAGTTCTTAAAAACCTGTATTCTGTCCACATGAGAAAACTAGATTCTTCCAAAAATAAAATAGCAAAATTTGTCACTAGTCATGCCTACAGGTGTCATCACTGTTAAGCTTTAAAGCAGTTTTATTGGCTTGAGCTAGCACATTACCTAACCTGCTCCCAACTACTCAGCCCGCAACCTAAATGATAAACTGAATAACTACCCTTCTCTTAGGAATACCCTGGTACAAAACGTACCAACCAGAGGCCTTTGATCCAACAACAAACTACTTCTCACCTCTACCAAATCCAGAAATTCAGCAGGTGACCCATGATACTCCAACTATGTTAGAAAACTGTGGAATGCTATCCTTCTATTAGACAAGTTGATAAACAGAATTGTTTCAAGCAGAGACTCTAACAACACTTAGTGTTGTTACACAAGAGTGTCTATCCTTGTATCCAGTCTTTCCTCCCTGTCAGCCACTAGTTGCAGACAATACATCTGACAAACACCAAGGGTCTATGGCTAACCAAGTTCGCAGATAACTGCAAACTGGGTGCCATTATTGATTCCCCTGCCGACATCCTGCAAAAGGGCCTCATCGAGACTGACACCTGTTGTCAAAATCATGGCCTCAAACTAAATGCCAAAAAGTGCATTGTTATCCCCTTTGGCAAAAGCACAGTACCCATGAATTACCAAATAGGGGATAGTTCACTTAACACAGAAAGTGTGATAAGAGACCTTGGGACCCAAGTGGATAGTAACCTCTCCTTTGATAACCACATTGCCACAGTGGTCAGAAAATCTTTCTACATGACCCACTCAATCACAAAAGGGTTTGCATCTAGAATTAAGGAAGTCATCATTCCCCTCTACTCATCACTTATCAGACCCCTCATTGAATACAATGCTCCATTTGGGATGTACCTCACAAGACACCTTCAACATCTTGAGAGGCCCCAAAAGTACCTCACCAAGAGGATCACTGGCCTCAAACAACTGCCCTATGCCGACCGGCTCAAGAAACTCAAACTCTACTCGGTCACATATAGCTTACTCAAAACTGTTACCCTGACTTCATCTTCATCCTTTCTCCAATATTTTGTTTGTGCTGTGTTATTTGTGCATATATTCAAAAATACATAACTGCTACATCCCCAGTTTTAATATATATTATATTTAATATTACTGTATTATTTTTTAATTTTTAATTATGTAATGTTTTCGTTAAATATGTAATGCTATTTTTCTGAGTGAAGCTTTCCTCCATTAGCCTCCACTGAAAAGGGTCAGTTGCACTTTCCCAGTAAAGAAAGGCACAATAAATAATACTATTGTCACTGAAGCCAGCAAATAGCTGCACTCTTCGGATCTGTATAATTCAATATTCCACTCTCCCATTGTTCTTGTTTATTTATTTATTTTCTCAGAGTATGCCAAAAAAATTGAGATAGTTGTTCTCCTACTAAGTCATTTTTCTATACTGGTCTGCAGCACTAGCCCAGGGAATGGAGAGGAGTCCTGACCTTCCATCATTTTTTTCAGTGGAGTTTACATACTCTTCATTGCCAAATAAATATTGGATATTGTAGCTGACGTTTCAGCTTGGCATTTTAGAAACTGTATAAATGTATGAACTTTATGGTTTAGCATTTTTATTAATGTTTAGTATAGCTAGAACCTGAAGAGAGTTTATTTTTGGAAAATACCATATGTGAAATGTCTCTGTTATTTCATACGAAGAGACTGCTAATCGTGGTGATAACCTTTCTTTAATGACCTGGTGGTTTTATGCAGTGCCTTCTATTGTCATTGATGCTGTATAACTCTTGTTTTGAACAGTTTCTGTATATTTTAAGACAAACCATGCAGTCCTGCTGACAACTGACCTTCCCCATCTGCGGTTTCCAAGAATATGTTACAAAATAAACATCCAAAAATATTTCTCCTACCTTGTCTACCTTGCTGAATTCTGCAGTGTGTGTGTGTGTGTGTGTGTGTGTGTGTGTGTGTGTGTGTGTGTGTGTGTGTGTGTGTGTGTGTGTGTGTGTGTGCGTGTGTGTGCGTGCGTGTGTGTGCGTGCGTGTGTGCGTGTGTGTGCGTGTGTGCGTGTGTGCGTGTGTGTGCGTGTGTGCTGGAAGGGGTGCTGGACACCTGAACTTTTCAGCCACAGCGTCATTTTTTTAACAGTACTAGGTGCCTGACCATTTACTGTTCTATGATTTTCACTGCTTGCTCACTGTAACCTTCCTCTAAACAAATATCTCACTCCATTCTCCTTAACATGGTTAATAACTGGTGTATTACATCTTGATTCATAATATAATCCTTACTGTCCAGTCTCTAATACTGATGGTTCTTGCTTAAAGTGCTACTCCTGTTCCTGTATTTTTTTTTTTTTTACATTCCATTGATTCTTGCCTATGTAACACCTATTATGAATTGACTAATACTATACACATTTCAGTTCTAAGCAATAACTTAGTGCCGTTTTAGGAATAATATCCAAGTGCTCCTGCCTGACGCGCATTAACAAACCTGGCTGTTCATAAACCATCTCTACCACTGCACATGAAGGTGAGGTGTTCAAACACCTACAGTACACATTGTAGGCAGTTCATAAAAAGACCAGAATGCATAATGGTGCAGATATACAAGTTAAAGAATTCCATACTAGACATCTCTAGTATGGGTTGCACCCCATAACAGCACTGTGGTGTCTGAAGATGAACAACACCAGTACACACGTGTGCACAGAAGCAGTACACAGTCCTGATGGACAAAATAAAGGGGCGATGACATCAAAGTATGTAACACGTGGCGCTGACAAGAGCAATTCTTTGCCATACTGCCTAACTTCCAGAGTGTTACAGTCAAAAGCACCATTACATCTAATCCCCGTTTCATACAACAGCATTTTAAAAAATGGGGAGGGAGAACTGCTTAAATAAGTAAGGTGAATAGAGTGATGTAACACAAATAATTAAAACTTGTCTTAGAACAACTGTGAAATAAATACAGTATATACAAGGAAGCTCACTGGCTTGCCCAACAATGTCCAGGAGTAGTATGCCTGTTAAGACCTTCAATAGTACCATGGGGGAGCTACAGTGGACTGTGTAGCCAGTAGAAGTAAGGTGCACTGAAGGCAATGATGGTGGTTCCATCAGAGGCACTCCATAAGAGCCTCAGGCCTGGGGACTTATGCTTGGATGTGCACCCTGTTTTCTCTGCAGGGATGGGCAATTGAGAAGCGTAGCTGGCTCAACTAGCACCTAGTGCTGATACCATGACCCCCCCATCCCCTCAGCACTTCAAGTGAAGAGTGGAAAAAAAACACTTCATTGTTGCTATTGGCTTATTACAGATCCACACTGCTCATCTTTTCCATTGAAGAGCCAAAAAACAAACAAACAAAATATGGACATTCCTTCTACTGGCACACCAATCAGGTGGCCAAATACACAACATGCCCCCCCCCCCCCCCACACACACACACACACACACATCTAGCTATTCAGGTCCTGTTTCTGTGCCCTGCCCTTGACCCTCCTCCATTTTATTAAAAAAATGTATATATATTTCTAATTGTTATAAACTGTAGAAAACTGCTTTCTATAAATGTAGCAAACAATTGTTACAGTTTATAGCTTGTCTGCATGGAGAGCTAGGTGCTCATTTTTTGCTTAAAAATTTCTTCTTAAAAACTGTAGCAAACTGTTTGCTACAGTTTTACACCCTGCCTGCATGGAGCAGTACAGCGCTCAGATTTACATTAAAAAAGTGATTTTTTTTTTTTTAACTTTTAAAGTGTAGCAAAATGCAGGGTGTTTGGGGGGTGGGAGGTTGGCCTAATGGTTGGGAGGGTGGCCTAATGGTTAAGGTGTTTGCCTTACAAACACAAGGTGCAGGGTTTGAGTCGGACAAGGGATAAATGGCTAAGCTTAAAAAAATGGCTCGCAAGGGCAGTTAGCTTAGTACTTACCTATGAACCTATGGTTTAGACCACATATGGAGCGCAACAGAGCCCAGGTTAGACCACAAATGCAATGTCGGTTTTTTAAAAGCCAGTATTGCATTAGAGAATAGGATCGGCTGATCGCACCTCCCCAAAACACTTTGCACCTAAAGCAGTTACCCCTCTCACCCCACCGTAGCTATGCCACGGGGGCAGTGGTGTGTGTAGACCATTCACTTGCACTGGTCAATATAAGGAGGTGTCTGCCATCATGGATGGAGAGCAGACAGGATGAATGTAATGTCTGTGGGCTTCTGGATATCTGCCAACATCCTACTCCTGAACACTGTCATGATGTCTGGTATGTGTTGGACATCCCACCCCATTCTCTCCATGAGCTGTTTGAATACCTTGTACACACACTTGAACCAACCAGGGGGTTCTGCAGCTGGCCTAACCACCACAGTACTGGCTGGATGGCCCAGCAAACCCTCACACAAATCATGTTGTACAAGTGCTGGGGCCCACTTGAGGCACAGTCCGGTCTGAAAATCAAAGCATCTCAGAACTAATAGTCACCTAGTGATCTTCATAAGATCATTATTGCTGTAATCCTTACAGATGGAATTTATCTTGCCAAGGATGCTGTACTTCTGAACATTCTGCGGAGCTTCAAGCATGTTCCTTGCATGCCATGCACCCACCTGTACCTCAGGTGGATGTGCTGATATAAGACAGATGTACAGATGCACCAAAACTCAGAACTTTTTTGTTGCTGGTCTGGATGTGTAGACTCCTGCAGTGTTGCATCTAGTTATCCATAAGGTCAGCTTCAGTACAAAGCTTTTAGGTAAGTGTTCTGTTGGAATCCTTCCCATTTCTTTAAAACTTTTGAAAGAAAAGTTGCTTATCTGTCAGAAAAGGAAAATGCGACTCTGGGTGCCAAATTTCACGTTTCCCCACACTACTTGTTTGGTTTTCTTATGGTTTGAACATGACATTAATCTGTCATGCATTTACCTTTGATGTCCATTAAAAGTAGGCCTAACTCCCTTCACACTTACATAGAGAACAAACATCTTCAGGACTTGAGTTGTGTGGCCGTGGTATTGTCCTTCTCTTTAGTGGACCTCGCTCCCTCAGGTAAAAAAAGAAGAGAATATTGTTGAGAGAGAGGTGAGTGATGATAACCAAATATTCTCCTCTCTCCTTTGGCCTGAGAATGATGACTCTGTTGAAGTGCATTTACAGCTCCTGACCAACTGTTTCTTCTGGGTCATCTAGAATGACCCCTTTGGAGGTCGCCATGGCTAAGGATACTCGCACATCGGATCAGACTGAATGTTCAGCTGGGAAATGAGAACCAAGAATCATGTTATTGGAGGGTGAGGAAGAAAGTTTACAAACTTTTAGTCAGAGAAACAGAATACAAAGGATTAGTCCAGATAAAATCACTTTAGCTAGGAGATTCATGAGACTCTCTCTCTCTCTGTCTCTGATAACCCTCCCTCAGTACTTAACTGAATAAACTACTTGGAACTTCAGTTAGGTGTCATTATTCCTCCCACAGGGAGGGTATCAGAGAGAGTCTCCTAAGTCTGCTAGCTAAAGTCATTTTATCTGGACTAATCCTTTGTATTCTGTTTCATGTCAGTCTTGTCACCCTCTAGGTCATAGGTGGGATACCAGGCCTGCCTCAAGCTTTCTGGATTACCTCTATTAATTTTCAGTCAGAGAGGATATCCCTTGGCTTCCTTGTGGAGGTCAGGCCTATAACTTCCACTCCGAATAACATATGGCTGGACACGCCAAGGAAACATATTCGGAAAACAACCCCCCCCCTACACACAATCACACACACGCATTTTTTCAAGTTAGAAAAGCAATAAAGAAAACTTGTTCAACTTTCCTGAAAGTTTGTTTAAAGCAGTTCAGTCCTTTTCAGTCTTATATTCCTGGAACCTCTTCCTCCATTTATACCCCTCATTAAAGAAAGAATTTCATCTTTCTTCAAAAGAGAAATTTTTAGATTCTTGCCATGAAGGGCTTGAGTGTGTCTCACAAATTCCCTCTACCACTGGATGGAAATCTGAGGAAGACGATATGGTATAGGTTCATAGGTAGGTACTAGGCTATTGGCTGTAGGGCCTATATAAGCCTAGCCAAACGGTACCCTGGCTATTGCCACCCAAGAAAATTATTTTCCTGTGCCCCCTTCAAGCAGAGCCACAGAAGTGATCCCTGGGGTGAATTTCCTATCTCCCATCCAGTCATCAAGATTTTTTTGAAGAGTGCTAATGAGGAGCTTTGTTTGATATAACTAGGTAGCTTGTTCCAGAGTATGGGAAGTCTCTGGGACAGGAATCTATCCCTCCAGCATGTTCTGTTTATTGTGTTATCCTCTTATTCCTCTAATGAGGAAATTTCCTTTGGGGATACTGTTGCTAAAATGACTAACTTTTTTTAGTGGGAAGGTGAATAAATTTCTGACTCCCGGAAAATATACTATGAGCTGTTGAATATGGATACCTGTAAAGTTGCTGCTGTGCCTCCAATTCTGTGGTCTCTAGAAGGTGCCTTTTCTGATGCTTCAATATCTCTAGTTTCTCAGCCTCTGGTCCCTAAGAAGTCAGACAGGTTTTATAGGGTCCCTGATATACAAGTACCTTTTTCTTTCCCTGTCTGACCTCAGCACTTGTCCAGGTGATGGATGAAGCCTGGTGGAATAATCAAGAGTCTCCTGGATAAATAAACTGTACATAATAAAAATATTTTGCAAATAATTCTGTCCAGTAACAACTATTCCTATATTCATTAACTCCTATACTCACTTTACATATACTTACTAACACTCACATTTGCAAGATAACTAGCATTCTTTGCAGACTAGTTTCACCTTTATAGTCTGTTGTCCCCTTTTTATTTTTTGCTCCACTTGTAAATATGATTGAAATTTACAAGTTAGCATCAGTGAGTGCCTAGATTTATGTACTTGTTTTATGATTCTGTTTCATGTATTATTTTATCTTTTTGTTTTTATGAATATGTTTCATGAATTATTGAAATTGTGAAGCTTTTCTTCCTTGGGCTCCAGTGAAATGGGGTTTATTCCCCAGTTATCCTTTCTTGGTAAATAAATGCAAATAACTAACTAACTTACAAAAATCTGTGTTGACCTGTTGTTATTGCTTTGGATGCTGACAAAGCTGGTAGAACCCTTACGTCTTCAAATCCAATCCAATGATAATGACAGTAGAGGTATTGCTAGGTATGACAAAAAGGTCTAACTCTGCCACTTTAGCTTTTAGAGACATTTAGTTGCCAAACCTACTTCTAAATTCATGTTAGTAGACGTGTTTAGTTCCACCTCTCAGGTAGCTAAAAACACAATCAAATCTGGATACAATACTCTGGCTACTGCCTGTAGATCAGCTGCAGTTGGTACTGCTATGAGAAGGCAGGCTTGCTTAAGATTACAGTCCTTCCTTGAGAGTGTAAAGGCCCAGTTGTTAAATGCCTCTCTTTTTTTTAAGAGCTATTTTTTAAACACCTTTAATGAATTATCACTTGTGACATACGCAAACTTAAATATTTATATAAAAGTAATCAAACCTTATTAACACATTCATATTTACAAACATTATACATCACATATATTGTTTTATATAATATAATAAAACCAACATTACATAAATTGTTCAATTCCTGCTTCTTTTAAATCTCATTTCTCCTCCAAAACATTTTTCTGCATGTGTTGTTCCCACAATTTCCATTTTTTTGTCTGTATAATCTACTCCTACCCTTTTCTAAAGATCCCATTTCCTGTTCTTTTATCTCTGATACAATATTCACTACTTCTGGTATGTTTGGTTTAGACTTTGATTTCCATTTTATAGTTATTGTTTTTTTGGCAGCCACCAACTTAACAAGGCCTGACTATGTCTAGGTAATTCAGATCCTGTGTCTCGGCACAGAAAAATAATTACCGTAGTTACACTCATTTGCTCGCAGAGTATTCCTGATAGAGTTCTCTGTAGGGATTTTTTGAAGTCTGCCAACTCATTACACTCTGAGAACATATGATCCCAGGTAGCACTTTCTTCCCCATCACACCTCCACCATTTGTCATCTACCTGAGGAAAATTTATTTGGAGTCTGCTTGAGGTATAAAAGTACCTATGCAAAAATCGTAAATCTTCTATAATTTGTTGCATGTTTGGGAGACATACATATGTTCTTCCATTGCTTCTTTGTGAATTGCTTTTTGAAGTCTCTTCCCAATCTTTCCTGTCCTCCTCTGATTGATCCCTACAGTTATTGTATAGTATTTTATATGCCACACTAATTATACCTTGTTTAACAGCAGCTTCTGTTCTAGATTCAACTAAAAACTCAACCAGTTCAGGTCTTTCATTTAATAGTCCTCTATCCTTTTCCATTTGCCTATATTCTGATATCAATCTAACCTGCAGTCTAAATGCCTTCTTGGACTCTTCCCATTCCGTTACCTTTCCCTCTCTAATTATTTTTTCCCAACACCTTGGTTCCTTTGCCAGTTTCCTCCAGTAAATTCCAGCCCCCTCTTGCCTGTTCTCTGTTCCCCTAATTGTAGTCACCACTATTGGCAGAATCTCCATTCTTCATTCCCATTTTGGGTTAGTTCTTAGCATACAAACCAAGACGTTAACAAAAAAGAAACACTGCTGAAATCTAAAGAGTACTTCGTTGCCGAAGGGATTGAATGCCGCCAACCAAGTGTAGGTTAAACAATTTTATTAGAAAAATCCAAAAGTAAAATAAGCAGTTTCATCCAATTAGTATTGAACTTCATCAGATAAGTGAAACTACAAAAAGTCACCTTTAAATAACATTATAATAAATGTGTTTGGTTCAGGCAGACAACACTCACCTCCCCTATAACACCTTAAAGTGCAAGTATGTTAAAATACTCTGTATACCTATATTGAAACTTAATGCTTAACAAGTATTTAAGCAATAAATAATATAAATATATTATATAAATATATCTAAAACCTGCACAGTTAATAAGAGTGTTTTTCTAAGATCAAGTGTATATGATTAAGTAATATGTTTAACAACCTAGAAACTAATAATATTAATATAAAAGTCAGTAGCAAATATATGGAAAGGATAGGTTTGGGGTACTAGCCTAAACAGTTAACCCATCTAGTCCATGCTTGCAGTTTTAGTAGGCAAGAGATAGAACATAAGTCATTAATACCCAGCCAGCAGTATGCATTCAACAAAGTCTGCCAGGTTAATTCTCTTATCTCTAAGTATAATGTCTGAGGACCTCCTCGAAAATTAGAAGTGACCATTTCAATTGCCATATACTTGATTAAATGTCCAGAAAATTCATGAATGTGTTTAGCCAATGCATTATTCAGGTTATTTTTTCTAATATTGTATTCATGTTTGTAAATTTGTTCACTTAATCTCCATTCTCTGTTGCCCACATAAAAGCATGGTAAGCTACACATAAAGCAATATACAGAACCCCTTTAGATTCGCAATTAAATTTATCATGAAACTTATATTTGATTCCCCTTAAATGAAAAGCATTTCCCATACAAATATGTTTACAGTAGTTAGAAAAAAACGCATTTTTTCATCTCCGGCATATAGAGTCTCTTTATATTACTGGATTTCTCTAGCATATCCTTAAAGTTGGGTCCCCTATGGCAAACAAGGACTGGTTGTTCCTCAGCTCTGTTCCTAACATTGGAATCATCCCCCCAAATGGGCCAGTTTTTATATAAAATCCACTTTAAAATTTTATAATCATTATATATGTTAATAAAAGTTGTTGCAAACTTATTATCAGTATTAGTTTTGGCTTAAGCTAAATTGTTCAACTCAGCTTCAACTGGTAAATCTCTGTTAATAATAACACACATGTGCATGTTGCCCAAAATTGGTTTAAAATAGCCGTTATTCCTCTTAACCTGTACTTCTCCCACTAATTCATTCAGTAAGTTGGTAGGGTAACCCCTTCTCTTAAACATGTCCACAAGTAGTTCTTAGTATGCTTTATGCTACTTTTTGAATATAATATTCTATTTGTTGTTGCTCTCTTTAAGGATCTGCATCCATAATTTGACTCTTTCCTTAATTCTTGAATTAACCCCTTGCTTCATCATAATCCCTTTCCACTTATTGCAGCTTATGCGTGTGTTATGTATAAGAGCCTTAACTTTGTAGCTGTAAAATATCCCAGCAAATCAGGTAGTCCTAAACATCCTTGTTCTATTGGAAGGATCAGCTTATCCCACTTGACTCTTGCCCTCGTCCCCTTCCAGATAATATCCTTCAACTCTTTATTAATTACTGTCTACAACTTCTCCTCTCGTTGATAGAAATATGGCTGACATATGTATAAAACAAAGGGACTAAAAACGTTTTTACTGTTTGTATCTTGCTATCTATATCTATAGCTAAGAGCTTCCAGTTTCACATTTTTTTATTATCTTTTGTTTAGTCTTTTCCCACATATCCTTCGCTGCCGTAACAGAATCCTTTTAACCCATACTCCTAAATACTTCATTTTATCATGTCCCCAGAAATATGGGTATTGCTGAACCAATTCACATGTGGGTACATAGTTTGCCTTCTAGCCTTTGTTTTATCTTCATTAATTTTATATCCTGAAAAAAACAGAGCTGTCTGAGAATGTTCCACAGCACTGAGATGTCCTTTACTGGTTTCATCAGGTACAAAGTAGTCTCATTTGCAAATCAAGCCGACTTTTCTTGAATACAATACCAGTTCTATTCTTGAATTGCTGAGGCACTTATTTCCTTTACTAGTGGTTCTAAATATAACGTAGATAATAAAAGATAAAGAATACACCCCTGTCTGGTTCCTCTTTTCAGACACAACACATCTGAGAGGAACCCTCACACTTTGATTTTTGCCTCCAATCCCTCATATATCCTAATTAACCTTATTATTGTATAAGGAAATGCAATTGCTTCCATTGCCCTACTCGTAAAACCCAGCTTACTCTGTCAGATGCTTTCTCTGCTTCAAGACTCGCTAACAACAACAGTATTTTCTTACATTCTGCTTCCCTCTTGATCATCATTGTTCTATTAATGTTGTCAAATGTTTGCCTCCCTTCCACAAAGACACATTGATTCATATCTTTTAATTATGGCAACAGCTTTGTTGTTAGCCATTATAGACATAAGCACTTTTTAATGTTGGTTTAAAATTGAAATGGCCTTATATATAGCTGGATCTGATGGTTCTTAACTGTCTTTAGTTATTACAGCCACCACTTCCATTTCTTTGGTCTCGCTTATTTTACCCACCATAGGCGCTTGATTCCTTCCCATATCTCCTCACACACCCCTCCAGGATGCCTGTACTGGACCTACAGACCCTAAAACTAAATGCTTGATTTCTCCAATTCTAACAATTGCCAGAGATGCCAGGCTTTCTTCCCTAGTAGTAAGAATCATATTGTCCCCTCAAAGGAATTTTACAGAAAAGACATACAAGAGCAAATGGAAGCATTTTTCTATCTGGGCGTCCTCTAATGGTCTAGACCCATTTTCAGCACTGCTGCCAAAAATCTTAGAATTGCGTTTTGAGCTTATCATGTCAAGTTATTCAACAATTAAAGTACAGTTGGCAGCCATTTCACACTTCCACATAGGATTTAATTACACTTCCATTGCTTTTCTCAAAATCTCTTAAGGCCTTTCTAAGAGGAACCTTCTTACTGAGACCTCCAGTTTGTTATGCAATCCCTCCATAGGATGTCACCATTTTGTTACAGTCTAACACAGAAACCCTTTGAACCTGCAGCATCCACAGATAATGAAGTTTCTGTCTTGGAAGACTATTTTTGGTTGCCATTACCTCTGCCAAACAAGTATCAGAACTTCAGGCACTTTCATGTAAGGCTTCCTTCCTTCTCCTTCTTCTTTCAGCTTTTCCCAGTTAGGGGTCCCCACAGTGGATCACCTGTCCCCCTCATGATTGACAGTGGAGTTTTATAGTGTCGAGTTGCCAGCCCGGCGCCCAACCTTCCACAGAAGACACATGCATGCACTCAGTCACGCCTAGGGCCAATTTAGAGTGTCAAATCCACCTACAGCATGTCTTTGGGATGTGGGAGAAAACCGGAGCACCCGGAGGAAACCCACGCAACTACAGGGAGGACATGCAGACTCCACACATAAGGCACCCCAGCCGAGGATCGAACCGGAGAACCTCTTTCTGTGAGGTGGCAATGCTAACCGCTGCACCACCGTGGCCGCCCTGGTATTTCATAAAGATAGAGTATAATTAAGAATAAACTATTCCTTTCTTCCAAAAGTGGCTTCTGTACCAAATTTAATTCAACAAATCGATTTACCATTTTTTCTCAATTTTTTCAGTAAAGGGGAACATGTACTACACACATTAGTTTTGCACAGGCAACTCAGATTTTACCTCCACCATAGCAAGAGTTATAGACAATCAGACCAATTGCTTTTATCCTTCTCCAAGACAAAGTTGGATCACTCTGTTTATAAAGTTACACTTTCAAGATGGTTAGCTAATTGAACGTGATAAAATACAGAATGACTATGCTGCTATAGGAACAAATTGCCGCCAAACCAGTTCAAATATTATTAATAAAATAAGGTAAAACAAGTGCTTTTGTCCAAAAATATTGAACTTCATCAGGTGCATAAATAAAAGAAGTGCAAGCTTAAATAGTCCTAGAATGAATATCATTGTTTCAGACTGACAACGACCACCCCCAGTATACAATTTAAAGTGCAAATTTATAACAACTCATTATTCCAGGTTTAAAACTAATTCACAACTATACATATAACAATAATAAAAATAAATATTGTGAATTCACACCAATATCAATCAAACTAAATAAATAAAAATATGTGTATAAAATATATAAAACTTTATAAATGTATACATGTATCTTAAATTTGACTGGTGTACCATATTAAAGTACTTAAGTCATCTAGTCCATGCATGTAACTTAAGTAGGCAGGAAATGGAACATACATCATTAATGCCCGGCCAGCTGTATGCATTCAATGAAATCGGCCACATTAATTCTCTGTTTTCCAAATATAAAGTCCAAGGACCACCTCAAAAGTTAGGACTTACTGTATCAGTTGCCGTATTGTATTACGAAGAATAAGTTGAACAATGCATTGGCCAAACACATTTATGAATTTCCAGGTCACTTGTTTAAATATAAATATGGCTACTACTCAAACTACTGTTTGTGTATAAATGTAAATAGAAATGTAACCACTTTGTGTTTGACTGGAACTTGGTATAATGCAGTGTAAGCAAATTGAGCTTTTCTTCCCGGGCCTCCACTGAAAATGGGTATTACCCAGCCGGACTTTCCCAGTAAACAAGGACAAACAAGTAAATATCGCCTTGCAGAAGGGCATATTGGCCAGGGAGCTGTTTGTTGTTTAATCTGGATTTGAGAGCTACTTTCACTTTGTTTTTATATTAAGAAATTCCAGGATCATCAGTCTTGTGGCAGAAGGTGTTCACCTGGTTTCTCTGAGTTGGGAAGCACTCCAGGGAGCTCAAAGAGTGGTCATGTATTGGCTAGTGGGCATAGGAGTCTGATTTGAAGCTTTTTTCTTTATTATAAATCAGGAGAGTTTGCATGGAGTTGCCTACTGCACAGTGGGGGAAAGCAGTACCCTTTAAGGAGCAGACACCTAGACAATAAAATTTCCCTATAAAGTTAGGATTAGGTGTAAAATCTGTTAAACAGTGTGACGTTGTGTGGAATTAAGCTTAGAGTAGCTAGCTTGTGCATTGAGTAACTCTACCTTAACATAGCAGCATAAAACATCTTGTCCTTAACCCCAGGAATGAACTTGTGTATAGAATAGCACTACCACAGCATAGCACTATATAAAATCTTGCCCTTAACCACAGAAACTGCCCTAGGAACTCCCCATTAAAACCCAGTCCCTAATCCTAAACAGCTCACCATATTACAGGACTGGAAAACATGTATGTACAATTTTGTAATGCCTCTGTGCCAGCTTGGTAGATTTTGGCTTATAAAGACAATGTAGCAATTGTCTCAAGTTGTCAGACAACCAGTTAATTATTAAAGAAATTAACACAGTGTGCAAGAGATGTAAACACAGAACTTCCTTGGAGGCAAACAAATCTTGCATACAAACAAGGTTGTCAAGAATACCCACACTACATTCCTCACACATACCGCTTACCACACACACAGATTTGTCTGTCTTATGCTGAGGCACTTAAAAGAAACCTTCTGAAATCTCAAAGACATCCAAAGACTCTTAACGGCAACACTGCTGTTCAGCAATCTCTAAAACGGACAACAAAAGAAGGATCAAACATTTCACATAAGCCTATAGCCAATGGTCCCCCAACAGTAAAGCCCACAATGCAAGTATATACTTTATCTAATTCTCTTGTCATTGGGGACTCATTATGTGACACGCAGATGCCCCATTCACAAGGATAGATAAGAAGAAGATAACGGTTATTCGCCCATCTGGAGCCAGGATCCGCAATATCATGTGTGCTGTCACTTCACTGAACCCCAGGTACCAATTTGATTCTATCATAGTAATTGTGGGTTTAAATTACCTGAGATGTACCTCACTAGACTATAGGAAAAGAGACATACTGGATCTTTTGGAATATTTGTCACAGACTGGTACTAGCCTTGTACTGAGCAGCATTCTGCCTTCACCAAAGATGATACCACAGTGCAAACATAAAATAATTGATTTTAATAATTGGCTTACTTTCTTGTGTCAGTCCAGGGCGTCCAATATTTAGTAAAAACCAAGACGTCTAAGGCAGTAAAGGTCCTGTTCAGACAAAATCCAGAATACAGCAAAAATCAGTCCAGGACCAAGCACGGCTCCACTTAAAAACACTTTAATAAAACACTACTAAAAACATAAAAAAGTTAGCGCTATCATGCCCTACAATAACACTTCATCAGACAACTTACAGCAGCAAATGCTCATTTTAAATACTACAATCAGTTAGTCAATGAAGCAGTTTACAATCTCTAAGGATAGGTTTTAAAGGCACTTCATGTGCCAATAGCTACGCCAACCTTGTTATGGCTAGCTGGGAGGAAGATTTGTTTTGGGTTCTCATCCTTTTTCTAAGCATTTGAGATTTTTTAGGAGGTTTATGGACGACATCTTCCTTTTGTGGGATGGTAGTCTTTCTGAATTAGAATTATTTGTTACTTACTTAGAGTCTACTATGGAATATCTTAAGTTTACGAAGAATGTAAGTGAAGTTTGCATTGATTTTTTAGATGTCCATCTGCTTAAGGGAGATGATGGGATGTTGCAAACCTCTATTTATGGAAAACCATGTAGGAAAAATACCCTGCTGCATCGGACCAGTATGCATCCAGGGTATGTCTTTAAAAATATTGCGAAAAATCAGGCTTTTAGAACGTCACGGCTACATACAAAGAATGAAGATTTTACACAGGCGTTTATAGACTTAAAAAGTGGTCTAGTAGATCGTGGTTATTCTAAGAAGGATCTAGATAAGGTAGGCTCAGAGGTGTTAGGAGCCAGGAATGGTGAGGCACAACCGTTTTATTCTTTAGATAAGGATGTTATAGCCCCAAGGAGGAGGGTAACACAGAATAGACGTATTAGACCTGTAGTCACTTTTTCTAGCAATGTTAGTGCTATATGTGATATAGTCAGAAAAAATTGGCCGATATTAACATCAGATGATAAAATCTCAGGGATAGTTGATGAAACACCACAATTCTGCTTTAGGAATGGGTTATCACTCAAGAGGCAACTTTGCTATGGAAGTCATGTGCAACAAACGTCAGTCTCAGATAGGAAAGGGACTTTTGCTTGTAGGAAATGTGCAGCATGTTCTTACATCTCAAGAGTTGAGGATTTTAACCATCCTGTTATAGATTTCATCTTTGTACCCACATTCTGTGCTGATTGCTCCAGTAGAAGCTTAGTTTATCTTGGTAGGTGTAATGAATGCAGTAGTTTTTATGTGGGGAAGATTACTAGGACATTGAGGGAGCGTTTACTGGAGTATATTAGCCATATTAGATACAAAGACACTACTAGTGCCTTATATAAACATATACAGGTTAATGATGGCCATTCTTTTAGTTTTATAGTTCGACAGTGTGTTTATACTTGTTCAAGAGGGGGTGATTTTAATAATAGAGTAGAGAAGGCTGAGACTAGATGGATAACCCAGTTACACACACATAGAGAACCAGGGTTAAATGGATATGTGCCTTTAAAACCTATCCTTAGAGATCATAAATTGCTTCATTGACTTATTGATTGTAGTATTTAAAATGAGAATTTGCTGCTATAAGTTGTCTGATAAAGTGCCTATTGTAGGGCATGAAAGCACTAACTTTTTTATGTTTTTAATATTGTTTTATTAAAGTGTTGCTCCTGGACTGATTTTTGCTGGGGTCCAATATTTGTCAGCATGGGAGGACATGGTCAACAGACCACGGTGGTTTGCCAAGGATGGTGTGCACCTGTCCAACCTAGACTTTTGGATATGGACTAAAACTTCATCCAACCCCTTTGAGCATTTATTGGGCAGTGCAAAAGTACAAAAATTACCAACATATTGAAAAAGTCTGTCTTAAGATGTTAATGCATATTGCTAGGAGCCTAAACAAAAAATAAATATGCTCTTCCAGCCCTCCCCACTCTGGAGAATGTAGACATCTCTGCCCAACACTTAGTTTAAAGCTGTAGAAAGTACTTTAGCAGTGCAAGGTTGCATTGCCTTCCACACATTTAGACCAAAAACCTCACCATGTCATGGTTAACTGCAGGTCACCATCTATGCCCCTAATGTGTCATGACTCATACCTAAACGTACTAGAGGCACTCACCATCCAACCAGACATCCTATTCATGAGTGACTTGAATTGCCCGTCTACAACTGGGAAACTTACACTGCTTAAAACTCACAGGCACAATGCTTCCTGGACTTTATTAAAATAAACACTAGCTCCAACCAGAGGATCTAATACTCACCAACAAGGGGACAGCATTGCACCCCCATCACATCCTTACTGGTGAGGTCAAATCACAAAGCTGCATCCTTTGTAGTAAAAATCAACCCAGAAAACCTACTCAAACCAGTAACAGTTAGGAACTATTTTAAGGCAAACTGCATCCTATTAAGTGACAGATTGTGAACATTCAAGGCTTCCCCTAACTCTGAGACCATAGCTACCTGCACAGAATTATTCACAGAGTCCTTATACAAATGTGAATGGCTGTAGACAGGCTGCCATACTTACCAGAAGTAAACTCAAAATGAAGACTAAAATCAAACCCCAATAGCATTCCTCATCTAAATTGGGTATATAATAAAAAATAAAAAAAAAGTTGTGGTCAGTCAAGAAAAGCAACTATCTTTAAGACAAGTGCTGTCTTATACAACTAAACAAGAAGCTAAGAGGTCTGATTAAGTCCAACAAGGCCAGCTATGAGTTCAGGATATCATAAGGCCTTCTTTAGCTATGTCTGGAGCCTTAAAGGTAACACACAGCAGTGTGCTGGACTGGTGGTGAACGGTACCACCTTCACTGTTCAGGGTGTAACACACAGCAGTGTGCTGGACTGGTGGTGAATGGTACCCCCTTCACTGTTCAGGGTGTAACACACAGCAGTGTGCTGGACTGGTGGTGAACGGTACCCCCTTCACTGTTCAGGGTGCAGTAGTAAATCTACTTGCTGATAAATTCAGCTCAACGTCATACCCACTCCCCCCATCTTCTTTGGGAGAAATGCCCTCCAACATACTTCTCCCAACTATTAGCAGGGGCCAGATGCTGACAGCACTCACGAATGCCAAGAACTCTGCCTTTATGGGTCCAGACAACATGCCAGTTGCATCTTGAACAGTCTAAAACACTACCAATCAGGACCAAATGAGACAATCTTCAACTACAACCTCAAAGCAGGCTACATTCCAAGTGAGTGGAGGACCATGACAGTCATTCCCCTCTACAAGGGCTGACCATCAACTGCCCTAGGGAACTACTGACTCATCAGCCTAACGAGCCTAGTATGCAAAGACATGGAATGAATTATCATGGTAATTATAAACAAGGACATTGGCAACATACAGACACTGGGCCCAGATGGCCCATCCAGTCTGGATTGGTTAAGGAAAGGTTGTGCCTACTTCTTTGAGAAGTCATCAAGGCAATGGATGAGGGTAAAATAGTACATAATTGCATAGCTTGACCTGATCAAGGCATTCAATACAGAACCCCACTCAGGTATTGGTGATAAGCTCTCTGATCTAGGCATAGATCCCTACATTACTCACTGGATTGTCTGCAGGCTCACATACAGGACCCCAAGAAGTCAGGATCGGTGAAACCACCTCCATCAAGAGACCGGTCACCAGCAGGGTATCTAGAGCTCTGTGCTGGGCTCACTCCTGTTTGGCATCTACTTCTCGGAAGTCAAAGCTAATGTTCAGGGTCTCTAGTTCACCAGGTTTGCAGATGACTATAAATTGAATGCTATCATAGATTGCTCCCAAGACACCAACAAGATAGTTTGACACAGCCAAATGACTGGTGCCAAAGCCATGACCTAAAACTCGATGCCAAAAATGCATAATAGTGCCCTTTGGGAAACTATCAGCCAGTATTAATTACTCCATCAATAAAATACCCCTAAGAGTCGACCTTGCAGTAAGGAATTTGGGACCATATGTAGACAGCAATCTGGCCTTTGACCAACACATATCTAAGATGGTAAGAAAATCATTCTATGTTGCTCAACATATAGTTAAGAGTAAAAATAAATCCAAATAATCAGGCGAAGAGGTAACCAGGGCATACAAACTATAAGTTCCTTTTCAATGAAAAATATATCCAGTAAAGTTGTAGAAACATAAAACAAGATTTATTTGGTGCACACACAGTAAGCGCTTTCACAGTAGCTTCTTCGGACTGTTAAAACTTGAACCAGCTCATTAGTCTGGTTTATATAGCATGTGATCTAGCTCATAAATCAATTAAGCATTTAAAGAGACAATGTTGCTAAAACCATTCACAAAACGTTAAGTCACTATGGCTATAAAAATAGTATTTATGATGGCTCAGTCATATTAGCCATGGTGATGTATATATGACATCTCAAATAACATAGTTCTGATGTCTAAACAGTAAAATAAACGAACATTGTACGTATAAATATTTGATAAGAAGCACATAATTCAATAGTTATACGCATCCTAAACAAATTTGCTTATACTGAAATAGCAGCAGTTAACATAAAAACATTGCTTTAGCTCATATTATAAGCTAATCAGAGCTGTGCTAAATAAGGAAAAATCCATTAATTCTGCACAAACTGACAGCATAGTATCTAAGCTGCAAGAGATATCCAATGGAATCTCCATTGATACTAATAAGTATTAATAAAGCAGCTCAGGGACTACTAATATAGATTTAAATGTATATTAAGTAAAATATAAAGTATGCAACAAAGCAACAAAATGTAGCTATGTTCCCATATACAATCGAATAGTAAATGAATATCTCTAATACATCTGCTAAGAGTGTGGTCTAGAGCTAAAAACATCCAGTTACTTGCAACTTAAACATCCAATATTAGCAATGTTAGGCTGCTGATTATACTGAACTAGGCATTTAAAATCTACTATGTTAAAATATATGAATAACAACCCATAACTGAGATGCATTACACCTAAAAAACATATCTATAGTCACATATACTTAAGTAATCCAATTACTGGCAATAACTATGAAACCTATGCATAGGGTCGGTGGTAACCTTCTACCCAGAAACAGAATTTAACTATAGAAGTTATTGAAATTATTATCGCCTAATCAAATGCAATAAAACCATATTCATAAATCATACTTGCATTATAGACATTGTAGATTTAAGAACATAATATTTAAATGGTATAGCTAAAATTGCATATGCTTAACTAATCTAATGGTCAACAAGACTGCAAACCTACACATAGAGTAACTGATAAATTTCTATGCAAAAACCAAGTCCAGTCATGAAAATTATCAAAACCGTCAAAAATGATCTAACATGGTCAAAAATAAAAATAATAACACCATGCCCACAGTAATTTCACTGACATTCTGGGCATTATAAATCAAAAGACATTATATAATGCCCATAATTATACTGGGGATAAATTGGGTTACTCAATAACAACTAACAGATCAAAATGCTTCATGGCTAAAAAGCTGGAAAATATACTAAAATAGCTAAAAAATACCTCTAATACATGCCCATATAGCAGATGCATACTATGTCGAAAATTAATGTAAAAATCTGCTATGTTAAAAACTACCATATGGGAAAAGCTAATATGTTACTATTCATGTCGTTAAAATACTGACGAAATTATATAATAATTGTTATATCTATCTAGTTAGGGGTGAGTGCCAGGGTAGAATCTATATTATCTAATACAAAAATTATGTAATACAAAAATTGTATATGCAGGGCATCATAAAATACAAAAAGTTTAACAATATGTAATAAATATAACTATAAATAATGTTAAAAATTCTATATTATAAGAAGTATAAAAATGTGTATTGTGTACATGTAAATATCTAGACATCTATCCTAGATGCGTCTAGCTCTGAGTGTGGGTTTTATAGATGCCCTTTCATTAAGTCCCTTACCCCTATCTGCCCGTAGTCTGATCATCCAATTCACTTCTCTGCAAGAGTTGGAATGTCCACAAAGCTTTCTCACCTGGAGAATTCAGGGCTTGAATATACTGTCCTACAGTGATCGCCTAAAGGCTTTATCTCTGTATTCAGTCTTCTACATGATGCTGAGAGGTGATCTTTAACTGGCTTACAGGGCTTCTTCAGACCCAATCCTGATAAATCTGTTGTACATGTGCAGTACAAAAAGCAAAAGAACCACTAGATTCAGGGATCTGAACTTTGCGTGTGACATGAATAGAACATGCTAGAGAGACAGACATGTGCCCAAAGGATCTCCACACTATGGAATAGGCTCCCCATCCTTCTAAAACAGAGTTCATCCCTGACCCTATTCAAATGAAACCTTGACAATTGGACAGGGCATTCTAAATTTACCCCCCTCCCCCAGTCTGACCTCCATGTCCTTTATGGACAGACCGTCAGTAAGAAACTAACCCCCCCAAATCCCTTAGCTATCACCCTACTAAAATGGTCATCTGAATAGATGCCTGTAACACTTGGGATCCAAATGGGTTTGGGGTGTACGGCTAGGCTTTTAAGGGCCCTACTGGTCGTTAGCATAGTAACAGCCTATGAAAGTATGAATAGCACATAGTTTTAATCCTCTTTGTTAACTGCCAGACCAAAATTAATTTTTTTTTGTTTTAATATGTTTTGTTAAGCAGACTGCCAATTTGGGTTGAGGACTAGGAGTACTGTCTTGTTAAGTGACTTCCTCAGAGTCGCACATTATGCAAATGAGGACTGAAGAAATCCAACCCAGGACTTCAGGATGAAGCTTGTTAGTAGATCATTGTCTTAATCTTCTGCACTAACTGGTAGACAAGGTATCATTGACCCAAGTGGGATACTTAATTGGGCTGTCTTTAGTTACTGTGGTAGTGACACATAAGGACGTACCTGTTCTTGTATTTGTGCTTGCACTCTATATAGATGAAGTATGTGTTTTGTTGCAGTGGCTGCAAAGAAGGTTGTGCTTGTTACCATAAGATGGGGTAGTCTTGTTCACAGGGCTCATTATGGAAATCAGGAGAAGAGGCAGTTGTGCTGAATAGAGGTTTCTGCTTATGTTAATATGGTGAGTAAGCAGGCAGGATTGACTGAAAATGTCGCCATTGCCTGATGGATTTCTGACTTTATGTCAAAAACAGGCTGGTGATATTGAATGTCTCCCAGGGCCTTGGCTTCATCCCCACCCTCAGATTGTTTGGAGGTTGGGGCCTCTCATAGAAGTGGGTGAGTTGCTCCACAGAGTTATGTTTCCCTACTGTATTGCTGGATCCTACCTTATTTGTTCCCTTGTGCAGTACTAATGATCCTTTGTCACTTTCCTGGTGACATTGGCATTGGAAACTTTGCAGATAAAAGCTGCCATGCTCCTGCATTGGGCCAGTCATCTGCCTAGGCAGGTATACATGTTTCTGTTACTATAGAATATGTAGGAGTGGGAGTGTGGATAAATGGACACTGACTTGTATTCTTTTACAGGTCTGGATAGCAGTACGTCTGTATCATCTTGTAGTTACCATGCTGTGCAAGGCCAGACATCTAGGCAGAGGGCTGGTGTCATTTCTTGTTATGCATACTACCACCAGGTCTGCCTGTGGCAGTGCTACGTTACAGATGATAACCTGTCTGGCGATCATGTAGCAGAGACACTGAGGGACTGTTCTACAGGAAATGACAGGACACGCAGTAGAAAGGGGTCCAGAACAAGTTGGCCAGAGTATGAGCACCTCACCTGAGTAGTCTCCACTTGTCTGTAGTAAAGGTTTTGTCTAGTGGCTGGCACTTGGATGGGTACTGTTTCACCACTGTGCTATACCTGGTATGATGCCCCATAGCAGAATTGAACACAGGGGCTTGGGGTTGATACAGCAGTCCTTGAACACCATGCCTCCATCTTGTGTGTGCAGTCTCACTCTGCTTTTGGACTATATTTAATGGACCACACCTTACAACATCTGGCCTATATATGCAGCTTATTTTCTGTCTGGCAAGTGCCATGGGGAGGTCCTTAGTTTGATAGCCACCACCCTATAGCAGCGGAAGTGCTGCACTAGTGACTTCAAAAGGCTGTGCCATGATATATATATGACTCCAGACCGTCATTGCATGGTTTTCTGCAGGTGATGATCACTTTTGTCTAGGCACTGCAGTCTCTCTTTTGCAGTACCCCCCCGAGAAGGAAAGCAATACCATCACCCCATACATTTAGTATGTGCCCGTGATGACTCCATCACAAACTGCTGTGCCTTTGCCTTCTCCATGGGTGACTACATCTAATGGAGGTATGCCCTCACCTTAACTGGTGTTGCTTGTTACTGTGCATACCTCATTTAGGACATACAATGGGTAATGAGTGTGCATGCCTGACTGGAAATAGAGGAATGCTTTACCTACATTTGGACATAATGGGGGGGGGGGGTTGCAGGCAACACTATCAGGACCATCTATGTCCATTTGACACTGGGGTAGAGGCACAGTGTTGCTACATCATGAGAGACATTCAGGTCTTGGCCACCATGTGCCCGTAGCTTGGAATACAATGACTATATCTTTGATCCTGCTGACCACAGCACTATTTTATATGGTTTTGTGTGTGCAACTGTGTCATATGTATACTATTACATGGGTTATTGACTAAGGTATATCACTACTGTACTGTGGTTAGTAATACATATTCCTTTTTTCTTTTTGATGCCTCCACTTACCTTCATCTGACTATGTGTGCGGCTGTGTTATCCAGTTGGGCTCATCTTAATCAGGATACCTGTGCATCCTTTGGTGATGCAGTGGGTGGTGTTGGTGAAAGTGGCATCTCATTAACTTACTCACCTTCACTATTGCATTCAGGCCATGATTCCAGCTTCCCCTGCATCATCTTGTATAGGATGCAGCAGGCCAGAAGCATATTGCCTTCTCAGCTGAGTACTGGATTGTGCCACCAGAGCTGCCTATACAAGTAGAAGTTCTTCTATAGATTTCCAAAGGCACAGTCAGTGATTTTCTGTCTATGATGTTGAGCACGGTTATAGACCTCCTTTACTGGCGTATGTAGGGAGCTTGTGGGTGCAATCAGCCACGTGTCCAGCAGGTATCTAGAATCACCTAAGTACACAGTAGGATCATCATTACCTCATGAATTACAAGCAAATACTGCCACAATGAGTCTTCTGTAGTCGTGTACCACTTAGCAGTTCACAGAATAGTGTGTGTGCCTAGTGAGGTGCACATGTTCAGCATCTGTAATAGATTTTGGTATGACTGCATTTATACCATCCACTGCATCAAGGATGCTTGGTAGGTAGGATACAGAGCAGAAGCCTCATGTAGTAGGATTTACTTCTTCCTGTGCATTTACAACCATTATGTACTGGGCTGCATGTGTCGGCAAGCAGTTGTAAAACTGCTAGAGGATGTGACCATTGGATGCTTGAAATATGGCTGTTATCCCCCTGTAGGTCTTTGGAAAGTGCATGTAGCCAGGATTGTCATAACGGTTATGTTAATTGTTTGCAAAGGTATTAGTGTGCCTTTACCATCTGTCATCTCCATAGCCTGACAGAGTTAGCATAGCTCGTCCAGCATATGGCTATCCATATGAAACCTGTCCACTGCTCTTGAGTTATTAAGACCAGTGTACAAGTGCTTTGTGACATTGCAGTGGAAATCTGTTGTCTGTCAGGTTGTCTCTGCCTCACTGGTATATTTTGTAGTTATTACATGAGCATAAGTGTGTGTCAAGTTATCAGTGTTTCAAATTGCATGTTTAGTGATGTGTGCAGGTGCAGCCTTGGACATTTCTGGCTTTGTCAGCTTCTGTGTATGTAATTCTGCTTTATTATTGCACTTTTTGAATAGCAGTGTTTTTTGTCTGCCATAGCTGTAGGGCATTTGCATACTATTTTCTCACCAGATTTGTCCGTTTTGTATCACTGGTGTTTACTTCGTGTCTTCTAGTCAATGAGTTGATTTAAGCTTTGTATACATTTAGCACTGCATGCAGTCGTAGTGCCATTAGGCTCTGTATGCAGACCCTAATGGTGTTTTATTCCTAAAATAACAAAGGACTGGAACTGGAGTATATTAAAATGTTATTTCATAACTAAACCTTTTGTTATATTTTTGTTATTATAATCTTTACTTAATGTTAATTTTGTTAAATGTTTTGAACTTTTCTGTCTGGTTATCATCCTGCAAATGATCTCTGCCAAGTTTTCTGTGTCAGTCAATCCAGTAAATCATTGAAATGAATAAGAAAGCATTTTTTTTCTATAGTCCTCTTTATTAATAGTACAAAACCTTTTTTATAGTTATACAGCTAGCTACTGTGCCACACTTGGCTTTTTAAGGAGAATTCCACAACAGGACTAAAATTTATACTTGTCAGTTTCCTGAAATTGTGAATCACAAATCTCCTGAATATGGGTGTGATGGTGACCTAAATAATAGTATGAATTTTCTTTTCTTTTTTTTTTTTTGCCAAACACTGTTTCCAAGTTTATTCTGTCATTAGTGCTTTGTCTTTGAATTTGAAAATGACTGTAAACTTAGTTTTAAAGAATCATAGCTGACTGAGAAGAGAACTTGAAAAGTGAATAATTTCTATATGAGATGGCTTTCGGGAGAAGGAGTGCAGATTTATATATTTCAGGATAGGTAAGTGCCAAGTGTTTTCAGTAATACAGTGGCATGTTGGGGTATGGATGCACAGGGCAGAAAAAGAATGCAAGGTGTATGTGCAACAAAGTCTATTTTGAAAATGTTAACAGTTTACACATTTGAGGAATGGTATGACTGTATATCTAGGGAGATGTCATGCCATGAATCCCAAAGTAATTCATATGTCATGGTATGTTCCACTCAGAAATGGTGTCAACTGAATAATTAAAATTGGCTTACATAGGCATATACAATTACTAACTAATTCTCTCCCATCAGTTAAGTTATAGAGTGTTTCTTTAAACATCAAGAACAACATACTTTGGAGTGATTCTGTGAGCTTCAAAATGAAAATGTAGTAAGAGGATGGGGTGCACAGATTGAGGGAAGCAGAATGAATAGTTAAGCATTTAGAACACCAGATTTAAGAGTATAGGTGCTACTTTCCAGATTTGTCCAAGATGCTTATTTGCTGTACAGTGGGTAAGATATTTTAGCAGATGCATGTGCACACTTTATTAAAATTAATAAACCCAAATGTTTTAGGATGATAGTTGGTAATGTTTTCGGGATCTGTTGCACGTGAGAGGTATACTTCATATGTTTTGAGAAGAGGGTAGGCTGAACATGCAGAACAAATGCACGCGTTTTGCAAGGTAATTATTTTTGAATGAGTGTTAGGTTCAAAGTTTGTGAGACTGTGAGATATGTAATATAACATTCAGAATGTGTAATGGCAGATGAATTTAGTAGTTAGACCACATAGTTTATTTAAGCGAAATAAGGACATAAATTATGTAGAAGATTCAAGGTTTAATGTTTGAGGGTAAAAATGCCGTTTTCAAGGGTTAAAACTGAAAGTATTTCAGTGAGTATACAGTTGTACAGTGCATGTACCAGATAATTTATAAACTGCTGCTGATGTCAAGAAAAAAGCATCCTCACAACAGCCATTGTGATACAATTATCAGTTACATATTGAACTGATTTGTCTTTAACAAAAGGGGGAATGAATTTTCCAGAAATTATATTTTTAAACATAACTTCTAAGTTTTAGCATAATGAGCATAATGTACTGAGATTTTTTTTTCAACTCTCGTTTTGATGTTTATTTTTATTCTATTTCTGTTTACTGGTTTTGTCAAAAAACCCTTTTCAGTGGAGACCTGTAGAGAAAAGCCACAATATATTACAAACATTTTAAATATACATTCAGTAATATACATGAACAGACACTGAATAATATACGTTACCAATTACACATACATTTGCTAATTAGGTTACTTTTTTTATTAAACAAGAAACATTTTTATTAAAATATCACTTGTGACATAGGTATAAATGAAAACAAACCACTTTGATATAGTTTTAGTTGAAAACATTATACATCGCTTATAATTTATCCAGTCACTGTCAGTCAAACATTACTTAGCTCTTTCAAATCCTACCTTCTTTTAAACCTCATTCCTCGTCTGCATGAATTGTTCCCACAATTTCCATTTTTTATGTAATTTGCTCCAACCCTTTTCTAAAGATCCCAATTCCATTTGTTTTCTCTCTCACTATATTTGCTACTTCTAGTACAGTTGGTTTAGACTTTGATTTCCATTTTCTAGTAATTGCTTTTTTGGGCAGCCACCATAATTAGATTCAGCAAAGCCTTACTATGTCTAGGCAATTCTAATTCCATATCATAGCTCAAAAAAATAATTTCCTTAGTCATACCAGTTTGCTCACCTGGTATTTCTGACAGAGTAGTCTGCAGGGATTTTTTTTTAGAGTTTGCCAACTCATTGCACTCCCAGAAAATATATTCCCAAGTACCTCTTTCTTCCCCATCACACCTCCAATATTTGCTATCTATCTGAGGAAAAACTCTTTGGAGCTTACTTGAGATATAAAAATACATATGTAAACACTTCCACGCAAAGATCCTAAATTTTCTAGACATTGTTGCATGTTTAGAAGACATACATATGCCCCCCATTGTTTCTTTGTGACTTGCTTATCCAGTCTCTCTTCCTAGTCCTTTCTAACCTCCTTTGTTTGATTCTTACAGTTTTCATGCAATATTTTATATTCTGTTCTAATTATTCCTTTATTAATAGCAGCTTGTGTTCTAGACTCTACTAAAAACTGTACTGGTGCTGGTCTTTCCCATAGGATCCCCCTATTTCTTCCTGTTTCCCTATTCCTTGATGTCAATCCTTGATAAGGAAGGCAGTGTTTAGCCTCCAGTCCAAGTAAATTCTTGGCCTCTTCCTATTAATATACCTAGTTTTTGAGTTTTTTAAACTACTGGCAATACATGGTGGTTTAATTTCAACTGGTCATCAGTGATGACACCCAGTAATTTTGTGTGGTTGTCTTGTTCTGTCATGGTGGTGTTGGAAGAGACAATAGTGAATAGTGTTGTCTTTTGGGGTGAAGAACAGCAATTAAGTTTTTTTAATGTTTAGAAGTAGTAGTGAATCATTTGGTCAAATTTCAGTTGATAAGGATTGTTGTGTAAGGTCTCGGAGTTTAGAAAGAGATTTGGCAGAATAGATTAGGGTCAAGTCATTAGTATATTGAACTAGGGTAGCATTTTATGTAGCAGTGTATAGGTCATTGATGAATATGTTGAAAAGTATGGGGTTTAGTATACATCCTTATGGGCACCTTTACTTACTGGCAAGAAGGTGAAGTCATTTTTCCATTTCACTGTTTGTGCTCTGTTTGAGAGGTAGCTAGGGAACCACTGTTGAGAAGAGTTGGTAAGCCCTAGGGCTGAGAGTTTATGTAAAAGTTTCTGGTGGGAGACCATATCAAAGGCTTTTGATAAATCTAAGAAGATGGTGGAGACTAGGCTTCCGGTGTTTCTGTGGCTGCTGACCGTAGTAACAAAATCCGGGAAGCAGTAGTTGTACTATGATGTGGATGGAAACCATGTTGGGTTGAAGACAGAAGATTATCTGTTCGGTAGTTGATAAGTTGCTAATGAGTACATTTTTCTAACATTTTTGATAGGGGGAGATAAAATGGCAATTGGCCTACAGTTTGAAAGATCTGTATTGATTCCTCTTTTATGCAGTGGAATAACAAATGATTTTTTTCCATAGCGAGGGAACTTTATTTTCAGGTGTGGATCAGTTTATCAGAATTGAAACTGGATATGCAGTACCTCAGCTGCTGTCTTAAGATATTTGCCAGGTAGATTGTCAGGGGCACTTGTAGTAGGCTTTAATGTTTGAGGTATTTTTTGATTGTAACTCTTTGAAATGGTTGGAAGGAGAAATATTGAAGGTTATTTGACTGAGAAGGGACCTTAAGAGCTTGATTAGTCACCTGGTTGGTTAATGACTTCACTGTCTGTATACAGTGGGTAATGGATTGGTTGGCTGTGGCATCATTTTGTTTCTATGTGTTTGGTGTTGGTTGTGTAGCTTGTTTTGGATTTAAAAGTTTATTGATTGAGGCCAAGAACAGTTTTAGATAATTGGAGTATATATTTTGATTTGCTGAGTAGGAGGTTTTCTTGTCTTTGGTGATAAGTTGTTTTGTTAGGTTTCTTAGTTGTCTAAATGCTGTTAAAGTTTGAACTGTTTTATTTTTTGTCCAGACCTTCCATGCTTTGTCTCTTTATTTCATGAGTTGTTTAGTTGCTAAGGATAGCTATAGGGCAGGGTTGGAGTTGGCTGTTTTTATTCTGAGGGGGGGCTAGTATATTTAGAACACTCAGGAAGATTTTAACTCTTGAGACAGTATTGTCTATAGTGAGAGTCTTTAGTGACTCCCAGTTAAGGAGATGTAGTGTATTAGTAAGTGTTTTCATGAAAAGTAGTACACTTTCTTGCCAGGCTGTAATGATGTGTTTTAGGGCTGCTGCTTTGGTTCCTTATGGTGTAGATTGGTAAGTGTGAATCACTTAGGTTGTCTGACAAGTTCCATGGGATGACATTTTATTTGGAGAGGACTTTAGTTTCCAATCAAGGGTTGATTATCTGGCTGTGGTTTTGTTTTGTCTAGTTGATGTTGTTATAAGTTGGGTTAACTTGTGCAGATGTGCAATATTGGTTGGATTTTTAGATTGTATACATACAGATATTTCAAGCATGGGCATTAATGCTCTTCTAGCTTGCAATATACCAAAACACTTGTTCCCATAATAAATATCCAGGCTGTTCTTAAAAATATCTAAACTAGTACTTACTTTAATGTAATTTAGTGGTCTGTTCCATGCATCAGCTACTCTGTCAGAGAACCAATTAGTACACTTCCCATTCTTATAGAATCTTCTGCATAGGTGATCTGATGTTTCTCTATTACTTTTTGATAACCCCAAACATTCCCAGAGGTAGTTGTCACTAAATGCCCTATATACCTGAATAAGATCTCCTCGTAGATATCTTTGAGACGCTGTACAAGTTCAGATATTTTAGTCTTTTCATAATCACTTAAATTTTCACATCCAGGGATACCCTTGATATATTTCTGTTGTACTCTTTCCAGTTTACTCATGCTTGTTTTCTTATAGAGTTTCCATATTGTTATTTTGTATTCAAGTTTGGGTCTACAAAGAAACAATGACTTCATTATTTTTGACTTCCTAGACTTTATAAGTCTTTTTATACAACCTATAGTTCTATAACTATTATTAGCCAAAGAGTTGATATGATTAGAAAAACTCATAGCTGAATCTACCCATATACCCAGGTCCCTAAATGAGTCTGCAGTTTTAATCACTGTGTGCTGTATTAAATATTCACCTTTCCGTTTATGTCTCCCAAATCTCTTATGCTTAGTTTTTGATGCATTTATCAGCATGTTATTTCCCTCTGCCCAAATGGTCAATTTAGTCAAGCTATTTTGCAGACATGCCTTATCTGTAACACATGTAATCAGTTTACCCAATTTCGGGTCGTCTAAATATAGACTGTAGAACACCTCAGATGAAAAAGATAGGTCTGAAAGATGCAATCTAAACAAGTAAGGGCCTAGGACAGAGCCCTGTGAGACACCCTGACTGTAACCAAGGATTTTGCCTGTCCAGTTGCTGTATGATACTTGCCATGTCCTATCTTATTAAGAGTACGTCAATACCTAGTTGTACTAATTTATTGTTCAGTGTTATGTGTATGACCCTGTCAAATGCGAAGTTAAATCTATACAAATTACATCACAGCACAATTTTTCATTAATAACTGTTATTATATTGTTATAGAACATCATGTTACAGGTGGTAATAGATCTGTTTTCAACATATGCATGCTGATATATGGTTTCAAGTCCCAACCTATCCAGTTCTGGCAATAACTTATCCAATATTACCTTCTCCATTATTTTTCTACACCATGAAAGTAGACTTAAGGGTCTGTATGACTCTGGGTTTTTCCTACTCCCCTTTCCCTTAAAAACAGGTTTAATAAGCACATGTCTCCAATCCTGAGGAATCTCCCCATCTTTATATGACCTAGTGAATAATAGATATAATGATACTGTAAGTTCTTGCTGAAGTGTTCTTAGGTCATTGTTACTAATTGCATCTCTTCCCTGTGCTTTGTTTGGATCCAGATTGCGCAATTCTTTTTCAATATAATCTAATTTGATTCCAGTACCTGGGGTTACCTGGATGTCACTAGGATAACTTACCACCCCTTTTGTGGAGCCAAACTGTTTTGCATAAGATTTTGTAAATATATCTGTAATCTGTTGTATCTGCAAAAAAAATTTAGAATCTGCACACAGTTTATCAATTTGTGTGTCTTTACTCCTTCCACATCTTGTGTATCTATAAAAATGATTCCTATTATGCTCATTATGTTTATATACATTTTCTTAAATCTTTTTCTTGATTTTTTGTCTTGCACTGTGCTTAATCTGTTTGTCCAGCTTGTTTATTTCAGTTTTCAAAGTTGTAGTTCGACATCTCTTCCATTTCTTATATTTTTTGTCTCTTACCTTAATCAGATATCTTATTCTTATGGAAGTATAGCCACCTGATGTTGTATGCCTAGATCCTGATTTTAAACATTTTTTTTGATTTTTTGCACTCAAGCAATTTCTCTTTCAAAACTTTCCACATTCCATCTGCAGTTTTTCCACTGAATACCTCATTCCAGTTAGTTTTACATAGTGACTGTTTTGCATCCATATAATCTGTAATTAACTGTCTGTGCATTGGTTTATATTTCAGTTTGGCAGAATTAACTAGCAACAAATTAAACTTTATAACCCCATGAACACTGCACATCAATGGTGGTAAAATCTGACTTGAAGTTACAGTAATTTCTTTGAGAAGACAAACAATGTCTAGTATGTTCCATCCCTTGGTAGTTTTTTTTACAGTCCGAAGCAATTGTTCCTGAATATATGCTGTGAATAATTTCCTTACTAACATTGTAGAATTACTATTATTCCAGTCTGTTTCTGGTAAATTTAAGTCCCCAACTAATATTATTCTTCCCTCCTGTGTTTCATGCAAGAAATGTATGAATTCCTCTAGGTCATCTGCACTTGACATTGGTGGTCTATAGACTCCAATTGTTATATGTTCCAGGTTTGTCTTTATTGTCACAGTTACACAGTCTATAGTGTTGGTGTTATCATTGAACATGTAATAATCACAGGTCTCAGCTATCTTTAATCCCTATCATAACACCTCTACCTGATTTTTATTAGAATGTCTGTTACAATAAAAACATTTATACCCTGACAGAACTGGTTTCCAGTCATTGTTCTTTAACCATGTTTCACAAACAATAACTACATCAGTCTTATGGGAACATAGCAAATTTTCCAGTAAAAAAAACTTTATTATTCATGCTCCTAGCATTAACAACCATCAGAGAGGCATCAAATGTTGCTATCTCTGGACTGTTACATTTTCGACATGGCAAAAATCTTGCCCAGCGTTAGCAGCAGATATTTTGCAATAATTGACAACATTTCTCTTCCCTGATCTAGACAAAGGTAAACCATACTGTCTGAACACATGTGCCCAAAACAAGGCTTGGATGCTCTACACATTTCCATTTTTAAAACAGGATGTTTTTTCCATGTAGGTATTTACCCAAAAAATCTTTTCATTCATGGTGACCTGACTATCTTTTCTATAGGTGATTTGTGAAAAATAAGTCCCAACACCAGTACAAGCAGTACTATCTAAGAGGGCTGTCAGTTCCCTACTAACAGTCAGAGAATCCTTGCAGGTGACATCATTTGTTCCAACATGAATAAAAACAGCCAAACTTTCTTACATTAAGGCGTTCTTAAGGCTTTTTTCAGATCATCTGTTTTTGCTCCTGGCAAGCATAACACTATTCGATGTTCATTATCATCTCTGCAAATATACGTATCAGTTCCTCTAATAAGTGAATCTCCAGTTAACAAGAATATCTTTGCTGGCCAGCTCTGAAGAATCTTCAGCTTCTAATATAGTAATATCTGCTCTATCAATTGTTACGAAGAATAGATCTTCATCACTATTAGTCTTATTAATCCCACTGTTTTCATTGTCTATTAAGTTGTCATCTAGCTGTTGTTGTAAATCCACAGCTTGCGTCACGTAGTCAACATCTGTCTTTCTCCTCTTTTTTTTCTTACAGTAATGTTCTTCAATCCTTCCACATTCAGTTTTGATTTCTTCCTGTTCACCTGCCCCTTGCCTGTTTTTTCTACCTTCTCCGTTGGAAAGATGATGCTTTTTTCTGTAGACTGAAGCTTTTCTGATAGAAAAATATCGTCATTCCCTGTAACCTGTGTGTTACATAACAAAGCAGAATCCTTTTTACTCCGTATTATCTTTCCTTTACAGCCATTAATCACTTTCTTTGTCTTCCTTGTTATTTGTTGTGAACTTCTTCCTTTCTTTCTTTTTTTGTTTTCTTCTAAACAAACTGGATCCTCAGATTGCTGAATACTTGCATCCAGAATTCCAGAGTTGTCACCGGCATCATCTCGTTTCATAGGGGTTGAATGATCTTTGCAGAAAATAGATGCATCATTTCCTAAATGTGTTGTATTTGTTCTGTGCCTAACATTATTTAGTTCATCAGTCCACTCATTAATATACAAAACAACAGTTCTCCAAGCCATGCCAATTGCACAAGTGCAATCATCTTAAGTCTAGATTTACATCTAACAATGGTAAGCAAATCATCCAACTTTTGACACAAGGAACACAGATCACCAGTGTTATCAGCTGTTACCTTTAAATATGCATAGCATTTATTACATTTTACAAGATATTTGTGCATTAGCAAATCGTTAATTGCTTACTCATTTCAGGAATCCATACTGAGCTTCAAATGAATACAATATTACAAAATAAAAGATCAAAATCAGTAACCAGAGAATTCAAAGAGAACTTAAATCAACTTCTGTGACAAAAAAATCACACCAGCAATATACGACTAAATAAACTACAGTAAGTTGTTCTGACCATACAAGTTCTACAAGCCTGACAAAAGTTGTAATTCCTTTACTTCGTTCACTATTGCTCGCAGTAGCACTTCTTTTTGACAATAAAGATAAATAAATCACAAACCAAGATGGGATTGTTCAGATATGCTCAGGATTTTCCTCTATGCAGTATGTGTAAATTTATAGCTGTCTAGCCCCCTTGGGTGGCTACAGCTTGCCTGTCTAAAACCTATCCCTTTCTAACAGCCAACAGTGAAATTAAAGGTAAAACAATAAAATATGAATCAAAGTAAATATTGTTAACAAGCAGTCCCTTCCTACCTACAAACAGTGAAAAACAAGTGATAACAAATAGAATATAAATTAAAATAAAACTTCTCTTACCAATCAACTCCACAGTAAGTCACAAACCAAGAAAGGATTGTTTAGATATGCTCAGGATTTTCCTGTCTGTGTAAATTTATAGCTGTCTAGGTTTGTATGGTTTGTCAGTCTATATTGACATCATCCAATATTATGGTGTCATGAGTGATTTCTGAGGAGGCCCAGCAGAGAATATGTTCCAGTGTTTTAGCATTGTTACCTGGGGTATGTTTATCTTGTGAGTGTTTAGTTTTAGTATGGTTAGTAGGATTTCTGAGTTACAGAAAGTTGGCAGGGTGTGGGGTGAAGAAAGATGCAGTATTCATGACAGCTGGAATCTCTTGCCAAGGAAAGCCCTATGTCAGGCCAGTATGCCAAAGACTTTCTTAACCGCCTCATATGTCGGATGTATGCCTTCTGTGTTATGGCATAAACGTGACATATGGATGCTCCATACTCAAAACTTCTTTGCCACCAATCCAAATGCCTCAACTGTACGTCTGTCTGAATGCCATATGCTGTTGTGGTTATACTGAGCCTTTTACAGATAAGTACCCCATTGGGGTTCCTTTTATTTTCTGTTGTAGTGCATTTTTGCATTTTGGGTGTTCTTGTCATCCAAGAAAGGAAAATGTCCGCGTGGAAGGCAAATTCCCCATAAAGATTGTCAAGAAAAGTATTTATTTTATCTAGACACTGCTCACAACCACACTCAATGCTCTGTTTGTCAGGCATGTGTGCAGAACACTCTCCTTAGCCATCTGTCTTCTATTTCAATTTTTGGTAAACAAAGTCTCAAGTTGTTGGCCAAAGGTTCCATGGCTGAATCTTTCAACTCTTCCCCAGGTACAGCTGCCTCTTAAGAAAAAGGCTAAAAAGTCAAGGTCTGATGCTGCAGCTGTCCAACCTCTGACAGAAATCTGTCTTGAGGTAGATGATACCCCTGAAGACTGCCCGGTGCTGACATTGTTCCCTTTGCTGTGACCCTGTCAGAGGCTGGCATGGAACCAGCTTCTTGAACATCCTCCAAGGCTTTGCATATATCTGCTGCATATGTGGAGGGGGAACCATGGCTGATCATATCTGTGGGTCCTTGGGGGATTCCCCAGATCTTAGTTAGAGAGGAGGTGCCTGGTACGCTGATTGAGTCACAACAAGGTTCTCAGCCAGTGATGTTTGTTAAAGTAGACGTCCCTTGTAAGAAAAGATGGAAAACTAAGCACATTTCTCCCACTCCAAAAGATACTCAGAAGGAGTGGCAGGATTTTACCCAGAGTTTGTTTAATGCCCTGGTGTCTTTGAGACTACCTCAAGGGGTTTTGGTTCCTGCCCCTCCCTGGTCCTCTACCCCTAAAAGATTTAGGGAACCTCATGAGGAATTAGACTGTTAAGGATTTCTTGGCCTACCCCTTCTAAACGCCATCACCCTTGGACTATGGCTGTGAGGAGGAAGAGTCCTTAAGTCCGTACTCCTTTTTGGAAGAATTGTCCTTTGGGGTTGCAGTGGTTCGCATGATGGAGCATTTTAAGTGATACTGATCCAAGTTTCTGATGTTCATAAAAGATGTTATGAGTTGCTGCAGATGGACTTCCCTAAGCCTTCTGCTGTTCCCCCTGTTTTGGCTGCTCACTTGTATACTTTTTCAGCTGCTTTTTTAGCTCCTGATTCCCATTTTCCTGCCTCTAAGAAGCCTAACTGTTTTTTAAAAATCCTTGACGTTTTCACGTTTCTTTACAAGTGTCATTCTTCTGACCTGCTTGATTTCTGGGTTTGCTGATGAGCCTCCTTGGCTTTTGCTTTAATCTAGGCTTCTTCCCTCAGACAAGGATAGTTGAGCTATGGAGAGGCTAGGAAAGAAGGTCTACACTTCTTCCACCATGGCATTTTGTGCCATTAAGTATCAAATTCCCATGACCAGGTATATTTTATCCCTTCTTGTCTCATCTCGGAGGGGTTCTGTCTGACCTGCCTGATTTTGAGGCCAAGTCAACTCCTCCTTCTTTGGTGGGATCCACATCTCAGGCAGCTGATCACTTCATTAAGTGTAGTTATGAATGATGCTACTGATGCCCCCTCTAGAACTGTTGCTTCAGGCTCTGCCCCGAGATGATATTCCTGACTTCATTTTTAGGCTTTGCTTGATAATGTTAAGGTTTCATTTTCTTGATGCTCCTCTAGATAATCAAAATCTTTTTGGTACTCCAGTGGCAGATTTATTCAGTAACTTACAGGACCAGGGCAAGATCATGAAGGACCTTAAACAAATTTTTGTCTCTTCAATTAAGTTTCAGAAGAATTGTCTTGCCAAAACTGCCTTTGTTTATAGATAGCCTCGTCAGCCCTCCAAAGGTAAGAAAGTCTATAGGTGTTTTTTTTTCTGACAAACCAGCTCAGATACCTAAACATCACTAACCTTCCTTCCAGGACAAATCTGCCATCATCTGACAGTCTACCTTCCCTTCCCCTCAGCCAGGTTCCCTTGTCTCTCACACTGGTTCTGTCTCTCCCTGTATGGCAATGGATTACTTCAGACACTTTGGTACTTTCACTTAACTGTCAAGGCTACTATATAATCTGGTAGTCTCTTCCTCCCTTTTCAGGTATTCCCCAGTCCCCTTTAGATCAAATTCTCCATTTTTCAAGGGTGTTGCAGTATTTACTATATCATGATACTATACAACCCTTTCCAGAGGTCCTAATGGACTCAGGGTTTTATTCCAAGATGTTTCTCGTTCTCAGAATGGGGGGGGGGGGGTCCTGGAGGCCTGTGCTAGACATTTCCTTCTTGAGTACTTTCCTCAAGTTACCCACTTTCAGAATGCTTTCCCTCCAGACCCTGTTTCCCCTTTCACATCCTCAAGCCGTGCTAGTTTCCCTGGATCTGAAGGATGCTTACCTTCATATTCCCGTTTGCTCTCTGTTCACAAAGTATTTATATTTCTCTGTTTCTTCCTCTCATTTTCAGTTCTCTGCTTTGCACGTTGGTCTTTCTACAGCACCAAGAGTATTCATCAAGTGCCTGGCTCCAGTCTTAGCTTTCTGTAGGCTTCAGGGAGTACAGATCTTTCTTTATCTGCAAGATCTGTGCTCCTTCAGGCTCCTTCTCCTTCCAGGTTCCTGCAGGATCTGCACTTTACCAGGCTCCTTTTGCACAGTTTGAATTACACCGTCAATCTCCAGAAGTCTGTCCTGTCCCCCTCTCAGGATCAGATTTTCCTGGGACGCATGATTCAAACTGTTCTACTGCTGGCATTTCTGCCTGTTCCCAAGGTACTGTCTGTAAAAACTTGCTTCCAGTTCTTGCTTCCTCTGTTTCTCATGCTGCCAGGGAATTTCTGAAGGTTCTGGGGTTCATTACCTCGACCATCCGCATGCTGCCTTTTGCCAACTTCACATGAGAAAGTTTCAGTAGTACCTACGGTTGGTGTGGCTTCAGCAATGCCACCCACTGGAGTTTCCAATTCCCTTACTTCCTTGTCTGAAACTCGAGCTTCATCAGTAGATTCAACACATATCTCTCAATCCAGGCATCACTTTTCAACTTCCTGCTCCATCTCAGGTACTCTTTAAGGATGTTTAAGATCAGGGGTGTGTGCTGCTTCAGGCAGTATGCGGGTTCAAGGTCTGTGGCCCCCTCATCAGCAACTGGATCATATCAGCATCAAAGAAATGTGGGCACTTATCCTTGCTCTACAGGCCTTCCATTCCTCTTGGTCCCCAGGCCCTTTAAGTGTCTAAACAGACAACACCACAGTCATGTGGTACATCAACAGGTGGGAAGGGGGGCACAAAGTCCTATTGTCTTTGCAGATTAGCCCTTCAGAACTGGGATATAGCTATCCAAATGCAATTTACATTCTTTCAAGACAAACCCTGGTGGCAAACACTGAGCAGGTCTAGGGTACACACTCATGAATGGATGCTTCATAGGGAGGTGTTTCTGGACATTGTTCATCAGTGAGGTATCCCTCAAATGGCTCTCCTTGCCTCCCCTCGAACAGACAGCTTCTTCACTTCTGTTCCAGAACCCCAGGTCCTATGGTAGATGTTATGCCTTTTTCATGGAGGGGGATGTTCCTTTATGCCTCCCTCCCTTCCTCTTTTCCCATAGTTCTACACAAGATCAAACAGGACTCTCCAATAAGCTTGTTGGTGACTCCCTTTTGGCCTAGACAGCACTGCTTCCCCCTCCTTTTTATTATCTGGCCAGGGACAATCATAACAAGTTACCTCACAGGATGGATTGTCTCACACAAGACACCCTCATCTGTCTAGTCTTCATTTGACACTTTGGGTGTTGGGGTTTTAATCTTTTTTCAAAACCAGTTCTTTGATGATGCGCTTAGTATTCTGTAGGAGGCCAGGAAACCTAGTACCAGAAAATCATATATATCAAAATGGAGGAGATGTTCTGTTTGGTGTCTTAAAGTTCACCAGGATCCCTTCTTAGTGGAGGTCCCTTTGGTTCTCTCTTACTTGTGTGCATTGCACCATGCTGGCTTGGCATATTCCTCTGTTAAAGTTCACTTGTCAGCAATCTCTGCCTGTCTGGCTTTGACTCCACTGTTAGCTTCTCATTTTGAGATTAATGAATTCCTAAAAAGGCATCCTCCATATCAGACCTCCAAAAAAGCTCATTCATCTTTCTTGGGACCTTAATTTTGTTATTGAGTTTGACTCTGGCTTCCTTTGAGCCTGCTGCTTTTTATCCTCCTCTGCAACATTGGACCCAGAAGTCTGTTTTACTGGTTGCCCTCACTTCTACCAAGAGAGTTTCTGAACTCCAAGCTGTGATGGAGGTTTCTCCTTTTTTGATTTTTCATAAGTCTCATACCTTTGTGTACTAATCCTTTCTTTATGCCCAAGGCTGTCAGTGAGTTGTCCCTTAATCAGTCTATCCAACTTTCTTTGTTCTTTCCTTCTCTGTCTGTTAGTGAGAATGTTCTACTCACCTTGGATCTTCATAGACAGCTCAGGTTAAACAAAGGCTGTATGTAAATCTGAGCACGTTTTTGCTTCTTGGCATTAGCTGTTTATAGACCATCTCCTGCTGGATCTTGAAAGCCATTTCCTTTTGTTATTCATTTAATGGCAGGCAGGTTTCTGCCTCTGTTTCGACTCATTCAGCCAGGGTAGTGACCACCTCTGGGGCTTTCTTCAAGGGTTTTGAACATGAGTTCTATCCTTGTAGCTGCTACTTGATCTTCTCTGCACACCTTCACTCAACATTACAAGTTGGATGTCATTTCCAGTCAGGATGTGTGTTTCCAAGGCTGTCCTTCATGGGTTTGTACAAGTTGGATGTCATTTCCAGAGTCAGGACATATGTTTCCAAGGCTATCCTTCATGGGTTTGTACAAGTTGGAAGTCATTTCCGGAGTCAGGACATGTGTTTCCAAGGCTCAACTTCATGGGTTTGTGGAGGGTTCCTTTTTACCTTCCTTCTCCCATCACTTATAGTAGCTTTTGTACTCTCCCATCTGTTATGAATACTGCAGCAGTGATATGAAGGGTTATCATTTAATTCTGTAAAATCTTTTCTTAGCAGATGTCCTTCTCTTCACTGTTGCAGTATTCAGTCCCTCTGTCCTGCCCCTTTTTCCTCCTTTTTTCTGTTGGGAACCTCTGCCTGGTTGAGGGATCTTTGTCCTTCTCCCTTGGCATCTCTTTTTTCCCTGGATGTACTCTTGGGGCATTTCATTTCCAAGTACGAAGTGTTTGTGCACCACCTTTATGCCCCACTGTGATGCAGGAAGCATATATCTGAAGTGCAATACTATTAAGAATTAAAGGTTTGGGTATACTGGCTGGATGTAGGGCTATTTTTGACAGGAGATTCTATTTGTTATGAATATTGTAACAGCGAAGCGAAGGACATCTACTGTCATGGTTAAGATTTTACACAACTGTACTTTATCTAGTGTGTTTTTGTAGAAAATAGCAACATCACCAGCTTTTTTGTTGGCTCTGACTAATCTGATAATTTTGTAGCCTAGTGGGACAATGTCTTCATTTTTTTTTTTCATGACAAACTGTTTAGTACTTTGGCCATTATCAATAAGTATTTAGATCACTATTCTGGACAGTTCTAATGGAAATATTTCTAAGGCCCAGGATATGGACAAAAACTAGTGTATTTTTACACATTATGCTAACATGATTGCATATTTATTTCAGAATTCTGGCCCATCCTTCTTACCTATCCAAGTGTTAATTAATTAATTAATTAATTAATTAATTAATTAATTAATTAATGGTTGAATACTAAGTCTGATTGCACAATACCTTCTTTACAGTAGAATCTTGGGAAGAAAAGCTCCATCAAGTTGCCTACTTTGCCTTCATATACCTATAAAATTGTATTGATTGCATTTTTCTTGTTGCATCTGATGTCTTTAGTTAGAAGTTACCAAAAAAAAAAAAAAAAAGATAATATTTTAAAATTAAAAAATAAAATTGCAAATAAAAAAATAAACTATTTTAACATAGGATATGTGCCGTCTGGTCCTCCGAGTGAGAAGATATTTGAACCAAACCCGTGCATACATACCTTTACTTGGTCAAGAGCCTTGGAGTTACAAGATTATCTCCTCTGAGATATGGGTCTCATTGTTTGGCTAGTGATTTCATGGTATTTCATAAATCCCTTTCATCAAATAATTATCATAAAATAAATAAAATTAAGATACAGTCACTGGAAAAAATGGCAAAAACACTATTTTGCAAGGAAAAAGTGTCCCAGCACCCCAACGTAGGGACCTTTACCTCCACACCCTCTTTTACTTACATTAACTGTACAATATTCCAGCTGTGGGCAGATACCTTGTAAGTTAAAAAAATCCCACACCACATCTACATTACTCTGCTGAAACAAAAATTAGTTATATGGTAAATAAAGCAGTTAAACATGTACATTTGAGTATTAATTACAGCAAATGTTAATAATAAAAAGCATTCACCAGAATAGAAATTGAATTGTGCAGGAACCCTTTTAGTGTGTGCCCCACCCACAGTGAAAGAGTGAAAGTGGCTGCCAGCTGTATTAATGTAATGGTGGCTGCTTCATTGAAATTCGGTTCAGTGAAATGATGATTCCCTCCAGTCAGTAAAGTGCAATAATGGCATTAGATGTACAGAGCATTCTGCCAGTGGGGACTTTGTGGTCAACATGAGTAGCCAAGTAAATAAGAAGACTGTGTATAAAAAGTGGTAACATAGAAGCCGAGAACTCAGTGATGTATAAAAAAACAGTTGGTTTGTCAGGATTAGTCATTACTCTATCTATTGGATAAGCTGGAATTCCTAGTTATTCAGTAGCTAATTTACCACCCCCTGCAAAAAAAAAGTGTCTGTCCTTAAACAAGAACAAATGGGTCTCAAAAGTGTGACAGGATTCTGGTTTTAAGCACTGTCTTTTGAATTATCTGTTTTCTTATTTTTTTCTATTCTAGTATATTCTATTTATTTATTTTGTTATTTATTTATTTGCTTACTTATTTATGTATATTTATTTATTATAGCAGCTAAGTAGAAAGGACCGTGTGGACAACATTTTAGCCTTGCTAGAAGAAAATATAAGAAGAGGCTATAAAAATAAGGATGCGTCTGATGTTAACTGGAACCGAGGCATCATCAGATGTAGCTAGAATTGAATGCATGGGGGATGTTCAGCTAGAGCTATAGTGACGTGAAGGTGGGATTCATTCAAGTCTGTGCTCTGTAAAGCTTCCATTTGGATAAACACATCAGATTGCCTTTTGAATGCAGATAGGAAGATTTCTGATACTGGATGGAACAGAGTTCCAGATTTTTGGCCACAATGGACTGGAAGTTTCAGATTTATGGCAATGATGCAAGAAAACCTTGCTTCCTGCGATAAAAGTTTGAAAAAGATGCACAAAGTGTAAATGTCTATGCATAGAGTGCAAAATATTCTGCTGTTGGGGTTGCAAGAATTCATCTGAAGGATGAACATTATCCTACATTAAGGAATAAAAAACTGGTGGAGAGAGTGGCCTGGAGATGAAAATGGAGGCAGCTTACCTTTTGAAGGGAGAGGCAGTTTTGCTTACTGTGTGCATATGTACAGAAGGGGAAAATGCAGTAGGAGTGCAGAGTAAACCTTTAGATTTTTGGGGGGTAAACTTTCAGTCTGGCATTGATGGAATCCATTTGGTTGAGTGGAGATGGTTCATATTCTAAAATTGGCATTAGGACATGGTGGGCTTTTGATTTCGGAAACTATTACATCCTGTAGTTGGCTTTAAGCATTAAGGGTAGTTTATCATTGACTGTGTCAAACTGAAAAAAAGGATCAAGAATAATATGTAGGTATTTGTATTATATTTTCTCTTTGCTGACTTAGTTAATCCCACTAAGCCAGCTTCTTCTTTTAAGAGAGACCTGAGGAGATGTACTGACTAGGAGAAATTTGGCCAGGACACCAGGGAATTTCCAATATTTTTATTTATTTATTTTTATATAACATTTGTTTACCAGGAAAGTCTGACTGGGGCAGAGCCCATTTTCGGCGGAGGCCCAGGGAGAAAAGCTCCAGGCATGTCTGTCAGTTCTTTCTTCCAGTAAGTGCTGTGAGATCTTTTACATCCACGTATGCTAAAAAACAACTCAGGCAAATGGGACCTCAATTTAAAGTCTTATTTGAAGGATGGTATTCTCAGGAGTGCAGCACCCACCCCCGTTATGTTGAGTGGGAATGTCAGTATTGGAAATTAATCCAAGTACATGGCGCGGGAGTTGAAGCCACAATGTTCTTATCTGTTGATCCTCTGTCATTGCACAATATGCATAAATGGATTCTGCCATCTCCTGAGAGGGGGAAGAAAATGGACAATTTGGGTCCAATAAAGGTTATTCTTTCAGGAGTTCCAGAAATCATGGCTTTGGTCTTACCAAAACTAGCATAAAGTTTATTTTATTTAATTATTTGATTTGATTTGTTGCCAAGGTACGTGGGTATGTCCCAGGACCCTTTTCAACCATGACCTAGGCTGTACAGCAGTAGTTTCAGGTTGTTGATTTTACAGTAGTATTATTGCAAAGGTGTAGAACATTAGTTTCCAAATTTGTTAGAGTAATGTGTAAGCTGAATATGCACAATATGCGTTATAGTTTAGATAGAATTTGTACAGTATGCAATGCAGTAACAGCAAATTTTAGCATTTCAGATTACTAAATTTATTAACTTTTGCACAATGTTTAGTAGTGGATCTAGCCTGTTCAACTTCATTATTGGAAAAACATTTTATGTATTGCAATATTCTATAATTTTTTGTACATTTTCAGCAAGGAGCAGTTCATTTGTTGCTCTAATGCATTTTGTTTAAGAGTTAGAACTGAAGTTAGGAAACATAACAGGAATGAGAACAATGTTTAGAGGTGTGATAGTAATTAGTTGAGCATGAGCACTTGTAGGTGCTGGGTGATGGCCTGCTGTATGCATTAAGTAATTTGATAGCCCTTCATGTTTTGAGTTTATGCAGTGAGACAATAGAAATTGCTATTTCCCCCATTGTATGTGACACATCAACAGGAGTACTTATTTTAATATCAGGTTTCATTTAAATGTAGTTTGTTAGATGTAAGTACAATATTCTCTTTGCACAAGTCTAGAAATGCAGGCATATTAAATCAGGCCTATATATTTTACATTTTGCATACAGTTTCAGTAAATGCACTTTTAATAAAAAGAAATGTCTCAGTAAAGAATAGAAATGAAATAACCTTCAGTCAGCAATACTGTTAAAAATAAAATGTGCCAACAGAATGTGCAGTACATTGAGTACAAACAGATCTTATTTAAATGGTACAAGGCTTGGGAGCCAAGGTTAAAGAGGCGTGTAGAACTTTTTGCTGGAAATTTACAGGGTCTTGGTATAATTAGGAGAGATACTTCAGACACAGAAGTCAGTAAGTTAGTTTGGACTGATATACAGAAAGCCATAGCAGTGCAGTCCACAGAAGCTCGGTATAGACACTCTATACCGAGTGCAGAAGGAATAATTCTGAGAACAGGATTTATGTACAGTATAATGAGTGCAAAAGCTATGGACATTGTAATTTAGCCTGTTACAGTAAGAAATTATTGGAATATTGTTGACATTTACCTCCACTTTACGCTGCTACTATATAATAAACCAAGAATTGGCAAATAAAGGAGAGACTGGCACATTCTCATCACAGTTCTGGATAATTAAAAGGTAAAGACATTTTTTTCCAGTTATTTGCAGTTTATTCCAGTATTTTACAATCCTTTTAATTCTTAAAGGGATCTATTAACATAGCCATTTGTTAAATTTTATTAGTAAATTCAGAAACTATAATAAAGTTCCAACACATTAGCTACAAGCATAAAGTAATATACAGCCTCATTCAGAAACATTTGAAAATGTTTGTACATAATAAACGAAAATGGACCAATATTCATCAGATTCAGTACTGTCCAATCGTGATCGTAAGTTACCCATTCTGGTGCTGTAACAACAAAGTCTTGTTGGGGACTTCCGGTATGGCACAGTTGAGAGACGCATATCACAAACTCTCCTCAGCTGCCAAGATAAAAAAGTAATTTTAGCAGTCTTCATGCAACTTTTTTCTTTCTGTTTTCATTGAGCCAGTTAAGTAAACCACCATCAATTCATGAAAGGGGGGAAAAGCAAGAATTCTTATTGACAGTGCAGTAATGACTAGAATCAAAAATCCTTTGGAAACTAGTACTATGGCAGAAAAGCACAAGCCCAGAATAATTATCAAGGTTGTATTTATATAATTAAAAAAATAAATTACAGGCTTAACATTTATAGGACAGAGAATGACAGGATTCTGGCTGAAATCACAGAAATGTTTAAAGGACATTCAGATCTTGTCCAAAGTCTGATCCAAGAAATTGAAGATCCAAAGCTATGAGTCTTGGCTTCGGAAGCTAAATTAAATTACGTGGAGACGCCACTGATTGATCAGGAAGATAGAGCCTGTAGAAAGAGCTTAAGGTTTTGTGGTTTTCCTGAAAGTGTGGAGGGAGTGGACTGTAGTGGCTTTATTCAGCAGCAGCAGCTGTTGAACTGGACTGGTATGTAGGGTGACAAAATCCAAACTGAAAGAGCTCATCAGGTGGCTTGGTCTCCAGCAGGGTCCTCTCCCTGGCAAGCAAGAACAGTCTTGGTATGTTTTGCCTCTTGTGAATGTAAAGAGAAACAGTTGTCATTTCTGTGGAAATCTAGTGCAAAATGGGCCTATACTGATGCCAGAATTTCATGGAGCAGAACTTCTCCAGAGCCACTAGAAGGAGAAGAGTGACATACATTCTGGTCCAGTGACTGTGCTGGGCTAAGGGCTGTAGGTTTAAACTACTGTATCTGGTTCCAGTAAAAGTATTCTTGCCACATGGCCCAAAGACCTTTGTTGCTCTGGAGGAAGCTTTGAAAACCCTGCAAATGAGTTCAGCAAAGTCTTTGAAGGTGTTAGGAGGTGAACATACTCTAGCTCAAGCTGAGGCCGATCTGGACAGTGTGAATGCTTTGGACAGAAGGACAGTTAGAGTGTTTCCTTTATGTAAGAACTGATGCTTCAAAAGAGCTGTGAGAGAAGGCCAGGAACAGTGACTGATTTTTTTTGGTCCAGGACATACAATGTCAGTATATTTTTGGAAATGTACACAAATGTTTGAACATTTTATTAGTTCACAAAAGAAGTATAGATTTGTCTTCAGAGGGGAATGAGAGGGTGATAACTCAGTACAAGTCTGTTATTGGTGAGCTGAGTAAAAGGTGCCTTGGGGGAGGCATGTGTAGGTATCCTTTTAATATGAATCATAAAAGGTATAACTGTTGAATGTCATTGTGTAAACTATACTTATTTTAATGGGGCAGATGCAACTTTCTGAAGCTTATGGGTTTAGGGTTGGCATAATGGTTAAGCTGTTTACCTTACAAATATACAGCACAGGGTTTGATTCTCACCTTGGGAATCATGGTTATGCTTAAAAAGATCCTCTGGGATCATTAGCTTAGTAATCATCTATGAACCTATGAAGCTAAATACTGTGTTCCATGGAAGCACTTTTGTTTTTTATCTTTTTCTTTCCGGAGGACCTTAAAGAGAAGCATGTATAATTTGGTATGTGCCGTAAAAGACTTAATGCGTGTAGCTGGGTATTAATGATTGACTTTTGGCAATCACTAGGATTATAGTATGCCTTTTTTTTTTGCTGCATTATTTTTTTTAATCTGTCATTTCATACAAGTAAATTAATCAATGTCTTATGTGTCTTTTTTTTTAATAAGGCTTATTTGTCTGTTTAAAAATTGACAATGACTCGAATTGTGAATTTTGGGTAGTGATCATGGAATAATAATGGGTGTGCTTGGAACACAGCTAACAAGTATGGTTTAGACTCTTTCCATGTTTGAGCTTATTTTGTTTATGCCAGGATTGTTCAGTATATCTCTGTTGCATGATAATTGATAAAAGATGGGGGGTGAGGAAGATGTTTCTACACCCTATGAGCATATATAGTGTGACATTCTCTGTTTTGGTTTAAGAACAGGGTTTGTCTGCCTGTTAGCTAATGTTGTTTGTCTTTCGCCTTTTCCCAGTAGGGGGTCGCCACAGCGGAACTCCGGTCCACTAATGATTGGCAGTAGATTTTTACAAAATGCCGAGGTGCCAGCTCGACGCCCAACCTTCAACGAAGGCATGCCCATTTACGCACGCATGTCTTTTGAACGCTAGCCAACCGTGGGGAGGACATGCAGACTCCACACAGAAGGCACTCCCAAGCCAAGCCGAGAATCGAACGGGAGAACCTCTTGCTGTGAGGTAACAATGCTACCGCTGTACCACTGCGGCATACAGATTTGAATTCCTTACCTTGGAAGAGATTTGTTCTATGTTTAAGTTGTTTGTTTGGGGGGGAGGGTTGACTGTCCACTTAGAGTTAACCAGCATACCAAAGACGATCAGAGCATTCTGGCAAATGTTACTATGTTATGTATTTCACATTCAGAGCCTATTAAGGCTTTCAATGAATTTGCCTCCATATAAACTAGAATTATAAATTCTGTTGTCCATGAAGTTATCCAAACTCTGCTTAAATTGCAAAATAATGTTCAGTTTCTTGTTTATTAGAACAAAAGAATTCTACCAGACAATAGCCTTAAAATGTAAACAATTTTGTTTTACCTTCAAATTATAGTTTCCTATCTCAACCATATACTTGTTTGTGGTAACAGAGTGCTGTGATTTAGCCATGACTACACTTGCACCACAACAGTCAGAAAAAAACATTTGTGAGTTGCAATTAAGTCCTCCCTGACTAATCTATATTTAATAGAGAACATACATAATGATGTCAACCGCATTTGATAAGTAATACTCCTTAATCCTCTTAATTGACAGGTGAAGAACCTTTGTATTCTTTAAAGTCTTTCAGTCTGAGTCTTATGGTACATACACACAGATTCTGCATATCCAGTCAGAGGTCTTATGATATCTTAAAAAGCAATACATCCCTGTCCCTACTCACTGTAACACCAAATCATTTTTGTAATTCATAGTAACACCTTCTTATAGTTTCCATCAAGTGGAAATCAAAATGGAATTCATTGTCAATATTTATCCCTAGATCGTTAATAATATTCACCTTCTTAATAAACCAATTATTCATTATATAAGGATGACATGGATTGTTTTTTTTTTTACAAATTGTAGAATAATCTATAATTATTAGTAGTGGCCCAGATAAATAGCTCGTCTAGATATCTCTCCAGCCTATTAAGATCTTCCAGTCTAGTAATAACTGAACTATCTTTGGTATCATCAGCATATTTACTTCTCCACAAACCTTTATGAAAAGGAAAGGATGTTGTGAATAACCCAAATTACACAGGCTCCAAGACAGAATCCCAAGGAACATCTTATGACCTAGGCAATCACATATTTATATAAATGAAAACGAACTATACTGGACATAATCCCAGCTGCAAGAATTTTGCATCACAAACCATATTGACACAACCTTAGTTGCAACCATTATACATCACTTATAATCTACCTAATTATTGTCAAACATTACATAGCTCATTCAAGTCTTGCCTTCTTTTAAACCTCATTCCTCCCGTGTATGTATTGTTCCCACAATTCCTATTTTTCCTATGTAATTTTGCTCCTACCCTTTTTTAAAAATCCCAATTCTTTTATCTCTGTTATTATATTCACTACTTCTAGTGCAGTTGGTTTAGACTTTGATTTCCTTTTTCTAGTAATTGCTTTTTTGGCAGCCACCATAATTAGACTCAGCAAGGTCTTACTATGTCTAGGCAATTCTGATTCTGTATCATAGTTCATAAAAATAATTTCCCTAGGTACACCAATTTAGTCACTCAGTATCTGTGACAGAATAGTCTGTAGGGCATCTTTAAAGTCTGCCAACTTATTACACTCCCAGAAAATATGTTCCCAGTTACCTTTCTTCCCCATTACACCTCCAACATTTGTTGTCTACCTGAGGAAAAATTCTGTGGAGTCTACTTGGGGTATAAAAATATTTATGTAAACATTTCCAAGCAAAAATCGTAAATCTTTGAGATTCTGTTGCATATTGGGGAGACATATGTATTCCCCCTCATTATTTCTTTGTAAATTGCTTATCCAGTCTTTCTTCCCAATCCTTTCAAACCTCCTCTGATCGATTCTTGTAGTTGTCGTGCAATATTATATATGCTATACTAATTATTCCTTTTTTAATGGCAGCTTCTGTTCTGCATTCTACTAAAAACTCTACTAGTGCTGGTCTTTCATTTAGGACCCCCCCATATTTCTTTGTTTGCCTATACTCTAATATCAATCCATGATAGGGAAGGCAATCTCTGACCTGCAGTCCAAATAAATTATTGGTGTCTTCTCATTCTGTTACATTTTCCTTTCTAGTTATTTGCTCCCAGTACCTTGGTTCCTTTGCCAGTTTTCTCCAATAAATTCTAGCCCCCTGTTGCCTATTGTCTGTATCTCAATTGCATTCATCCCCATCAACAGAATCTCCTTTCTCCTTTCCCATGTTGGCTTAGTTCTTATTACTTTCTGCTACTTTATGAATATAATATTCTGTATGATTATTGTTATTGTTATTGGCCTTAAATATCTGCATTCAAAATTCCAGTCTCTCATTGTTTCTTGAGCTTCCCCCCATTTCATCATCTCTTTCCACTTTGAATTATAGGTTTCTGCTTGTGCTATTATATGAGCCTTAACTGTGTAGCTCTGAAATACCCCGTTCAAATCAGGTAATCCCAATCCACCTTGTTCTATTGGAAGAATCAGCTTGTCCCTCTTGATTCTTGCAGGCTTCCCTTCCCAGATAAAATCCTTCAGCTCTTTATTAATTGCTGTCCACAGCTGCTCCTCTAGTTTATTTATTTATTTGCAGTTTGTTTGCCAGGATGGTCCATTGGGCCAAGAAGAACCCATTTTCAATGGAGTCTTGGGGAGAAAAGCTCCACAATAACAAAAGTTATAATCAAGTAATTATATTGCAGTAAATACAGAAGTACAGGTACAATCATAGTATTTAAAGATACAATATGAAACAAAGTTAAGAAAAATAAGAACTGTAAATTTTTGCTAGTACTTTACAAGGAAATGAATAGGACTCTGGAGTACATGAGATGTCTGAGGTATAGAGAGGAGAAGAGGTTATGTGGGATGGGAGCAGGAGCATTCTCAGAGAGATGCTAGGTGTGAGTGAAGTGAGGTCTTGAAGGAAGAGTGACCAGAGATGGTATGGATGGATGGTGGCAGGGAGTTCCATTGATGTAGAAGGGCAAAGGATAGGAGATTGTTGCCAGGTGGGTGGGTTTATAGATCTTAAGGATCTTTCTGGAAAGTGCATTTTAAAGGAAGAGGATAGGGAAGGGACAGAGGGAGGGGCTAAAAATGAATTTGTGAACATGAGTGAGTTGAATGTAGGTGAGATAATTGGGTAGTTGTAACCAATTTAGTTTGTGAAGGGCGACACAGTGATGGGTAGAAGAGTTGTGGCTAGTGGCAAACTTGGCAATCTTATTATAGCAGGAGAAGAGTTTTAACTTGAGTGGATTGTAAGTTAGAAGTGGGGCACCATATAGGAGAGAAGGGATGAGGAATGTGGTAGAGAGAATGAACTTAGTAGAGGGAGTGAGATAGCGACAATGGCGGTAGAGCATATTACGTTTCTGGTGGGTTTTTTTGATGTTTATTTGTAGGTGGGAGTTGAATTTAAGCTGATCATCAATGAGGACACCTAATAGTGTGGCCTCAGATACTAGTTTGAGAGATTTATTGTTGTGGCTGGTGATGGAGAATGAGTTTTTATCTATAGTGGTTGTTTTAGAAGCGGTAAATAACATAAGTTTAGTTTTTGAGGTATTGAGTGCTAGGTGATTGTCTCTCATCCACTATTCAGTGGTAGAGAAAGTGTCTTGGGTTAGTTTTAAGAGAGTGGGGATAGAGGAGGCAGAACAGACAATTGAATCGTCTGCATATTGGATAAGATTTGTGTTGGGGATTGAGTGGTGGAAATCATTTATGAAAATATTAAACAGGAGGGGACCCAGTATGAAGCCTTGTGGTACACCTGTGGGGGTGTTGAGGAATGGGGAGGTGGCTTTTTTCCATTTAACTGCTTGTTGCCTATTTGAGAGTTATCTGGAGAACCAGTTGAGAGAGGAAAGGGATAGGTTTAGATTAAAGAGTTTAGTTAGGAGGAGGTTGTGAGAGATGGTATCGAAGGCCTTAAAGAGCTCCAGTAGGAGGGTAGATACAGTACAGCCAAAGTTGTGGGCTTTGTTAACAGTTTCGAGGAAGGACAGAAGAGCAGTGGTAGTGCTGTGGCCTGGTCTGAAACTATGCTGTGTGGGAGTTAGTAAGTGTTGGTCTATAAGATAGGGTAGGGGTTGTAGATGGATGCATTTTTCAAGAACTTTGGAGATGGTGGATAAGAAGGCGATAGGATGGAAATTTGTGATACAAGTAGAAATATAGTTATGAGATATTTGTAAGAGGGAAGGAAGGCGGTGGGCAAATGTGGGGAGGTGGTCACTGAGGGAGCTGGGAAGTGTGCCACTATTGAAGAAATAACGAGGATGAGAAACTAAGGCCCAGTCTAGGATACTACCACTGGAGAGGTCTTTAGAGTGTCTAGTAGTAGAATTGATTAGCTGAGAGAAATTATAAAGGTTAATATTTAAGGAGTTTGTGGGGGACTGAATGGAGGACCAATCTATGTTCATGTCACCCAAGATTATTATTTCATTACTAATGGAGAGCCAGGAGAGAATATCTTCGAGTACAGAGATGTTGTCCCCAGGGAGAATGTATAGAGAGGCTATGCGTATGTATTTGTGTTTATTTACTTGAAGTATGGCCAAAATTATTTTGGCATTGTTGAATTTGGGAATAGGTTTAGTATAAGGGGTAACAGGGAGGATGAGTATAGGAGAGCTACTCTTCCACCTTTTTTGTGGGTTCTATCTTTTCTGATGATAGAGTAGTTGGGGGGTGTTATTTCTGAGTCCTTTATATGAGGTTTTAACTAGGCTTCAGAAATAGACAGGATATCGGGTCGATTGTAGAGAAGCCAGGCATGGAGGATGGGGATTTTGTTGGCTATGCTTTGGGCATTTAGAGAGGTGAATAGGATGATTTGGATGTTGAGGAGGCAGTGAGGGGGCCTGGGTTAGGGTGTATGTCACCAGAGAGAAGGATGGTAGTTAGCTGGTGAATTAGGTTGAGGAGGTGCTTGGACAGCTTATTATCAGAGTAGAGTGTCATGAGATTTGTAGGGGTATGGCAGGGTGCTGAGAGAGCAGAGTGCTTATAGGGAGAAATTAGTTTGTAGGGAAACAGTAGGTGGTTTTTGATGGGATATCAGTAGGGGGATATAAGGATTGATGAATGTGAGGGTAGTTTGTGAAGTGGATAGGTAATATGAAAAGTTGGTGAATGGTTGAGGGAAAGGGGCTGGGTGAGATCGTAAATATAGGATAAGGTGAGAAGAAGTATTTGAGATGAGAAGGTGGTAGGTTTAGGAGGCATGGTGAAATTTGAATTAGTTGGAGGGAGGATATGATAACAGAATAGATGGAGAGGTATGTTAGGCAGAGTATAGTGGGAGAGGTGAGGGAGGTGAGTAGTGATAGGGGGTGGGTTGTGAGAAAGTTTGATTGGTTGGTGCTGGGATGGCTGAATTGGATGGTTAAGGAGTGGGTGTGGTTATCTGGAGTATAAGCTTAGATGTATTGGGGTAGGGTGGGAATTAGGGGATGGGTAGGGGAGCGGAGTGAGCCCGTAGAGAAGAGAATTGCCTACCATGAACAATCAGTGATATTGAGAACAGGCAAAAAGCATGCGTCAGTTCAGGTAAGGGTGTACTGGGATGCAACTATGGGCTCATTTTAGGACTATTAGCCAAATATTGTCTAGTATTCTTCTGTACTTATAACTTAGAAACTGAGGCTAGACTTTATAAACTAGCTACTGGATACCTTGTCTTTAATTGCAATTACATAAGTGGTTTAAAACATTTAAAGCCCAGGGGAGTAGTTAGCGGAAGTCTGAGCTCGCAAGTATCTTTAGAATCATGAGAGTTTAGTTACATAAGTGCACACTTAATCACATAATCACAGTGCGAGCCAGGGAGGTTCAATAAAATTATACAGCAGGAATAATGAGTAGCAATTAATTAGTTTGCTTTAGCCCACATTATCAAGCAAGGATAGCGATAAATGGAAGATAAACTAGACGCTCACATATTAGAAGTCTAGGAGTTCCATTTTAATCGAGCTAAGCTAGTTTTGGTAGCAGAAAGCCAATTGCTCTAGCACTAGATCCTGTACAGAACCTTTTTTTAAATGAAAGCAGGTTAGTCTGAAGCACTTAGATGTGGGGGAGGGGAAAAGGCAGTAGGGAGGCTAAAGGAGGAGGGGGAGGGACAGGGGAACTAGTACTGAGAATGGATGGGACAGGGAAGGGGAAGGGCAAGGAATACAAGCAGGGAAAGAAGGAAGGTTACAGAGAAAGTGGGGCAGGAGTGTGAGTCAGGAGGGAAAGGTAGAGAGAGCCAAGGAGAAGAGGAGTGCCTACCACGAACAATCAGTGATATTGGGAACAGGCAAAAAGCGTATGTCAGTTCAGGTAAGGGTGCACTGTGATGCAACTATGGGCTTATTTTAGAACTATGAGCCAAATATTGTGGTGAATCACTGAAAATGTTTTAGGTTTTAACATGGACTGGTGCTGTATGGATATATATATATATAGATATATATATATATATATATATATATATATATATATATATATATATATATATATATATATATTATATATATATATATATATCTATATATATATCTATATATATCTATATATATATATATATCTATATATATATATATATATATATATATATATAAGAGGAAGGGTAACACTGGCACCTAGTGACCAAAATAGTAATCTCAAACCGGGTTAAGTAGTTTGAGGAGAAGAGTGGGAGTTATAGGGGGAAAGGAGACCACTGCAGGCTGCTAGCAACGTGCGAAGGGGCACTACACTAAGCAGAATAATTTCACATAACAGAGGAGGTGAAACTGTAGGTAATTCACATACACTAGTAGGTCTTTCAGCAGCAGCACGTTACGTCTTTAGGATACTTGTTTAGGATTCCAGATGGCTTGATTTCAGAGGTGGTAATTCTGGCCAGTATTGTGGAGAAACACCTTGGGAGGTAGGAAATGCAAGACTGGGCAGGCAACAGGCGACACCAGCAGCCTACGGCAGGGCAGGACAGGTATGGCTGGGAATACCTTTTAAAATATACATATATACCTTTTAATAAAAATACCTTTTAAAATATTTTTTTTAAATAATTGATAGATAAAAATACGCCTGACCTGTGTATAAGACTAAAGGGATTAAAAACATTTTATCTGCTTTTTCTTACTATCCATATCCATATAACAGAGCTTTCAATTTCTCAGTTTTTGTATTTTTTTTTTGTTAAGTCTCTTCCAACATATCTTTGCTGTCACACCAGAATCATTTTTAATTCATACTCCTAAATTCTTCATTTTATCATGTCCCCATAAATGGGTGGTGCAGCGGTTAGCATTGCTGCCTCACAGTAAGAGGTTCTCTGGTTCGATTTTCGGCTGGGGTGCCTTCTGTACAGAGTGTGCATGTCCTCCCTGTGGTCGCGTGGGTTTCCTCCGGGTGCTCCAGTTTCCTCCCACATCCCAAAGACATGCAGTAGGTGGATTGGACACTCTAAATTGACCCTAGGTGTGAGTGTGTGTGTGTGTGTGTGTGTGTGTGTGTGTGTGTGTGTGTGTGTGTGTGTGTGTGTGTGTGTGTGTGCCTTCTGTGGAAGGTTGGGAGCCGGGCTGGCAACTCGACACTGTAAAACTCCACTGCCAATCATGAGCAGACAGATGATCCATTGTGGCGACCCCTAACCGGGGAAAAGCCGAAAGAAGAAGATCATGTCCCCATAAATATGGATATTGCCTAACTAATTTGTGTGTAGGTACATCATTTACCACTATTGTCTTTGTTTTAGCTTCATTAATTTTGTATCTGAAAAAGATTTTAAACTGTGTCAAAATGTTCCACAACACTGTAATGTCCTTTTTTGCCTTTTTCAGCTATAAAATAATACTGTCTGCAAATAGAGCCAACTTTTCTTGACTACCATAGTAATTATATCTTTGAATTTCTGAGTCCCTTATTTTCTTTGCCAATGGTTCTAAATATAATGCAAATAAAGGGGAAAGTGGACAGCCCTGCCTAGTTTCACTGCTCAAGTAGAAATTATCCAAGAGGACCCCACCCACTTTAATTTTTGCCTTAGATCCCTCATATATCCTTCTAATCACGTTTATAATTCTATCAAGGAATGCAAATGCTTCCATTGCCCTGCTCATAAAGTCCCAGTTCACTCTGTCACCTGCTTTCTCTTCATCAGGACCAACCAACAACAGTTGTATTTTCTTACATTCTGCTTCTTTCTGGATCATTAGTGTTCTGTTCAGATTGTCAAAAGTTTTCCTTCCCTCCACAAAACCACATTGATCCATACCTACTAATTTTGGCATCACTTTTGCAATTCATTTAGCCATTATAGTCATAAATACTTTATAATTATGATTTAGTATTGAAATGGGCCTTTATGAAGCTGGATCTGATAGATCTTGACCCTCTTTAGCAGTTACCACCGCTTTCTTCCAGGATGTTGGTACTTCTTTTCCTCTTAAAGTACTGTTAAATAAAACCTTCCAGATCTTTGTCAGTTTTTTTCCCTACTAGCTTCTAGACATCCACAGGAATACTGTCTATTCCTGGGACTTTCCTGTAGATTGGTTATACATCCCCATTTGTATCTCCTCTCCTCCTATCCTAACTGTTAATAATTGAGCTTCATCTACCTCTAACCTTGGCATATTTAATTATTCCATAAACATTTCCATTTGTACCTCTTTTTGATTTCCATATTTCTGTGTCTTATACAGACTTTAACTGAACTTCCGAAATATTTTTAATACTTCTACAGGATCTCTTTTTACCTTCCTTGTTATAGGCTCCCTATACTTGGTGACAGCCGTTTCTACTTTTTGTTGCCTGAGTTGTTGTGCTAAAAGCTTTTGTGCTCTGAAGTGATTATAAAAAAACAGTTGTTTGACAGCAATCTTTCTAAACTCATGCATATTATCGAGGTAATCCCTTATTTTTTGTTTAGCATTCTGCAGTTGCTCCTCTTCCTGTTGTGTGAGATTCCCCCTATTCTGCAATACTTTAATATTTGTCAGTCCCTCTAAGTAATTCTTGTTATTTCTTAACCATATCTCCCTTTCTTTTATTTCCACTCTATTTTTAAACTCCACTTTAATTTTATCCCACTCCCTAACTATATTTTTAGAAGAAGTTTCTATCTTCTCCAATAGCTCCTGAATAATTTCCAGGACCCATTCCTTAATTTCCTCTATTTTCAACAGGTAGGTCAGAAAGCACCAGTGTCTCATTTTTATTTTGTTGCCCTGTGTTCTTATTTTACTTATTATTGGCACATGATCTGAAATAGTTATTGGGTGCATGTCAAGGCCTTCAATTAAATGCACATGTTCCTGTGAAATGTAAATTCTGTCTAGCCTAGCCCAGTTTTGTATCTTGGGGAGTAATATGTAAATTCACTCCGAGCTCCTAGTACTGAATTCACATCTTCCATGCCAAATATTTTTATAACTTTTTTCAAAAGTCTACAATCCTTTGTTGTAGTTTCCACTTTTTCACTGTTGCAGTCAAATTCTACTCCCCACTTATAAGTAATATTTCTTGCTGAAAGCTGATTATTTCTCCCAGAATTTTCTTAAGCTCCATTATAGTAGTTTTAGGTGGAATGTAAATGCATGCCAGTGTAATCCTCCTCCCTAGGCAATGGCTCCTTAATACTACAAATCTACCATTATTTTCCTCTTCTATCACTATTGGAACTCCTCTTGCAATTAATATAAGTACGATTTTCTTTTGTCCCAGGTATTCTGCTGAGTAACCATCCTGAAAACCTTTCTTTATCAAATTCACATATTCATTTCTTTCCAAGTGTGTCTCCTGTAACATAGGTATTTGCACGCTACATTTTAATATAGTTTACTATTCTTTCTTTTTTGTATTTTATCTGTTAAACCATTGAAATTTAAAGACAATACAGAAAGCATCATTGTATTAAAATGTTATTATTCCCACCTTTATGTATAACAGCTTTTTTGTTAAACGTCTAGTTCCAGGTTTCATGTTACATGCACACCTTGTTTGACAGGTTGAAATGTTATACAGTTGTTTCTTGTCATATCCATTTGAGCCTATATCACATCTTAAAAAACTTTTTGTTTTATTGAAAGCCCTCAAAAACACACCTCCAATACTCCCTAAAACCTATTAACTGAATACTAACACACAAAAGTATGTACATCTTCAAATACTGACATTTTACCCTCCTTATAGGAACAAATGTCCCAAACTGACAGCCACATTTACAGACTTGAGTTAACTTAAAATAAAGGTTATCCATGCTAAGATGCATGGTGCAGCCTGTGTTTTTACTAAGTGCTGTCTGGGTTTGCCTTCTCTTTATAGCTCTATCAGCTGGGAGAACACCTAAATACTTTTAGAGAACATTATCTCCTATCCAGTTTATCTTTACCAGATTGTAGCCAATTTCTCTTTATCAGATTGTCTTCATGGAGACTTGAGGACCAGATACAGAATTGCTACCAAGTATAAATGTATTTGCTACAAAAAACTGTATAATATTAAATATTCTTTTTCATTTACTTGCTCTCTTTTAAAATATGTTACTAGATCAAGCTAAGGGCCTTAATCCAGTCATTCCCCCATATCAGAATGAGAAAAAGCACATTCTTTTGTCTTTTCTCATGCTCTTTTAACCATACTCTTTTTTTACATTGCAGTGTCTACATTTCTGAAAACTGAACAAGGAGAAAGTGAGAAGAAAGGAGGTATAAAAAAGAAGAAAAAAAAACAAGAGTGCCTGTTTACAATAGTATCCCCATTACAATTAAAAACAACCAAGAAAACTTTACTTTATAACTTGCAAAGAAAATCATACACTATAACAAAATAGCACTATTAAGGAAAAATTTTTGTATTATATGTAGTTAACTTTCTCCCTCTTCCTCCGCCCCCCCTGCGTATTTTTTGAACATTAATGACATTAAGTAAGGCATATACCTTTGAGTCCCCCACAAGTACAACAAAGTAAAAAAAAAGTCCAATATTTTCAGATTTTCTTCATCTGTCCTATTTTGCAAATATAATTATTGCTTTGTAATCCCACATTTTATCAATTTCCAAGTTACTAGTTTTATTCCTGTTCATCTCCATCTCCCATATCCTGTCTGTGCATCATTTCCAATGTACTCTTGATTCCTGTAGTCAACTGCTATGCTCCCTTCCTTCTCTTCAGCATTTTCCATTGAAACATTGGAATAGGTTTCACTGGCACAGTCTCTCTGTGGTCTTTATTACCAGAAGAACAAGAATCAGAATCCCCTTCTGTTTTATAGCTCACTTTTTGTTGGACAAAGTTTTGTATTTCCTGCTTAACATGTACTTCATCAAAAAATGATTTTGTTCCTCCAGGGAAGAATATTTTGAAGATGGCTAGGTACAGAAATTTGAATCTCACACCTGCTTCTTGGCATTCTCTGTATAGTGGAATAAATGTACTCCTCTTCTGCCTGGTGTACAATGAGTAATCATTCTCCACAAACATTCTGCTGTCTCCCACTTTTAGTACTTTGTCCCTCTGCCATAGTTTTGTCAGAATCAACTCATCCTGCTGGTAGGATTGCATCTTTACTATTAAAGGTCTAGGTTGCTTTCTCATAGCCAGGTTTGGAGCATACATGCGATGTGCCTTTTCAGTTATCAGCTCCTGCTGTGTAGTGCCAGTCCAGTTGCTTATTTGTGCTTTCATAACATTAATACCTTCTCCTCCTTCCAGCTTCTCTGGTACAGCTGAAAATCTCATATTTTCACTATGTGCTTTTCCTCTAATTCTGTTATTTTTTTGAAACCTCTCTTTTTGAGCAGTCTCCTATTCAGCCAGCCTTTTCTTCATTTCGACCTCTGATTTTTGCAGTTTTATCACCTCATCTGAATATCTGTTTAAAGCTTTTCCATTTTTTCCCTGCCTTTTATTGTTTGAGCATATACTCGATCAGTATTTTGTTTATGTTAACTAGATCTGTGTGCAGGTGTCTTATGCTTTGCTCTGGGTTACTGGAAGTCATGTCTGGAGCTTGCACTGCTTTTTGCTGAAAAGCTGCTGCACTTGGCTGCAGCACCTTTCCCAGTCAGTGTTTTTTTCTCATGTTTTGTAGCTGATTTTCCTTCAGGTCCTCTGTATTTCTTTTATTTCCTGGCATCCAGGCAGTGCACTTGCTAGCTTGTTACTGAAATTTACCCAGAAACACAAACGCTCACTGGCCTTCCTGCTGAGTGTGTTTTTACACTGGGAGAGGTAGAATTAAGCTGTTGCTCAATCTGCAGACATCTTGGAAGTCTATGACAGATGGTCAAAATCATTCTTATCATAAAATATTATTTTATGATGGGAAATAGTATAAAATGTCTTTGCCTTATCTAAATGAAGAACATTCACAGGTAACCCCTCATCCAGTGCATCCCACTAGGGTTGATAAAAGTGCAGTAAATTTGTCTGAAAATACCTACTCCAAATAAATCTATGCTTAAAAATATTCCTGTTCCAACCAATAGTCTGCAGGATATATTTAACAGTTACTCTATCAAAGTATTTTCCCAGTAACAAATGAGACTACTAGGTCTAAAATTATTAATTAAGGACATATCCCCACCCTTAGGCACTGGAACAACAATAGCTTCCTTAATACTGCTGGTATAAAACCCATTATGATATTTATTCCACAAGTCTTTAAACTAGGATTTACAGAACTTATTATACCTTTAAAAAAATCCCTTTTATTCTATCTGGTCCAGCTGCAAAGCTGGGGTTGATCTTAAACAGCTCTTCACAACCAGTTTTAAATATGTTGGGGCACAAATCATTGCCATTAAAAAGAAAATGATTTTAGATGTAGAACCAGCCTGAAATATTGCCAATGTGTTTGCAAACAATATTAAGTAAAGAATCCAAATCAGTTTTTAAATTATCATTTTACTTTATATTATAATATATTGCAAAAAATGTCATTATACATATTTAGATGTCTTAAAAAGGGTGGCACAGTGGTGCAGTGGATAGTGTTATCACCTCACAGCAAGAGGTTCCCCAGTTCGATTCTCGGCAGGGGGGAGCATTTGTTGCAGAGTTTGCATGTCCTCCCTGTGTTCACGTAGGTTTCCTCTGGTTGTTGTGGTTTCCTGCCACATTCCAAAGACATGCAATAGGTGGATTAGGCACTCTAAATTGGCCATAGGTGTGTGTGTGTGTGTGTGTGTGTGTGTGTGTGTGACAGAGTGAGAGAGTGGTGTGGAAAAACTACCACTGCAGGGCTAACCACCCGGCAGTGTAAACCTTGTCTTTGAATGATTGTCACTGTTGACGTGACACCCTGACTGCATGTGCAAAAATGGGAAAAAGGGGTTGTGGATGGATGGATGGATGGATGGATGGATATCTAAAAAAGGACTTTTTATCCAAAGTTGGAATAACATGTTTTCTCTCTAGTGGAAAATCACCTATGAGGTAGTGTACCAATTCAACATAGACCAGGGGATGCTTTAGCAAATATTAGTAAAACTAAATGCTGTGATTATTTGTGGAATAACATAAGAGTATTAAGGTCTAACAACCAAAATCTATTAGAAGTCTACAAATCAACTCGTCCCCCAAGCAAAAATATCCTATCACATGGTTTAGCACGCCTCTGGAACTCCCTACCTCCATCAATTCGTATCACCTCCAACCATTTTATTTTCAAAAAATCACTTCATTTATATCTAGTATCCCAGTGGGAATGCTCTTGCTTCCACCCCACATAACTAACACTGGTAATTCCATCTTCCTTTCCTTCCCCTATTTACACCTGCAATATTCCCTTAGAATTTCTCCTATCTCATACACTCTTAGTGTTATTATTGTATCCACAAGAATACACCACGCTGTACCCCTTACGTGTAGGATTCCTGATATGTAACTGTACTTCTCATTAATTACTTTGCAACATTCCTTCTTTGTTTGTACCACCTGTAAGCTTCATCACTAGTTTGTATTATTTGTAAAAGTTTCATCTCTAGTTTGTATTAGCTGTAATGTTTCCTCTACTACTTTGTAATTGTTTGTTTGAATCTTTTACTCTTGTATAATTATCATGTTTAACCTATTGTAACTTTGATTGTTTGGAGCTTTTCTCCCCAGGACTCCATTGAAAATGGGTTCTTTGTGGCCCAATGGACTATCCTGGTAAACCAACTGCAAATAAATAAATAAATAAATCAATAAGAGTGGATCTGGCTTTAAAATCAGAGCTGCTTCAGTTTGGACTGGGGAAGGAAACGGTGGTGCTCAACATTAGTTACGATAGATGAGAGTTGATGTCATGTCATGATGAGTTTACAAATATCATGGGAGGTTTATAGAGTCACTAAACCATTAAAAAGAGACAGACCCTTAAACTTAATATGTAAAGAAAATTCACAAATTGTATTCCTGCAAGAAAAACACACAACATAGGAAACTAGCAAGCAAAAGGGTATGCAGTGTTAGTTCAAAGTAGTTGCGAAAAAGGAAGGTGTAGAGGTGTAGTACTATTAGGGAAAATATTTTGAACTGCATGGAAGAGAGAATATTGGCAAGTAATGATGGATGCTTAGTTTGGAAAGGAAAATTGAGGGGAGAGTGGACAACTGTAGTGTCCATTTATCTCCCACCTAAAGCACTCTGGGATGGACAAATTGATGGCAACAAATTGAAAAAAGGTTATACATACTGTAGTGTTAAGTGGAAGGTTTAGTCAAGAATAGACAAGACAGTGGGGCTAAGAAAATTCCAGCGCCTAGTTCAAGACATGAAGGTTAGGCTGCTAATTTTCTTGAAACATGGTTATGGTTATATTAAGTGGAAAATTTATCTGGGACTGAATGATTTTTGTTTGACACACTGGAAATTGCTGACATTTCGTTTAGAAACTGATTCCTTTTACAGTGGTTAAAGGTAATATTCGATGACTTACTTGAACAAGCAAAAGAAAGGGATAGTGAGGGAAGGGATGAGTGCAAGAAGTTGATTAAGAGACTGGTACAGGACAATATAAAAGAACAAAGGAATAAGAGGGAAGTTTGCAAGAGAAATGTTGACCGAATTAAGGGGGTTGCAGAGAGAGAGGATTTGGTGATTTGGTAGAGACAAAAGTTAGGATGAGGGAGAGTGAAAGAATTTGGTTCAGGAGACCAGTGTTGAGGGGCACTTTTTTTGGCAAACACCCCTAGAGCTTTGAAGATATTGGCAGCAAGGTTGCATCAGCTAGCAGTGCAACTTGCAGTGTTTTAACTAAGGGGATACTGTAAGTGGAGAGTTTAAAGAATGCTGTCAGATATAAGAGATTTTTAGGTCCTACTATGCTATGCTTTTTGAAAGACTACCTGTTAATAAGGAAAGAGAAGGGACAATTACAGAATTTATTTAGTAGTAGTGTTGGTGCAATACTCAAAACTGACTGTAGAGTTAGGAATATATCTGGTAAAACCAATTACCCCAGAAGAAATGAGAGAGGAGATAGGAGAGCAAATGAATGGGAACACACTTGGCTTAGATGGCATATTTGTAGAAATATGGAAATTAGCAAAAGAATCAGTAATTAAAATATGGATAAAACTATTTAATAAAATTTTATACGGGAGAAAGCACCAAGGTCTTGGAAAGATGGTGTAATTGCTGTGTTAAATAAAGAAGAGAAATAACCCAAAAATCCCAAATCTTCTAGATTCTAGAAGCTAATCAAGCTAAACGGCAGCTGGCCATGCTCTCACTAGATGCAGAAAAAGCATTCAACACGGTAGATTGTGTTTTTTCTGGCAAGGTTTTTTTAGAACATGAATTTCCCTTTTCAGTTAATTAGTATGTGGAGGGATTGTATAATAATTCAACAGCAAGGGTTAAGGTGTTTGGATTACTATTAGAACCCCTCTTGCTTTCTCAAGAGATGAGGCAGGGATGTCCTCTCTCACCATTGTTGCTTACTTTGTGTTCGGAACCAATGGCGGTATGGATAAGACCGTCACACGTTAGGCCTTTTCAATGGGGGGGGGGGGTCTGCAATTTCAGCCTGAACTTTACACAGATGATGTTCTTGTCACTTTAGTGCATCCCAGGGAAGATATGTTCCACACCACTTGCAGTTCTTAAAGCAGTTTGAGAAGCTGTCAGGATATAAGGTAAGCAAAGAAAAGATTAGCACAGCTGGAGTCAGTATTCCAAATCATGAAGAGTTGCAAAAACGATACTCTGATTGGTGCAAAGGAGATCATTTTAAATATTTGGGGGGGGGGGTGATGTTAGCAAGTTCAGATGAAGCATCTGTGACAACAACTTTTCACTGTATTTGGGGAAAAGATGAGGGACAGTCTGAAGTGACGTAGGTTGCTTGGTCTAGATTTAGATCAAAATGTCCAGGAACTACACTGACATTTAGTGCACAACCTTTTGTATCTGGGGCAATCCTTTTGGTCATCACCAGGAAAGGAGAGGTTGAGGAGGTTAATAAATTAGATGAGGGACTTTGTATGACATAGAGATAGGCCAAGGATGAAATAGGATGAGACAATTTTGCCTGAGGATATGGGAGGATTGGTTGGCCCAGGTACAGAAAAGTACTGTAGAGTGATTTGCTTTGCGTTATTAGGCAAAATAACAAAACCTTAGTTTACACCAATTTGGAAAAAATCTTACAAGATAAAAATAACTGGTTGGGTTTGAATAACATGCTGGAAGACTTTGGGGATAAATACACCAATATAGTATCTCCTACTTAATTAGATGAGTTGGCTAAGACTGTAACTAGATCTGATGTTTTCTTTTCAGTCTGTTCCTCAACATGTGGGTTTTGAATCTGACCTCAGATTTGACTTCAGCTGCTTCCAAGCTTTTTTATTCAGTGCTCAGACTCCTCCCCTTACCCATAATCCCTGTACAGAAAACAAGCTACCTTAGATCTCATTTGCTGCCAGTGTAGCTGGGTGGATTTTTGAGTGCTCAGTATTGTTGGACTGTTTTTTCTTAAGGTAAATACTCTATTCTGTTGCTTGATTTTGTTCCGTCTTCACCTCGCCTTGTTGTTGTCAATCACTTTCTTTTTTCTGTCTGGTATTGTTTTCTAATATATTAAAGATTTATTTACTGTAACCTCTCACCAGTGTTTTTTCTACTTTATTTTTATCCCTTCAAAAAATCTTTCCCTATTTCTTCTTTCTATTTGTTCCATTTTTGCTTTCCTTTGTTAGCCAAATCGCATAGTAACCTTCGGGTTTTAATAAATGTACAGCTTGCCCACACAAGCTTCCCAACCCTGATGCACATGACAAGTGTGTATATTTTCTAGACCCATTGCACTTGGACATTGCCTGCTGCATTTGCAAGGCATTTGGCCAAAGGGCCATTATAGAAAGGAGAAATAAGTTCATTTTGAAGGGACTTCTTCAACCATCTTCTTCTGATAAATGTCCCTGAGGCTCAAGGAAGATGACAGCTTCCTATTCTTCTGCTTCTCCTTCTCCATCATTGTAATGAAGCTTTCTGACAGGAAAGGCGACATAAGGATCTTAAAAAAGGATAAGGCAAAAGCTTCAAGAAAAAAGTCTCTGGACAAGACACTTTGTTGCCAGCTCCAAAAGTCTTAAAATCCACAGAGCCAACACTCTTCTTGGATCTGATAATCCTTGGATTCAGTATACCTCCAACATTTTCACTGGAGATGGTTTCACCTCCACTCTCCAGTTTTACAAGAGAAGTCGCCATATTACTCTAGACCACCTTCCTCTTCCTCATCAGTTAGGTCGGCTAGGTTCTCTAGAAGTCTCACCAAAGCTGACATGCATAAGCTGATGAGGAAATTTCTTCAGACCCAGATCCAATTGGGGGTTCTCCTGGTTCCAACCATTTTTGGGATGAAAGATACAGTTCTGTCCTTTCATTCATTGGTAACTCCTTCTCCAATCTGTCCTTCCAGAATGGAGCACCCGAATCCCATTTACCCCCGATGTATATGTGTTTCAAAGCCAAATCCATATCTTTTTGACTCTGGTGAGTTCTTTGATGAGGTTGGCGCTGACCTTGTCCAATCCATCTGGAGCTTGGAGCCAGGCACTTGAAGTCAGCTCTGACAGGATAGGATTTTATCTGAGATCCTTGGATCTGTTCCTTCCCTTAGGGGCTTCAGTGGTTGTTAGTTCAACTTCAACATCAGCCTCAGAGCATTGTAGGATTGGGACCAGAACTGAGCCACTTTCGGGGGTTTGGGTTCCTAGACTGTGTCTCTCCAATCTGTATTGACCTCTGTGTTCAAGACTTTTGAGAGACTACTCTCTCATCTGATTGAGAGGACTACCTCTTCAAAGTCAGAGCCACCTCTTCCCCATAGGATTTCCCAGGGTTCGGAGCCTATTTATCTTGTTCTATTGGGACAGCCAGTTCTCAGAAGCTTCAAGGCAGTTGTCGTTTCAGAGACGACTTCAGCCTCAGAGTCCTCCCTTCAACAACCAACAGAGGAGGTACACAGGATGAACAAGTGTAAAAGGAGACACTGATTCCCCTGAGGAATCTCCTACATGGGCTCTGATTTTGAAGGAGAAGGTTTCCCCAGATCCCCCTTTAAGGATGTCTCATTAGGGGAGATCCTCAAACTCCTTAGACAGAAAGGGGGTCAGTCTTCTCTAGTCCCTTCTGCAGAAGATTCAGTGTTCCTTGAGGATTTCAGTTGTGACCCATGTATGTCTTGGTTAGTCCCCTCTGCAGAAAACGTAATCTTATCGCAGGTATGGAAGGAACCTGACACAGGTGAACCAATCCCTAAAAGACCTGATAAATTTTTGATTGTTCCTAAAGACCAGCCCCATTGGAGTAAAGGGCTTTTGTAGTAGGTACTGTGATGGTAGCTGCAGTAATCAAGAAGGAACTCACAGAGGAGAGTTCTTCTGTCCATGTACCAAACAGGGAATCTGAGGAATTGGACAGATTTGGGAAGTGGGTCTGTTTATTCCTGTTGTATATTTTTGGTGAGTGAGCTAAATTATCTGGCATATGTCATGCATTTCCAGAGGGACTTGGCTAAGGAGATCATCAAGTCTGTTCCAGAAACCATGTCAGAGGATCAGAGGAAATCTATTGATTTTCAGTCGGTGACCCTTCAGTCTCTATGTACCGTCTCTATGTGCCTTATCTCCAGTGCCACAGAAGGTATGCCTAGAGCAGCTGGCACAAGTATAAAATCAGGAGACGTGCCTAGATGTGGCTTTGCAACTTTGCAGAACACTTCAAGACATCCTTCTTCTACATCCCCTATGATGGATCAACCCTTTTTGGTTCTAAACTTGGAGAGTAATGTGAAAGATGGCAAATCCCTTTCTGCCACAGCAGTAAGATTCTCCTCCCCCTCAAGTGACCCCATCCAGAAACCGGATGGGAGGGAAGAGAATTTGGTTTCGTAAATCATAGGGATTTAATTCTCATACCTCTTGAGAAACAGCCCCCTGAGTAGGAGCCAATTAGTGATTATGCTTACCCTTGCACCCAACAGCCTGACATCCATAACTCAAAGACAAATGGGTACAAAGGATCATTATTAGAGGCTATTTCATTCCCTCTCACACCCAACCTCTCACCCGAAAAAGACGTCCTAACACCCCACCCTTGCAAAGGGAAGCAGCTGGCTTCAGAAATAAGGAAGCTTTTAAGAAACCAAGGTCAGCTCGAAAACCCATATGATGAGGAAGGACAGAAACACACAACACAGATCTGATATTATGGTAAGTACATAACTTTCATTTTTATGACGAGAAAGAGGTATGGTCCCTTGAGGTCACATGTATTGCCAACAGGTGTATAGATAAAAACCACCAGGGGATAGGATTCAGAGGGGGGAATGGAAAAAGATGAGGCCTACATTGAGGTAGTGGGGTCAGTTAATGCCGGGAGAGGGGATTTTGGAATGGGATGAAGTTGGGTGGAACTTTGAGGTACCTGAAGAGAAATATTTGCATTTTTATGCAATCAGGTGGCAATTGGAAACCTCCCCCTGAGTTAAAATCTTCAAAGGTGAATGGCCAGGCTTTAAGTGGTAGATTTCAATTCATTCCAAACATAAGTTAGATAAACACGTTATTTTGACAATTTATAAGTTTCTGGAGGAGGATAAAAAGCTTATGCAGTAAGAATTAAGGGAGGCTTGGGGCAAGGTTTTGAGGTTTCACCTCAAAGTGATCACATAAATACTTTTAATTACCTGCTAGGCTGACTCATGTAAGTCAACAACACCAACAACAACACAGCCAACAACAGATTCCATCCTTGTCCACTTCACGTACTTAGAGACCTTGAACAGTATAGCACAGATACTGGCCGGGAGAGTACAGCAGATGATGAAAGAGATGCACTTAATACTGTTTGTGTGTGAGGTGGGCTGATGTGGAAGAAATGAGCTAGGAAGCAGAACATGGTATCTGTTGAACCTAGCCTTTTGATAGTACCTTGATCACTTCCCCCAAACTGCAATAAGGTAGTTGGAAAGCAATTTCTTTAGTCAGGCATTTCTCCACGTTTTCAGAAATGTCAAGAAGCTTGAAGAGGCAGCAAGGAGTTAGGTGACTATCTTCACATTTAAGTACTACCTACAAATTTGTCTAAGTTTGTAGGTTGGATTATATGTGCTTTACAAGCTTACACTAGGAGCAACTGTATGAGAGTAAGTGGTGTTATTTACTTCAAAGTCAGCTGTGACCATGGAGGAGCACAGTAAAGGTGTATATGGGGAAGGGGGGGGGGTTAGGCATACTAAACTGGATTAGGAGTGCAGTTTCTTTGCAATTTTTGTGTATCTAGAAATTGGTGATCCCTTCTAGGTAAAGGAGATGGTATTAGTCATTTGACAATATAAATAAAATTGCAGAAGCTGCCACTTGGAAAATAGTGGTGAATGGCAGTTATACTGCAGGTCATTTAAAGCAGCCAGACAAGACAGAGGTTGTTCATATGTTTGCACTACTTATCTTGTGAATGTTGTGCATTAGAAAGTCTAGTGACTTTAAACAGTTTAGTAAACTACAGTTTCTGCTTTTACAGGGTACCAGTTTTAAGGATTCTTCTGACAAATACCAAGGTACCTCGAAGCACAAAAATCCTGGTAGCAGGAGTACGAGACAGACTTAAAAAGGTTTGCCAATACACTTTTTTTGTATCTTTGATGGACAAACATTTTTTAAGTTTTAATCGTGTGCAGAGTTATGAGTCTACTTTTCTGTCATTTCTCCTCAGTTTCCTGGTATAATAAATCCCGTTCTGGATTCAATAGATGCAGTGTCATGCAAATGTGAACATGTTCTGGAAGAAATTGCTGAGCATCCTTCTTTAAGTCACTACTGTGTTTTAGAGGTATGGCTCATTCTATGTTACTGTTGCTTGACTTGCTTAGACAAGTTTTACAAGTTAGAGTTTGCAAAAGAAATACGTAAGGTGTGTTGAATAGGTATGGTATAGTATTAAAATTCTGGAAAATACTATGACAATTTTAAGCACGATTTGATTTTTGATTTTTTTTTTATTTAACAATGACATGTTGTGCTTTATTGTACAAAATGTGATATACTAAATAATATAGTATAGTCCAACACAATAGTAATAATGATTTTAATAGAGTTGCACAGGTGTATGGCACAGTTTACTGCTGCTGGTAGTACTGTCCAAAGTGCAGTGATACAGTAAGCTCCATTCGTAGTGGGACATAACTGTTGCCGAATATTTTGGGATACATTTCAGACAGATGCTCATCTAAATGTGTCATTTTTTATTTGTTTGTACCATTCTGTATAGCATCTTATTATTTTAATGTATTGTGATGACTTACCTTAGTTCTTTGCTATTTGCCAAACTGGTGTTGGACTTGGAATTTGTGTATAGAGTTGAGCAGCAAACCAGCAGTGCTATTAAGAAATTGCAGTATCTGTTGTCATTGCTATACAGTGAAAATGGTCTATAACTCACTATAAATCTTTGTCTTCTAATACAAGTAACTAAATGCGTGCCATTTTTTATGCATACATTTGCATATATAATGGAAATATAGTTTTATTATGCATTATTAAAAGATGTATGTACCACTCTTTGGGAAATAGGTTTTACCATGTATATACTCATGCTGGTTATTTGACCATATTATTATTGAATAGATTGAAATTGCTCAACGCTAAAGAGAGAATGCATTTAAAAAGAAATTTAGTTTTAAAGTTTTCTTCTGAACAGAGAAGAGTAAATGTACACAGCCGAAAACATAATGGTTAGCTTTTTGCCAAACTGTAATTTAACAGTCTGGCAATTATATAACTTAATTCCAAATTAGTTGCTCACACTAACCCATCATAATTACAGCTGGAAGTCTTTGGCCGTAATCCACCTAAAGAGCTTTCCTCTCTTGGCCACATTCCTTGCTTTATTGGGAACCGCTCACCTGCTGATTTTCTCAAAGAATTCTCCAATATACCCAAACAGTAGAACATTACATTTCCTTCCACATAAATTCACCCAAATCCCCCAGAATACCTCTTAACCTTCTACTTCTTCAAATTCGAGCAGATAAATGAATCAGGCATCCACCAAAGCTGTTATCATACAGGTCTTTTATTAATAACACACAGGATAAGCACTTTCACACAAGATTGTGCTTCATCAGATCCATCTGAATCTCCCACCATCATCAGATATTCATGTTTAGCAGCTCATTTGCATGTTCTTACTGCTCACTGGTGTACATTACCCTAAACTACAGTGAGATATAAAACCAGTGTCTCTGAACTATTAGCAAACTGAAAAACAGATATCTCTTAATTGAGAGCATGTCTTCCACTCTGAATCTTGCTCTCTGTTTCCTGGTTGGCTGCAGTAGACCTGCCTAATTTCATTTTATGTCACTTCTGCCAAGATAATGTTGTCTTTGGATGTCTACTAAAAGAAGAAGTAAGTAGTTTAGTTTACTAGTAATGATACTGATGCCTGAAAAACTGGACATTCTCAGTGTCTTAATTTTTTTTCTTTGAGCAAAATATCATGTATGTGATCTTGGTTGTTGTCACCATGGCATTAGCAGATTTTAATAACTTTAAGAACTCGTACAACAGCATCTTCAAAAATAAAACCAATATTCCTGATAATAAGTGATGGATTTCATCTTTAGAAACATTAGCATAGACCTTGAGTCTTTCCTTCAGGAATCAAACATCTGTATTCAGTTATTGTTAGAATTTGCTTAGAAAAAAAGCTACAGGAAACAGTCAGGTAATTGGAGGCTAGAACTAATTACAAAATGTTTGGCGTTCAAGGAGGGAGCAACAGAATAGATCCATGAACGTATCCACATGCAGGATTTAAGGAACTGGATATTTAGAAATCTAAAGATTCATTAGGCTTTTTAAGCTGAACTCAGCCAAAGTCACTGACCTCAATTAATCGCGTTAAAGATCAAGTTTAAATGTGCAAAATAAACTTTTGTTTTCATGACATTCTGTGCGGAGTCTGCATGTCCTCCCTGTGGTCGCGTGTGTTTCCAACGGGTACTCCGGTTTCCTCCCACATCCCAAAGACATGCTGTAGGTGGATTGGACACTCTAAATTGGCCCCAGGCATGAGTGCGTGCATGTGTGTGCCTTCTGTGGAAGGTTGGGCACCGGGCTGGCAACTCAACACCGTAAAACTCCACTGCCAATCACGAGCGGACAGGTGATCTGCTGTGGCGACCCATAACCGGGAAAAGACGAAAGAAGAAGAAGATGCATCACAGACACCACTGAAACAACTGTAGTTGCAAACATTATACATCACTTATAATCTAACTGGTCATTGCCATTTAAGCATTGCACAGCTCATTCAAATCTTGACTTCTTTTAATCCTCATTCCTTCTCTGCATATATTGTTCCCACAATGCTCATTTTTCTTATGTAGTTTGCTCATTCCCTTTTCTAAATATCTCACTTCCAGTTGTTTTATCTCTGTTACAACATTCACTGTGTCTAGTAAAGCTGGTTTACACTTTGATTTCCATTTTCTAGTAATTGCTTTTTTGGCAGCCACTGTAATTAGACTCAGCAAAGCTTTGCTATGTCTAAACAATTCCGATTCTGTATCACAGCTGAAAAAAATCATCTCCCTAGTCAATCCATTCTGCCCACCCAGCATCCCTGACAGAGCAGTCTGCAGGCAATCTTCAAAGTCTGCCAACTCATTACGCTCCCAGAAAATATGTTCCCAACCGCCTCTTCCTTGTCACACCTCCAACATTTGCTATCCATCTGAGGAAAAATTCTTTGGAGTCTACTTGGGGTATAAAAGTACCTATGTAAACACTTTCAGGCAATGATCCTAGATCCTGTAGACTTTGTTGCATATCTGGGAGATATACATACATTTTGCCCACATTGTCTCTTTGTGAATTGCTTATCCAATCTCTCTTCCCAGTTCTTTGTAAGGAACTGAGAGTTCTGTCTAATTCATTAGAAGTAGATAGGGGGGGGGTATTGCTGTTTTTTTTTTTTTACTAGGGAGAGTATAGAGTTTATTAAATTGTGAGGCAATGCTATCTGTGGAATTTGTCATGGTTGGAGCTGGGGTTGTGATCTGTCCATTCCTTAGCAGATGTTTGATGGCTCCCCAAAATTTCTGGGGATTGTTTTGCTGTTTTTTGTTGTATTGTTGTATAGCACATCTTTTTATCGTGCCTGATTTTTTATTTTTTTTTGGCAAGGTTGTGTAATTGCCGTTAACTAAAAAAATAGTCTTGATTTTTGGTCTTGTGGTATAGGGACCAGGCTCTGTCTGTCCTTTTGAAGAGCTGTGTGGTGTCATTGGTAAGCCATGGTATGTGCTTGGAGTTAGAACGTGCCTTTTTGATGGGAGCAAGGTTGTTTAGGACATTGAGGAATTTGTCATTGAAATATTGAACAGCCGAGTCAAGGTGCAGATATTTTAAAGGGGGGGGGGGGGGGCAGTCATATTGTTGCAGGAGGCATGTGAAGAGTTCATGGGAGAAATTGTAAATGATATTTTTAGTAGGGCAAGTGTGGTGCTTAAGAAGATAAGTTGCTAAGTGATCACCTACAGCCAGATTAGTGACAGAGAGAGGGTTTGTTTTAAGTGTCCAGTCTAGGATTGATTCTTTTTGTCTGTGTTTGTCAAATCTGGTAGGGGATTGTGTAATTTGACAGAAACCATGGAGGTTAGTGAAATAGGATGGATTTTCCAAGGAGTAGGTATACCAGTTCATGTTGAAATCCCCAATTATTATTATTTCTTGACTAAAAATTGAGGCACACCAACAAAGAAGGTCTTCATTAATGTCTGGGTTGTTACCTGTGGGTATATAAATAGCTATTATAATGAAGAGTTTATTGGAGTTTTTTGAAGGCAGGTGATTAGAATTTCAAAATTCAAGAGGTCTGGTAGGTTGATTTGAAGACTTCTATTTTTATATATTACAGTTATGCCACCACCTAATTTATGAGTCCAGTTGCGTCTATGGATGCTATAACTATGGGTTAGAATTTCACTATCCGGTATGTGGGGTTTTAGCTACATTTCTGTTAGGACTGATAAATCGGGAGAGTATTGGGTGATAGTTGCATGAAATCATGAATTTTATTTAGGATGCTTCTTAGGTTTGTGTTTAATATTAAGAGATCAGAGCTACTTTGTGGGAGATTAATGATGTTTGGGGAGTAAGGGTTGCTTGGAGTGAGAGGGGTTTGATTAAGGGGTTGAGGTCCTGGCTTAGGATGTATGTCACCACTTAGTTTGATCAGGGTAGAATTGAATAGAAGTAGGTGTGTGAGTTTGTTAACTAGTTTAACATATTGCATCACTATATTTTTAACTTTTGGGACATTTCTTATGCTGCACTCTATAGGTCACTCACCCAACCACCTTATGTCCTTTTTACTGCATTTCTACTTTAGCTCTGCTAAGTCTGTCATTTCTTGCTTAAGGATCTACATATGTTCTTTTTTTTTCCCCTTTGTTTTTCTGAATCGATTATGTACATTAGTCATGGCACCAGCCCACTTCCTGAATTTTAGCTCTGCTCACCTTGCATTGTTATACCATCATCTATGTCTTTTCTCCTTTATAATATAACTTTACCCCTAGGTCAACCCTCACAATCCTTTTGTTGAAAAGACTTAAACTCTGCTTTGTCCCCCACCTCCATTGATATGTCACCCCATTTGTCTGTTTGCACCCCCTCTAATTCATTATTTTACCCATTCTTTTCTTTGGTTCCCCTCAATGCCATCAGTTGCTTGGCTTCTGCACCTGTTGGAACTGAACTCTGCATCTTGTACTACCCATGAGGTGAGGCCACCCTGATAGAGAGAATGAGAAAAGGGAGAGATCAGGGGGATGACTAGTATTCTTCTGGTAGAGGTCATCACTACTGGGGTAAGATAGGGAAGAGGAGCTTTTGGTTTTGGATATGGAGCAGAGCTAGACATTGGCAGCTTCGCATGTGCTGTCATCCATGCCAAGGCTTTTTCCTAAAGTCCTTTCTCAGTTGTGCTGACAATTTTTGGTAGGTTAGGTTGGGCAGTGATAAATGGTATCTGACAACTTGCATGCTCCAGGCTTAGGGTAACCATGCCTCCTCGGTCCACCCATACCCCTAACCTGGTGATTGTTCCAAGTACTGAACTTCACCAGGGTTTGAAGAATGATCCATTTATGCCAGCACTGACCATCCCTATCCCAGGATAAAACTGCAAATTCCAACCAGGGTGACCCTGGTCATAATCAAGACATTGTCTGTCTGTATATTATGCTGGCATTGTGCCCACATTTACTGCCACTTTTATCACAGCCTCCTATTCTTAGGTAATTCCCTTTCTGACATCCAGCCTTGTTCCCAACAGCTTGGGCATTGTACTTCCACAAATAGTCACCAAACTATTTTTTTTTTTTTACTTTTCTACCCACATCTTCATCAAACGTCTCTAACTTTGGCTAAATGAGTACCCTCTTTCCTCTCTGTCCTGTAATAGAAGCCTTTAATAACCATTAACATGTATCTTTTAAAAAACAACTTGCTCCCAGGCGCTCCATTTGTTTGACACTCAACATGCCTTTCTCCCATGACCTTTCTATATGACTCGGTCATTCATCTCCTGAATTTTATGTACAGCCTTAACCTTATTGCAACCCTTCCTGAATGAGAAGTGTTCTTCTACTCCACATGAACAGCGGAGATGAAATCATCTCCACAGCAATTCTCCATTTGCTATCCCTTGTTTTGGAAGCCTTTGGAAGCAGTATGGTGCACCCTTAGAGCAAAATACTTAGCCCCATTTTGCACCTCTGTGAGACAGTGCTCTTTCTCCTACTTTCCAAAGGGACTGTGACTTTATTATGTTTCCCTAACAGACTCTGCATCCCAAACTCCTTAAATGCAGCCAGTGACAAAGACAGTCTAATTCATATTATAATAACCAACCATTCACTTCTTGTAGCTAGTCACCAGTCTCAGAATGTGTAGGCTTAAGCATATAGCCAATTTACTAAGTAGTAGTTCTGGAAAAAAAACATTTAACAGAAATATAAAACCATAAGCCATAGTAAGTATTTCATGTTTTATTATAACTGCTAGCGCATCTTCTTACACACAATAAACTAAATTTATAAAGTGTATGCTGTGGTGTACATGGTGTATGTCTAACTGTGATTGTGTGTGTGTGTGTGTGTGTGTGCGTGTGTGTGTGTGTGTGTGTGTGTGTGTGTGTGTGTGTTGTGTGTTGTGTGTGTGTGTGTGGTTCTCCTGTACTGGCAGGGATATTTTATGTTCGTCAATGTCCCTGATTTTGACCCAATGTCCCTGATTTTTAGAGGATTTGCCCCTGTCACAGCTGAAAATGTTGTCTCTAGTAAAAATGTGCAGAGATTTTCATCAGAGTTGTCATATTTGTTCTTAACTCTTCTTTCTGTCATTTTAAGCTTTTTACGCAGTATGATTCTGTCTCTGCTCCTTCAACTTCTAAGCCGACAATTTTGTATCTCTATTCCCTAATTTAGTAAGAAGCTGCTTTTCTCCTCTTTGCACATCTATTCCAATTTGCCACCTCTCTGTGGATATTAACAAGGCCCCTTAGCCTTTCTTGTAGTTAACATGTCAATCTCCTATCCCGTTTTCTGATCTTTTTCTCTTGCTTTATGAACTGTTTTTTTCAACTGTGTCCAGTGTTTGCATGTCCTTTTTGTTTGTTTAATTTGCTTGCTGCTGTTATCTCCTCATCCAGTGATACTACCCAGCTCCAGCAAGGGTTGGAATATGGACATACCTGGTGCACTGAAAATTAATTAAAGTTAAGTGTGAAAAAGTGCAGCACAGAGGCATTCGGCAAAAATGCTTTTCCCACTTCATATGTAATAAATGGTGCTCCTGTTCATTCATATATGGTCTAAGAGATCTGAGTACTTATGTAGAGCACTGTCTCTTTCATTTCATCATTATGTTTCTACCATAGTCAGGAAATCCTTCCATTTGGTCCACTTAATTTTCAAAGGAATAGTGTCAAGATCTGAAGAAGTAATCTCACCACTGTACTTCCCTTATCTGATCCATCATTAAATACAATATCTTTTTGTTATATACAAATCAAACTATATTGCTGAACTGGAAAGGTTTCAGAGATTTTATACCAAGGAAATTAAAGGTCTTAAATCCTTCAGCCATTCCAATAGGTTAATATAACTCCTCATACTTGGCAGCCAACTGGCTACTCCAAGGTGACCATTGTCTTACTTTTTGAGCCATAAAAGATCAAGTCTTATTCGAACTCCAATTTCTTCACAAAACCAGATGCTCGATAAACATCGAGCAGGGACCTAAATCTACACTAACAGATAAACAAGGCTCATTGGAGGGATAGGCTTCTAACTCAGTATAGTCCTAGATTATGAAATAAGTTAACACTGCAGGTCAAACAAATTGATACTCTCACTGCCTTTAAGGATAGTCTTGGTGAATGGATGAGCTGACATATACTTAAATCAGGGCAATCATGCTCTGCCCTGGTCAGGTTTGGAGGTCAGCACTGTTAGGTGCTTATTATAAAGGGTGATGAGACCTTTTAAATGTGTCTGTGTATTGCTAGACATTGCATAGTCCCTAACATTGTTCCTATCTTCATATGTTTCTTCCCCATTAGTCCACGTCTCTGTGTTGTGAGTCAGCCAAGTTCATTATTTGGACCATATAAGATTTTTGTTAACATCTTCAACGCCACTCCTGTCACTAGCCTACTATCTCTGAGGAAAAAACAGAAGTCAGAGGACTAAGCACTTCAATGAGAATACGAACTTCCAGAAGTAAAGAACACTTGAGGTGACACACACGGTAGCAGCTGACGGAACTTTAATAAAACATCGTAAAAATAATAAAAGACTTGTAAGCACTTTTGAGTCCAAACTGGAATGATTCTTCAGACATACTAAAACAATTAATCGCATCTATTAAATACAGCAGTTCAACTGATTCATGTACCTTCCTCCAATCACATTAATGCATCAATTAAATTAACCTAAAGGTATATCCACCTAGAAAAAACACATCTATTCCTGTAATGAAACGTACATTAAATTCAAAAAGTACATATATATTAACACAATTCTCATGTCTTAATCAATATATATAGAAAAGACTTATAAAAAATGCATATTAAAAATATACCTTAATACAATGAAAGAATAACTGCAGGTGACGTGACAGAATAAACAATTCATATGATTGAATGTAAAATTCATTTTCAGCAATAGATGGCAGCATAAACTAAATTATCTCACCATCCTATGAACATGGAAAAAAAAATAATAATAAAAAAAAATATATATATATATATATATATATATATATATATATATATATATATATATATATATGGTTCCCATTCAGAAGCCTGAAACATCATAAGCCTGAAAATCAAAATCCTGAAACCAAAAGCCTGAAAATTCAGAATCCTGAAAACTCAAAATCCTGAAAGCCCAAAATCCTGAAACTCAAAATCCTGAAAACACAAAATAGACATACTGATGTCATTGTGGCTTTGCTATTGTTAGCCCTGTGGTGTTAGGTCATGCGTTGGGGTCAGGTAAGTGTGCGGTTGGTTTTATGTTAGGGTTAGGGGCGGTTTAAGTGAGTTAGGGTTAGGGCGCAGGTTAGGCATGTATGCAATAGTGACAAATATTGGGGTTAGAGGCGGTTTAAGTGAGTTAGGGTTAGGGTGCGGCTCAGGTGAGTGTGCGATAGTGACGGACCTTAGGGTTAGGGTTAGGGTCAGGGTCAGTTGGTAGATATTAGTGTCTTTATAGTGACATATTAGCATTATTTGTGTTTTCAGGATTTTGAGTTTCAGGATTTTGGGCTTTCAGGATTTTGAGTTTTCAGGATTCTGAATTTTCAGGCTTTTGGTTTCAGGATTTTGATTTTCAGGCTTATGATGTTTCAGGCTTCTGAATGGGAACCATATATATATATATATATATATATATATATATATATACATGTGTGTGTGTGTGTACTCATTATTTAATACACATATGCGGACTATAATATAAGGCAGCATATAACATCTAATATATGGCAAGCACACAAAACATTCTAATTAGCACAACATTAAAGACTAAAAATACACAAGCCATGTTAGGTAGTCTGATCTGACCTTCATTTTTACATATGGGTTCAGAGCCGATCCTCGGCTCCGTCTTGGCTGATTTACAAGCTGGAAAACTTCTGGTTGGCTCGTGGCTAGACAGGTATCCCATGGTGCACCAGTACAATCCCCAGATCTCATTTGACACGTCGACGAGTTTGTTTGTGCTTCTCTTGGCTCTGGCTAAGTTTTTCAAATTCTTTATATTCAATATCGTATTTCAATGCTTTATTAGAACTTTTATTGTATATTTAGTGTTGCTAATATATTAGGCAGTTGTATTGCTTGCCCTTTGAGTGCAACTTAGGGGCTCCTGTTGTCTTGTCTGTTGTTATTCTGACCTTTTTGGTCACCATTGGCGGTTAGTTTTCTACTATATTGAGATTGTTTGTTTTTGGTGGGGATCCGCTTGTGAATTTACTAGGATTGCAGCCTCCCTAGTATACTACCTGTTATTAGAAATATAGCAATATAGAAATTTATTGTGTCATTTATGGTCTCTCTTATGTGAGTGGGCTTTCCTTTCTGGTCTGTTTAAATTAGAAGACCTAGCTTTCTCTACACCGGGCTAGGCCCATTTAAGTTAGAGGACCTAGTCCTCATGTAACTCCTTTAGAAGACCTAGTTTTCTCTACACCTGGCTAGGCCCGTTTAAGTTAGAGGACCTAGTCCTCGTGTAACTCCTTCTTAGGGCTAGGCCCGTTTTAGTTAGAGGACCTAGTCCTCTTTCTTCTTTCTCTTTCTATCTCTCTGGGTTTTGTGTGTGTAATAATGTCTAAGGAAAGTAAGGAGCATAAACCCTCGGGGTTCAAAAAGTGCATGAAATGCTCTCAAAAGATGTCTTTAAAGGATGGCCACAGTAGCTGTGTCTACTGCCTAGGGGCCATCCACTTGCAGGAATCATGCTTGTTCTGTCATGCTTTCCTCTCCTAGAGTGTTACAGGAGAGAAAGAACAAACTAATACTCAAGGGTCTATTGAAACCATGCTTTGAGGAAGCACTCTCCAGTTCTTCAGCTTCCTCTAAATCTGGGAAATCAAAATCCTCAAAAAGGCCTTCTCCGGCACCGGCTGGTGTCTCGGAGCCACCTCCTAAACAGTTGAAACAGTCCAAATCTGCCTCCTCGACTCCTCAGCCTTCAGAGATGAAGGAGAGCATCATGGTGGTGTCAGAGTCGGTTACAGGTGTTTCGGAGCCGATCTCTGAACCTATTGATACAGCAGTTGACTCTGCTACTCGGAGCCGGTCTGTAAGCTCCCTACCGGTTTCCATAACAATTAAGTCTCCAGTGCCCCCCAGGTCAAGATCCCCTACTATGTCTTCCAGGTCTTCCAGGAGCCTCTCAGAAGAAGATGTAGAGAGGGTAGTGCTGAGACTCCTGAAGTCGTCTGCCTAATCAAAATTATTGTTGGCTCCGACCCAGTCGGCTCCGGAGCCATTGGCCCAGCTTTGCCCTTGTTTGCTATTCCTCCTCCGAGCCATACTGGCCTTTCAGAAGCCGGAGTGCTTGGTGCCAACAGAGGAAATGCTGGCTCCAGCTCACTTTGTTGCTGCCTTGGAGCCGGGTTCGGCTCTGACACACTCGGTGCAGTCTGTCGTGTCCAGAGGCCGAAGCTCTCCTGTTGGCACTGACAGAGAGGGTTGGAATCGATCTTCTTTGGTTCTGAGCCTTCCTCTCAGTGCTTCAGCCAGGGTGAGCTCAGACCCTGAATTTATCTCGGAGTCGACAGCTCTGGCTCCAGCACTGACCCTCATCTCTTCAGAGTGGGGGAGGTCTTCATAGCCGGAGAGGTCGGTGTTTGAGATGATGAGGAGCATGCTGTCTCATTCTCCAGACCCTACCTGTGGCACCAGCACTCTTCCCCCATGAGCACCCACTTCAGTCTCAGCCCCTACTCTCTCTGGAGACAGCAGAGACCCGCAGTCTCAGGAACCATCGGCTGGTGGCCCCCACTCTTCCGAGGCTTTTCCGGAATGTCCTTCCGAGGAGCCCCCCCCCCCCCGGATGAGGTTTTGTAAGAGGAAACATGTTGACTCTCAGGATGAGTCTTTGACATCAGACACTTACCTTGAGGAGTTGGAAGGGTCCAGCAAGTCATCTGATGATGATGTCTCCTTTGTGGACATTGTAGAGATCCGTAGACAGAGGTGTGACTGGCCCACTATTAACCCTTCTGATGAGGAGTCGGTGTACCTGAAAGCTTTTGGGTGTCAACATTCTGCCTCTTGGGTGTCTCCACCTTTTGACGAACTGATGGATCTAGTTAGTCAAAAGGCGTGGGATACTCCTGACACCATGGAGCCAGTCCCCAGGAGACTGAACAAGTTCTTGTCTGCCCCTCCTGGTAAAGAGTTCTTGACCAAGGGTGTTCCCATAGATGTCATGGTGGTGGCGGTGGCCATGAAGAAGGAGCTGGTGGAGACTTTTTCATCGGTTCATCCGCCAAACAAGGAGTCTCGACAGATGGACAGATTTGGGAAGCGTATCTTTAGTTCAGTGGCCTTTACCCTTCGATCGTTGAACTATCTCATGCACTTCACAAGGTTGCAGAGGGATCTCCTCAAGAAGTTAGGAGATTCTATACAAGGTGCATGTACTGAGGGAGTTCCTGACAAGATTTCTACTCAGTTGTCCACCTTAAATTCTGTGGTTAACTCCTCCATGTGACTTATATCTTATGCTGCAGATGGAGCGAGTAGAGCAGTGGGTTCCGGAGTTGCCTTGAGGTGCCACTCCTGGATACGCTTATGTAATTTTGCAGAACCGTTCAAGTCTACTTTCACCAACGCCCCGTTTGATGGTTCCTCATTGTTTGGTTCCAAGGTGAAGGATACACTCACTCAGTGTGAGCAAGAAGGAAAGATGCTTTCTGCCGTGGGAGTGCATTTTACTGTCCCTTCCAGATCATACCCCAAGGGTCAAAAGGGCAGTAAAATGTGGTTCAAGAAGTCCCAGAGGGTCTTTCCTGACACACAGGGTGAATCCTCCTTCAGAGGCTGAGGAGGAGGAAATGGCAGCTGTCGCTGTAGAGGCAGGGGCGGCCCGCAATACCAACAAGGCCATGATTCCTTTTGAGGACGGCCTTATCAGCGCTCCTGATGTGGAGCCCGACTGTGCTTCTCTGGGGCAGGTTGGGGGTCGCATTTCTTTGCACCAAGAAGCCTGGCTAAATATCACCCAAGACAAGTGGGTACAAAGAGTTGTTACCAGAGGCTATATCATACCCTCTTCCCTATTACCGTTTGTTCCCAAAAGGATCCCAGCTGTACCACCCAAGTTGGGATCAGGCAACTGTGGAGATCAACAAGTTGCTCTTAAAAAGAGTCAACCAGCCCGTCCCAGCAACCCAGATAGGATCTGGAACTTACTCCAGGTTCTTTTTAGTTCCAAAATGAACCGGAGATTGTAGGCAAATATTGGACCTCAGCAGATTGAACGAATCAGTGAAGAAGGACAAGTTTTGGATGGTAACACTGCAGTCTATAGTCCCATTGTTAGGGAAAGACTTTTGGATGTGATCTCTGGATCTTCAGGATGCCTACTACTACATAAAAATGGACTAGGTGCCCAGAAGCCATCTACACTTCCAGCTGGGAGCCAGTCACTATCCGTTTTGCGCTCTGCCCTTTGGTCTCACCACAGCCTCCAGGGTGTTCACCAAATGCATGACAGTAGTGACAGCTCACCTGAGACGTCAGGGATTCCAGGTGTTTCCATATTTGGACGACTGGCTCCTGACCGCCCCCACCAGGCATCTACTCTTCCAAAACAGGGACGCCACAATTCAACTTTGTGCTCAGAGATCTCCATAAATTGGGAAAAAATCTGCATTATTGCCCTCTCAGTCTGTGATTTTTATAGGCACAGAGGTAGACACAGTGAACATGACAGCTCGTCTCCCCGCCGAAAGGGCACAGAACTTAATCTCCCAGGTTCAATGTTTTCTTCCATTGCGAAAAGTCAAATCGAAATGGGTTCTTCAACTCCTCAGGACTATGGCTTCCACAATTCTATTAGTACCATTAGCCAGGTTGCACATGAGAATTCTCCAGTGGCTTCTGTCTTCCCAATGGTCCTTCCAATATCTTCCACTGAGTCATCCTATCCTGCTGACGGAATCATGCTAGAAGGACCTTCGTTGGTGGATAGTTCCCAATCAACTGATCATGGGTGCCCCTTTGTTCGGGCCCAACCCGTTGCCACTGTGACCATGGATGCTTCCCAGATTGGGTGTTTATTTCTACTATCTCTGATGCTTATTCTTACCATTTGCTGAGTGCAGGTAATATCTCTGCTTTGTTTCATCTCCATTTACTTCATGTTCTTTTTCTTTAAATCCTGCTACCTCTGCTTGACATGTGCATGATTGGGGGGGCTTCCAAGATGGCTGCACATTGAGTAACCACTTAATTCTAGTTCTTCCAGTGTAAAAGCTGAAAATCAGCAAGGAAGGCTAGTGGACTTTTGTGTTTCTGGGTAAATTTCACTAACTGGCTTGTAAGTGCACTGCTTTGATGCAAGGAAAAGAGAAATACAGAGGACTTGAAAGGAATTCAGCTAGAAAAGATAAGGAAAAAACACTGACTGGAAAATGTACTGCAGCTGTTCTGGAAAAAGCAAGTGCAAGCTCCAGACATGATCTCCAGTAACCTAGAGGAAAATATAAGACAACTGCATACAGACCGGGTTAAAATAAATGAAACACTGATGGAGTATATTAACTCATACAACAAAAGGCTGGAAAAAATGGAAGACGCTTTAAACAGATATTCAGATGAAATGATAAAACTGCAGAAATCAGAGGTCCAAATGAAGAAAAGGCTGGCTGATTACAAGACTGCTCAAGAAGAGATGTTTCAAAAAATAATAGAGTTAGAGGGCAGACCAAGTAGGAAAATACTGAGATTTTCAGCTGTACCAGAGAAGCTTTAAAGAACAGACTCAATGAATTTTATGAAAGCTCAAATAAGCAACTGGACTGGTATTTCACAGCAGGAATTATTAGTTGAAATGGCCCATCTTGTGTATGCCCAAACCTGGCTATGACAAAGCAATCTAAAAATGCACTCCTACCAGCAGAAGGGGTTGATTCTGGTGATGCTGTGGCAGAAGGACAAAATATTAAAAGTGTAAAACAGCAGAGTGTTTGTGCAGGGAGAGAAGGGAGAAAGTTAACTGTAAGTTAAAGTTCATGATTTTCTTTGCATGCTATAAAGTGAAGTTTACTCAGTTGTTGTTGAGTGTAATGGGGATACTATTATGGGCAGGTTCTCCTGCCTTTTTTTTTTTTTCGGCCTTCTTTCTTTCTCCTTGTTCAAAAAAAAAAAAAAAAAAAAAGTCTGGTTAAAAAAATGTGCTTTTTCTCATTCTTGCTTGAGGGAATGACTGGGTTACTGCCCTTGATCTAGTAACAAGTTTTAAGAGAACGCAAGTAAATGAAAAAGAATATTGAATATTGTAAGGGTTTTTTCTAGCAAGTAAATGTATGCGTAGTAGCAGTTCTGTATCTGGTCCTCATATCTCTGTGGAGACATTCTGATAAAGAGAAATTGGCTAGGAGATAATGTTCTCTGAAAGCATTCAGGTATCTTCCCTGCAGGGAGAGCTGTAAAGATAAGACAAAACCAGATAGCACTTAGTAGAAGCAAAGGCTGCACCATGTGTCTTAGTATGTTAGTATGGATAACCTTTCCTTTAGGTTAACTCAAGACTATGACTGTTGCTGTCAGTGTGGGACATTTGTTCCTATTAGGAGAGTAAAACTTCAATAATTGAAGATGTACATAGTTTTGTGTGTTAGTAGTAAGTTAATAGGTTTTCGGGAGTATTGGGGATGCTTTTTTTGAGGTCTTTCAATAAAACAGTTTTGTAAGATGTGACATAGGCTCAAATGAATATGACAATAAACAACTGTATAAAAGTTTAACCTGCCAAACAGTATATGGATGTATCACAATAGCTGGTACTAGACATTTAATAAAAAAGCTGTTACAAAAGGTGAGTGTATGTTGCTATCAGTAATGTATTTATATGTCAATGGGTTCACAGATTAATGCAAAAAGGAAAAGGTAGTGAACTATATTAAAAAATGTAGAGTACAAGTAGTTATGTTACAGGAGAGACACTTGGAAAGAACTGAACATGTGAATTTGATAAAGAAGGATTTTCAGGGTGGTTATTCAGTGGAATACCTGGGACAAAGGAAAAGTGGAATGCTTATATTAATTGTGAAGAAAAAGAGGAATACTTATATTAATTGCAAGAGGAGCTCCAATAGAGGTAGAAGACAATAACAAAATAGTGGTAGATTTGTAAGTATTAAGGTGCTACTGGCAAGGGAGGAAGATTACATTGGCATGTATGTATATTCTACCTAAAACTGCTGTAATGGAGCTTAAGAAAATTCTGGGAGAAATAATCAGCTTTCAGCAAGGAATATTACTTATCGGCGGGGACTGTTTTTTTATTTGTAGCAGTGAAGATGTGTCTGGGAGGCCCAAAATAGAAAGTGTAACAAAGGAGTATAGACTTTTGAAGAAATGTATGAAAATATTTGGTATGGAAGATGTGAATTCAGTACTAGGAGTTCAGAGAATTTATAGTGAGTTTACATACTGCTTCCTAAAATACAAAAACTGGTCTAGGCTAGACAGAATTTACATTTCACAGGAACATGTGCACTTAATTGATGGTCTTGATATGCGTCCAATAACTTTTAGATCATGGCAATAATTAAAACAGTGTAATGAAATAAAAATGAGGCACTGATGCTTTTCCACCTATCTGTTGAAAAGAGTGGAATTTAAGGAATGGGTAGTGGAATTTATTCAGGAGCTATTAGAAAAGATGGACATTTCTTCTGAAAATATGGCTAGAGAGTGGGATAAAATTAAAGTGGGGTTTAAAAATAGGGTGGAAATTAAGGAAAGGGAGATATGGTTAAGAAGTAACAAGAATTATTTAGAAGTACTGACAAATGTTAAAGTATTGCAGAATAGAAGGATTCTCACTTAAGAAGAGGAGCAACTACAGAATGCTAAACAGAAACTAAGAGATTACCTTGTTAAAATGCATGGGTTTAGAAAAATTGCTATTAAGTTTTTTGATAATAACTCTAGAGCACAAAAACTTTTAGCACAATGACTTAGGAACATAAAATAGAAAGGGCTGTTGCCAAGCTTAGGAAGCCTCTAATAACGAAGATAACAAGAGATCCTGTTGAACTATTAGAAATATTCAGAAATTTTACAGAAGTCTGTATAAAGCAGAGAAATATGGACATAAAAAAGGTACAAATGGAAATGTTTATGGAAGAATTAAATATGCCAAGGTTAGCGGTAGATGAGGTTCAATTATTAACAGTTAGGAGGAGATGAGATAAAAATGGTGATGTATAACGAATCTACAGGAAAGTCCGCAGGAATAAATGGTATTCCTGTAGAGGTTTGGAAGCTAGGAGGGGAAAAAACTGGTGAAGATCTGGAAGGTTTTGTTTAACAATATTTTAAAGGGAGAAGTACCAACATCCTGGAAGAAAATGGTGGTAGCTGTAATACCTAAAGGGGGTAAAGGTCCATCAGATCCAGCTTTGTACAGGCCCATTTCAATACTAAACCATGATTATGTCTATAATAGCTAAAATAATGGCTAACATGATGCCAAAATTGAAAGATATGGATCAGTGTGCTTTTGTGGAGTTGAGGCAAAGATTTGACAACATTAGCAGAACACTGATGATCCAGAGGGAAGCAGAATGTAAGAAAATGCCATTGTTGTTGGTGGGTCTTGATGCAGAGAAAGTATTTTACACAGTTAGCTGGGCTTCATGAGCAGGGCAATGGAAGCATTTGCATTCCATGGTAAAATGATAGCGTTGATTAGGAGGTTATATGTGGAATTGGATGCAAAAATTTAAGTGGGTGGTTTCCTCACTGATGATTTCTGCTTGAACAGAGGAACCAGACAGGGGTGTTCTCTTTCCCCTTTGTTATTTGCAAAGAAAATAAGAGACTCAGAAATTCAAGGATATAATTGGTGTGGTAGTCAAGAAAAGTGACTGTGTTTAGAGATGATATTATTTTATATCTGATAAGACTTGAAAAGGATATTACTGTGTTGTGGAACATTTTGAGACAGTTTCATATCATTTTGTTATGCAAAATTAATGAAGCTAAAACAAAGGCAATAGTGGTAAATTATGTACCCACACATGAATTGGTTCAGCAATATTCATATTTATGGGGATATGGTAAAATGATGTATTTAGGTGTATGGATTAAAAATTATTCCATTGTGGCAACTAAGGATATGTGGGAAGAGACTAAAAAGGACAAAAACTGAGCAATTAGAAACTCTCTTGTATGGATATGGCTACTAAAATACAAGCAGTTAAAATGTTTTAGTCCCTTTAGTCTTGTACACAGGTCAGGCATATTTTATTACCCAGAGGAGAAGTTGAGGATAGCAATTAATAAACAACTGAAGGATTTTTTCTGGGAGGGGAAGATGGCAAGAGTCAAGTGGGATAAGCTGATTCTTCCAGTAGAAGAAGGTGGATTGGGATTACCCGATTTGAAGGGGTATTTCAGAGCTACACAGTTAAGGTTCCTATATATAGCACAAGCAGAAATCTATAAGTAAAAGTAGAAAGGGATGATGATGAAACACAGAGAAAGCTCAAGAAACAAGGAGAGTCTGGGATTTTGGATGCAGGCCTTCAAGGAGAATAACAATAATCATACAGAATATTATTTTCATAAAGTAGCAGAAAATATTCTAAGAACTAAGCCAATATTTTGTTGAAGCACCTTTTGATTACTTACAGCATTCAGTCTTCTTGGGTACACACTTGCCATCAATTAAAGAGAGACTGATTAACCCCAAATAAAGTTCAGCTGTCCTAGTAGGATTTTCCTGACATTTACTCAGTTGCCTGCTGCAGTAAAAGCCATGATTTGCAGAGAGCTTACAAAGCATCAAAGGGATCACATTGTTGAAAGGTATCAGTCAGGAGAAGGGTACAAATATTGGATATGCCATGGAACGGATTCACTTCATAACACTGAAAGCTCAAAACACTGAAACTTCAAAATCTTGAAAACTCAAAACACTGAAAACACATTTCATACATATACTGAGTTTAAACAACATAAATCATAGCACTTTCCACCAAGTGTAAGTGGGGGGGCAAGCCCCCCTGCCCCCCCCCCCAAACACACACACACCCTGCTAATTATATATATCAACTCTAAGATTGCACTTCACTACACTTGGTGGAAAGTGCTATGATTTATGTTGTTTAAACTCAGTATATGTATAATATGTGTTTTCAGTGTTTTGAGTTTTCAGTGTTTTGAAGTTTCAGTGTTTTGTTTTTCTATATTATGAAGTTTTCTCATTTTCAGTGTTTTGAGTTTTCAGTGTTATGAAGTGAATCCCATGGAACACATTGAAGACAGTCATCAAAAAGTGGAGAAAATATGGGACAACAGTGATGTTGCAAAAAACTGGATGTCCCTCCAAAATTCATGAAAAGACGAGATGAAATCTGGTCATGGAGGTTCCCAAGAGACCTACAGCAACACTGAAGGAGCTGGATGAATTTCTGTCAAGTACTGGTTGTGTACTACATGTGACAACAATCTCCCATATTTTCCATATGGCTGGACAATGGTGTAGGGTTGCAAGACGGAAGCCTTTTCTTACACAGAAAAACATCCAGACCCAGCTAAAATTTGCAAAACATTACTTCAAGTCTTCCAAAAACATGTGGGAAAATGTGTTATGGTCTGATGAGACCAAGGTTGAACTTTTTGGGCACAATTCCAAAAGGTACGTGTGGCGCAAATACAACACTTTGCATCACCAAAAGAACACCATCCCCACAGTGAAGCATGGTGGTGGCAGTATCATGCTTTGGGGTTGCTTTTCTTCAGCTGGAACTAGGGCTTTAGTCAAGGTGGAGGGAATTATGAACAGTTCCAAATACCAGTCACTTTTGGCCCAAAACCTTCAGGTGTCTGCTAGAAAGATGAAGAGAAATTTCACCTTTCCACATGACAGTGACCCCAAGCATACATCCAAATCAACAAAAGAATGGCTTCACCAGAAGAAAATTAAAGTTTTGGAATGGCCCAGCCAGAGCCCAGACCTAAATCCAATAGAAAATCTGTGGGGTGACCTGAAGAGGGATGTGCACAAGAGATGCCCTCGCAATCTGACAGATTTGGAGCACTTTTGCAAGGAAGAGTGGGCAAATATTGCCAAGTCAAGATGTGCCATGCTGATAGACTCCTACCCAAGAAGACAATGCTGTAATTAAATCAAAAGGTGCTTCAACAAAGTATTAGTTTAAGAGTGTGCATATACAACAAAGTATTAGTTTAAGGGTATGCACACTTATGCAAACAGCATATTGTATGTTTTTTTATTTTTTATATTTTTCCCCTTACAGATTTGTTTGTTTTTTAATTGAATTGTGCAGGTTATAGGTCACATTAAAGTTGGGAAAAGTTTTGAAATGATTTAATGTGGTCTCATTTTTTTATATCACAAAAGCCTGGCATTTTAGCAGGGGTGTGTACACTTTTTATATCCACTATTTCTGTGGAAAATGTGTGTTCCTTCCCCTCATGGCTTGTTTTCCCTCCCCTCCTGGCTTTCACCAAATATCTACTGAACTCTCTTTTTCCTTTCCCTTTTTGAGACCCCCTTGATTCTTTTTTGTGAAAGTCTACTGCTGTGTTGGAGAATGAATATTGAGGTGCCCCCACCCTGATTTGCATACACTAGGCCCCTCTACAAGTGTGGGCAGGGTGTCACTACTTGACCCGCACAGGATTTCTCTGTGGGTACTATCACAGCCTTTTCCATAAGCCCACCAGAGGAAGCATTGCCACTCCCATCACCAGAAGCAAGTCTGCTGGTACTGTATATCAAAGGGATATCCAGTGCCAGACCCAGTGTGAAAGCATCATCAGGATTTGCGGTGGATGTGGGCACATCAGTTACCCTATTGGGTAACCTTCTCTTCTGGTTCATGGGAACAGTGAGGTTATTCAGGGAAGCTTGTAATGCAGGGCATATGTCAGTGTTAGTATAGCCCCACTTCAGCTTCCAACATGTGCTCTATAAGCATGAACATGCATACATATCTACCTGAGCAGTGTGCTAGGCCAGTGCAGGTGCCTGGCTAATGGTAGCCAGTTAGTCTCTTACTGATGTCCTGTATCAAGGGAAGAATGAACAGTGCTTATACTTTGAAATTAATGCTTGAACAGGGAAATACATATGTTGGGTTATGGCAGAATTGTAGAATTAATCCAAACTTTAGCTGTTCTGGATTAACCTTTGGTGAGCACATCTAAGACTGAGGCCAGACAAACATTTTCTTTAGTCAGCAGTTTATCCAGGGAATCCCAAAGTTAAAAAAGCCTGTAGCCCAGGCACCTTCTTAGTACCATCTTCCTGCAGCTTTCCTTACAGTTCTCCCATGGCTACTTATGGCATTGACACCTGGTCATCTCCACCCAGTACCTCTGATTCTCTTTATGATTCCCACCATGACCCATCATTAATGGCTCATCTCCACAAACTGCCTGCAGGAGGACCTTCATATCCTGGGTAATAAATATATTTTATGTTAATTTGCATCTACTGCAAGGAAGCCCAGAAAAAAAAATAATACATTGAGCAATGTATAGTACAGGTAAGTAGAGGACTTAAAATCACACAAACATATTTAATAATATGTAAATGGTGCTTACTGTGTCATTTTTTTTTTGACTAGGCAAAATATGCTCCAGCAAGGCCATGTGCTGCCATGCAAATTGGATTTAAAGTTAGGGCACCATAATCTTATTGAATTGCAATACCAGGGCTCAGATCACAGGAAACATGCCTGTAGCATGACTAGCATGACTCAGGTCAGGAGAGCAGTGCTGTTGCAAGTGGACTGACTTAACCAGGAGGGATCCTGAATGGCTGTGGGCTCTGATGGGGCATGAGTACAACAGTCTGACTGCACCACCAGCACAGTATGTAATATTTATACCCACTGGGTGCCAGTCTTGCAGTGTGATAATTTATTGCATTCCTTTCTCCCTACCAATGCTGCCCATCAGTGTACAGACAAATAGGCCCATTGGGAATAGTTGTAGCTCCACACCCTTTGATATTGTAAGTACTGTCTATATGTGTGTTTCCATATATGTAATCAGTGACTGACACCATCTGTATGTATGTGCCTCATGTGTCTCCACGCCTCTGTGTGCCCATACCTTACTTGGATAGAAGGAAGTTTCTCTGTTGACTGTGAGAGAGGGAGCTTTGAGCAGCCTATCTGTCCCTGGAGGAGTGGTTTCAGCCCAGAAATTAGTTTATTGGCCATTTTGGGCTAATTTCTGTCTCATTCATTTTCCTGCTACAAAACCTGCATTTGCAAGGTTTTGCGTGCCGGGCAGCACCGGTTAGCTAGGGTATAACTATTCCCAGCTCCACAAAGTCTACTCTTCAATTTTTCCCTTGGAACTAGACAAACTTTCAACTTAAGCACTCAAACCATTCACTTTTCATATTGGCACTTGCTCAAAACTCATAGCAAGCACTAATAAACCTTAGCACTCGATCTTCTCTATACTGTAGAGAAGGACAAGGCTCTCTATTCGACCTTACCAGCCAATCAGTAAAACAGTTCACTGTACCTATCCAGGCATGTCCAAAGGGCAGTTTCAGGTCTACTCTCTGGTCCAACTGGTGAATCTGGGCATTTTGAGGCAATGTTACAATTGCCTCATGTACACAGACAACCCTCTCCTCCTTCCACCAAACACTAATACATGCGAGAGATGCAATTGTACAGCCAAACTGGAGGCTAAGCTCTGTCAACCCAAGACTGGGCCAGGCAGTCAAGAGGAGAAGGGAATTACTTGAATCATACCACCAGTCTCACATAGACCTATGAAAACAGCACTAGCAAAAAACACACATAAATACACTGAAACATACTCGGAGGTTCTAAATAAAAATCTGCAGAAGCAACAGAGACCTCCAAAGCAGACATCCAAGCAACCTCCACCCCCCAACACAAACCATGAAACACATACTTCACAAAACCAGTGTGCCACACAGTCACAGCCCTTAAGACAAAATAACATACCCAACACACTAGTAATAGGTGACTCTATAGTCAGGCGCACTGACATCCCACTCACTAGGCTGAACAAGGAGAAGGTTACTGTTAGCTGTCTGTCAGGTGCCAGGATCCGCCACATAGCACACGCACTCAGGTCACTCCAGAACAAGTACAAATATGACTCTGTTATTGTCCATGTTGGTGCGAATGACCTGAGCCATACCCCCCTGGACTACATGAAAAGAGACATGGAGGAGCTCTCTGATCACGTAGCCCAGGCTGGTATGACCCTGACCCTGAGTAGCATCCTGCCCTCACCAAGAATGATTCCACGGTATAGAGAAAAAATTATCAATTTCAACAATTGGCTAAGCTTCTGGTGTCATTCAAAGGGGATCCAGTGTGTGTCAGCCTGGGATGACATGCCCGACAAGCCACGCTGCTTTGCTAGAGGCGGCTTGCACCTGTCACCCTAGGCTTTCGAATACTGGCCAAGGCTCTTGCCACCCCCATAGTGCCTTTTTTAGGCAAGGCTCAAAAGACAAACCCAAACTGAGGGTAATGCTACTCAATGCCAGAAGTTTAAACCTCAAAATGCACGCACTCGAGGCACTCCTCAGTATAGAGAAAATCGATATATGTGCAGTAACAGAAATCTGGTTTAAGGCACCAGAGAGCACCCCAGCACTACCAGGCTACAACCCGTACCATACATTTCGGCCACAAAACCCATACCGAAATACAAAAGGTGGGGGCATATCCATATTCATCAAGGATACCCACACCTCCAGGTTAGTGGCACAGCACGATGCTTCAGAGATCATCCACGTGCAACTAACCATGGGCAAAACTGCTATTCAAATTATAGCTTGCTACAGATCACCCACCATGTCCCAGGACCCCCACTCCGCATTCCTGGAAACCCTCGGAAACATAAAGGCCCTACCAAACACCCTGATATTGGGTGATTTCAATTACCCAAACATTAACTGGGAGAACTACTCAAGTACAAACTCCCTTTCCCGATATTTCCTAGAATTTATAAACTCAAATGCCCTGGATCAACTGGTCAACAGCCCCACCAGAGATGACAACATATTGGACCTGGTCATCACCAACATGGGCAACCGGTGTTCCGCACCAGAGGTCAACCCCTCGCTTTTTAGATCTGACCAAAAACTAATCACTCTGGATATCCACATTCCGCCACCAACCCTGGTCAAAGAAACCCCTGTGAAAAACTTTCAAAAGCAAACTTCACGTTACTTAAGACCGAGGTGGGAAGTTTCAAAGCCCCCATGCTAAAGGATGATGCTGTCCAAGCTGCAAAATCCTTTACTAATGCACTCTATGGGTGCCTACAAGAATGCATGGATCATGCTATCCCAAGCAAAACCAAGACTTACTCCTCCAAGAAAAGGAAGCCAGTCTGTTGGACCCCTGCCATAAACAGGCTATACAATAGAAGGAGGAAACTAGTACAGAAAAGAGTGAAATCCCAAGAAGGGAAGACATCCCTGATCAGTATCAGCAAGAATCTACGTTCCCTCATAAAATCATCTAAGGCTAGCTTCAAAAGAAAAATTGCCATGGACTCCAAAGATAACTACAAGGCATTCTTTAGCTATGTCAAGAATCTAAGTGGCAATTCTCAGATCTGCTCGGAGTTATTGCAGAATGGCACAAAATACACTGAACTGACTGATATAGCCAACATCCTGGCAGACAAGTTCAATGCAAACTTCACCCCCCTCTCACCCCCAAAAGGGCCCATAACTATACCAGAAGAATGTAGTGCACCTGAATTCACAGACACTCAGGTTAAAACAGCCCTCTCCAAAGCCAAAAACACAGCATCAATTGGACCGGACTGTGTCCCAGGCTGCGTCCTACATGAGCTCAAAGATGAACTAACCCCTCACCTAAACACACTGTTTAAACTCAGCCTCTCCACAGGCTACGTGCCCACAAAGTGGCGCACAGCAATGGTTATTCCACTACACCACAATGGACCCCAGGAGCTATCGCCCTGTAAACCTGACTAGCTTGCTCTGCAAAGCTATGGAGTGCATCATCATGGATCTCATTAACAGAGACATTGGAAACCTCCAAACACTGTACCCTACCCATTTTGGCTTTGTTAAGGGAAGATCATGCCTCCTAAACCTGGTAAACTTCTTTGAGACAGTTACCATGGCTATAGACGAGGGAAAGGTGGTCCACACAGCCTACATAGACCTTGCAAAGGCCTTTGACACCATTCCTCACTCAGGTATTATAGACAAGCTCACCAGCCTGAACATAAACCCCTATGTCACAAGATGGGTTGCCAACTGTCTCACGGACACAACCCACATGGTAAGGGTTGCAGGACCTAGGTCTGACTCTGAACCGGTTACAAGTGGTGTTCCCCAGGGCTCAGTCCTAGAACCCCTCCTGTTCGGCATATACTTCTCAGAGGTACAGGCAAGCACAGGAGGACTATGGCTGACCAAGTTCACAGATGACTGCAAACTAGGGGCTATAACTGACTCTCTGGCTGACACAGACATCCTCCAAAAGGGTCTCACTGAGACAGATACCTGGTGTCAAAACCATGGCCTCAAGCTAAATGCCAAAAAGTGCATAGTCATCCCCTTTGGAAAAAACAAAGTACCCCCAAACTACCACATAGGTGGTAAGCCCCTAAATATAGAAGATGTAATAAGGGATCTGGGGACTCAATTAGATAGTAACCTCTCCGTTGATAATCACATTGCCAAAGTGATTAGAAAATCCTTCTATGTGGCCCACCTAATCACAAAAGGGTTTGCATCCAGATGGAAAGAGGTCATTGGGCCCCTCTATGCATCAATTATCAGACCCATCATAGAGTACAATGCCCCATTTGGGATGTACCTTACAAGACACCTGCAACAACTGGAAAGACCACAGAAGTACCTCACCAAGAGGATCACTGGCCTCAAGCAGATGCCCTATGCAGCTCGACTGAAGAAACTCCTGCTGTACTCGGAGGTGATCTCTGCCTGACATACAAGGCCATGTCCAACCCAGAATTGATGGCCATGCTCCACCTAAAGAAAACCATATCCCCTTGAGCCACATGCTCCAGGGATCTAAACCTCACCACAACAATAAATAGGACGTGCTGGAGGGATAGATTCCTGTCCAAGAGACTTCCCATGCTCTGGAACAAGATTCCAGTTTACATTAGGCAGAGCTCCTCGCTAACCCTCTTCAAGAGAAACCTTGACGAGTGGATGGGAAACAGAAAGTTTAACCCAGGGATCGCTTCAGTGGCTCTGCTGGACAGAGGCACAGGGAACTAATCTAAGGGGGTGACGAAAGCCAACACATTCCGGCTAGGCTTATAAATGCCTTCGGGCAGATAGCCTAGTACATACCTATGAATCTATAATATTACTGACTGTATGTGTCATTTGTTATGATGCATCACCCCTGCACAGTCTGTTTGCTGTGATACAGTAATTGTCAGTAGCTGTAGTAACATTGTAGACTTACATAGGTGATGACATAAGGGGCAATGGTGTACATCATGTGTTGTTATGTTCTGCATGTTTAAGACTGATCTGTACCACAGAGGAAATTCAGGAGGCCATCCATATATGTGTGCACATGGCTGCTTGATTAATCTCAGCCAGCAGAAGGAGCTTCATGATGCAGTCTGTATATGTGTGTGCCAGGCAGCCTAATGAATCTCAGCCAGCAGGAGGAGGAGCTTCAGGAGAAAGTCTGTGTGTGTGTGTGTGTGTGTGTGTGTGTGTGTGTGTGTGTGTGTGTGTGTGCGTGTGCGCATGTGTGTGTATGTGTGCATGCTTGGCTGCCTGATGAATCTCTGCCAGCAGGAGACGGTCTGTTGATATGTGCACTGGACTGCCTGGTAAATATCAGCCAGTAGGAGAAAATGCCGTAGGCACTCTTTATATGTGTGTGCGTGCTGAGATGCTGATGATCTTTGGCTAGCAGGAGGTGCTTCGGTAGGCAGTCCGTATATGTGCCTGCTTGGCTGCCTGATTAATTATGTGGCATTTGGCTTGGTTAGAAGAGTTCATGTTAGTCATGTGGGCTGACATGAGAGCTGTTCACCTGCTAATGGAGTGTTGTAGCAGGATATACTGCACCTACTGGACATCAAGAGGACATACCAGCAACAGATGTTAGCAGGTTACTTTGAAATCTAGTGCAAATGTTACATCCTTGTAGATATTGTTGTGGTCGACTTTGCAGTTTGTGTCTGACAAACTCCTACCATGGCTACTGGTTCTTGTAGGAAGTCTCAATACATAATCATCTACCCCCTTTACATCTAGGGACAGCCATGTCTGGCCTCATATTCCTGGGTATGTGGTCCTGTGGGAGCACTTCCTCCAGTGCTACAGATGGCAACTTGCCTTGGCACAAAAGGCTGATTAGTCTTGTGCATTAACCCCTTGGTCTTAGCCACAAATCTGGTTTGGGAGGATTGCAACACAGACCACATCTTTTCTCTTTTTTATTACCCTGGATTTAGTCCTGTACAGCTACAGCTGTTGCTTATGTAATTAGTTCCCATGTGTATAATTGTGCTTTGTATGGCTATTGTATTCCTTTTCAATAAAATTTGTTTACCATGTGTACAATATGTTCTTTGTGCCCTTAACCACAATTGCATAAGTGGTAAATTTGTTACTGTCCTCCTGCATGGATACAGAAATGTGTGGTGGGTATTCTGTGACAGGCCACATTGATACAAGCCTTGTGTTGGCTGAGTGTGCATAGCCTGTATGTATGGTATGCTTACCACGTCAGAGTGCTATTGCAGACGTTTACTGTATACATTAGTGTGCCATGGTATTATAAGAGTATGCTTCCTTTGTGATAGTGGTTTGGTGTGTAATTCTTAAGTGTAGATAATGAGCACCATTGTGCACAAACGTACTAATTTTTGAATTACGTACATTGCCCATTCTGCAGGGAAATCACATCTGTACATGATGATATACTATGTTTTTAAAACCAGAGCCACCCAAAGTAGTCACTAAGTATCTTTGCTTTTTCTCGGTCATCTATGATCTCCCTTACTCTTTTTTTTCCTTCTCCGTTTCTGCTTTTACCAGACCTGTTTTTCTCCTGTATGGCTACCTCTGACAACTTTCTTTCAACAGGCAGTTTTTCTGCTGTCACCTCCTTTGTTTTCTTTATGCTTGTCTCCTTGCATTGTACCTCCTCCAAATGTATACCAGTTCCTTTCCACCTCTTTTATTCCATGCTATTTACACTAATTGCTATCGTATTCATGTATAATGCCATTTGTCTTTCCTGTGGAGCCATGTTGGCCTTGTTCTTTTTCCCCTCTTCCTGAAACCCTTGCCTGTAGCTCTGAGTACTTCAGCCCTTACCCATTCCAATATTACTTAAGGTATATTGCCTCCAGACTAATAACTCATCACTGACCATCTCTGACCCTCGGCTTAATTCAACACCCTAAAATCTCTGCTGTTTTGCTATTTATACTTGCTTTCCCCACACTCTGAACCACATCATTGTATGATGTCTGTTAATTAATAGCTTCAGATGGATATCCATTACCCTACTATCTTTCTAAATGCATTATCCAGAGGTTTGTCCCTTTGGTACAGTCTTGAGTCAGTTGGCTGAGTGCCTTATAGTCCAAGAGCTCAGTCAGTTTCTGTTTCCTAATATCCCAGTCTGCTCCTTATAGATTCAAACCACCTGCGAGTTTATCCCTTTTCTTTCTTCCTGACTCGTTTATTCTGTCCCACCCCATTCTCTTGTTCCCCTTCCTTGATGTGTCTGAGAGCCAGTGCATTTAAATGACAAAGCACCACTACTCCCTCTCCTGTGCTTTAACCCAAATGGCAGGGTCTGCTTTAGATCACCGAAAACTTAAAATCTTGAGTGCTCACATGAGCGAAAATGCAGATATTCAATATTAATTTTTTTGGATCGCAGTACAGTGGAAATCAGGATATTTGCCCTTTCCTCACTGTAGTACGATCTCGGAGTTGGAATATATATTTAGCGGGGGGTGTGGGGGGCACAATATCTGCATATTCGCTCGTGAGCGCTCGAGATTTTAAGTTTTTGGCTATATAATATAGACCCGTATGGCAGTTATTGTAAGTTCTGAGCCTTCTCTTTTATCTTTTTCACTGACTGGTATTCCTCCTTTTACCTAACATCATGTGTGATGCTCTTTTTTATTCCTGTATATAGATCACTATCCTGCCTCCATTCTTCCATCTCTGTCATGAGTAAATATCCTCTGTTGAACACATTGATGTCACTCCATTTCTTATCTTGCCCCATGTTTCTCAGATACCAGAAATGTTCACACTTCCATCCTGCATCACTGCTTGTAGCTTCCCCATTGTAAGAATTGAAAGGACTGTGGAATACTGGAATAAACTGGAAATAGCTAGAAGAAACTAGAATGAGGCTGGAATAAATGTATTCTATCATTTATTATCCAGAACTGTGCTGAACAAGTGCCAATCTCTCCTTTATGTGCCAAATCTTCTTGTACCTTTCAGAATAAAAGTTTGCATACACTGTAGTTCGGTTAAAAATGTTTCATTATGTAGAGTGGAGGTAGACTGATGGCAGTGTGGTGGTAGTCAGTGGCCCCAGGGACCTCACGAAAGCTGGCTATTTCATGAAGTTCTGAAATTGTGGCGGTTCTCTTCTTTGCTGTCCATGTAAACCACATGTCTTCTTCCTTCACCGGCATTAGTTTCATATCTGGGAATTGGTGCATGATTCCCAAGGCTGTTGGCCACAAAACTCCTGACATGTCCCCAGATGGTTGCTGGAAAGCCCCCATATTAAGAATGGTTAATGTTAAACAAATCTTCATGCTGACTGGGATAAGCATTTCATACATCCCACCTTGACCCATGTGAGGATGGCAGCATACAGCTGCCATATGATATCTCTATCCACACAGTAGTGGTCAACTATGTTCCAGTTGTAGAGATGATGGTATATCAGCTGCTGATGGACTCTTCTGTGATGTTGGGGAAGCCGGCATGCAACATGCTGTGCACTGGCATTCAAAGCAGCTACTAAGACATTTTGTGTGGCTAAAGTAGAAACTACTCCTAGCATCATTATGAAAGTGATCCTATTCGCCAGTAAATGCCAGTGTATCAAGAAGCCGATTGCCATGTTTCATCTTACTAATTTTATGTGTTTTTAATCACGCCATCATGCTTGTTGCCAATATTTGCTTACACAATAGCTCTTAGTAGCATATTGATGTTCATTTCAGTGACATTATGTGGTCATTTGTATACAATGCATACCAATTACAAACTTTTTTCCACAGTAACACTTTTGGATTTCATGTGTTTCTTAATCGGCACCTACCTATACTCTGCCACTCACTGCACTGTTTCATTGTAGTGCAGTGTACTGATTGTTCGGCACCTACCTGTACTCTGCCACTCACTGCACTGTTTCATTGTAGTGTAGTGTAGTGATTGTTCGGCACCTACCTGCACTGTGCCACTCACTGCACTGTTTCATTGTAGTGCAGTGTACTGATTGTTCGGCACCTACCTGTACTGTGCCACTCACTGCACTGTTTCATTGTAGTGCAGTGTACTGATTGTTCGGCACCTACCTATACTCTGCCACTCACTGCACTGTTTCATTGTAGTGTAGTGTACTGATTGTTCGGCACCTACCTGTACTGTGCCACTCGCTGCACTGTTTCATTGTAGTGCAGTGTACTGATTGTTTGGCACCTACCTGTACTCTGCCACTCACTGCACTGTTTCATTGTAGTGCAGTGTACTGATTGTTCAGCACCTACCTGTACTCTGCCACTCACTGCACTGTTTCATTGTAGTGCAGTGTACTGATTGTTCGGCATCTACTGTACAGTGCCACTCACTGCACTGTTTCATTGTAGTGCAGTGTACTGATTGTTCGGCATCTGCCTGTACTGTGCCACTCACTGCACTGTTTCATTGTAGTGCAGTGTACTGATTGTTCGGCACCTACCTGTACTCTGCCACTCACTGCACTGTTTCATTGTAGTGCAGTGTACTGATTGTTTCTAAATGCCCATCATTGCTTCCACTCCACACGATGATGCAGTTTCTGTTATCTAGAGTAAAAAAAAAGTTGTGAAGACTTTCAGAAGGTGAGCTTTGTAACTAAATGAAGGTCCATGTGGGATTAATCTCATAAATGACAAATTCTCTGTTCTGCAAAAAACTGCTAAAATAGCCTGCACCAGTGGTGTACAGGGAGAAAACCCTGACTGTAGCCCAGGTGACTTAAGCTGATCTAGTGGCTTAGGGGATTATCGATGTACCTATCCTGGGGAGTGTGCACACTCCAGTGCACCAACCTCATCTAGGCAGAAACTTTAAGAAATGGTACCCATCCTGGGGAGTGTGCACAATCTGATGCACCAACCCTGTTGTACACAGAAACCTTAATATGTAGTACCCATCGTGGGGAGTGTGCACACTCTGGTGCACCAACCCCAATCTAGGCAGAAACTTCAAGAAATATTTAAAGCTATAGAACCTGTATTTTTTTTTTTTTTTTGCAAAAAAAAAAAAAAAACTGTGTGAGGATGCGGACTTAAACAGATCTACATGAGGAACATATAGCTTATATAAAGTACTTTGGAAATTTATCAAACTACTATATTTGAATCTGTTTACAGGTCCTAAAGATATTACATTTTATATTGGGAGAAAGAGAATTTATGCAGTGATGGTGTATTTGTCTGCATATTATACTTATGTTTATAAATCATTAGCTGTTTTTTTCAGATCATAAATCCCTATGTTTTGATGTGCTGAGAAGTTAGGGAAAAGTAGTGTAGAAGCTGAGTGTTTTGTAGAATATATTTGCTCCAGACTGCTGCTCTGGCTTTGTTTAAGAAATAAAAAACTAGGAATTATACGACTGCAAGAATGGATGGTTGAGGAAATTTAGGCAATATTTTCATTACATTGAAGAGAATAAGTAGGCAAGAGAGGAAGGCTAAACGCATTAATTATGATAGATGTAAAATAATGTCATAACAGTGATATTACCAAAATGGAAACGGTGAATGAAAATGAAAGAAAGGAATAAAGTCATAAGATGACAGATTATCATAAGAAGGCTTTGTATGACCTAAAGCTCAAAGCATGCATTCTGTGTGTAGGAAGAGGGAGGTTTTGTGTTTTTCTGAAGTGCTTGAAGAGGCAAGGAAAAATATACAGTAAAAGAATTAACTGATGAATTTGATTGTCAGCTTTAATATGAATGAGTATACTACAGGACATATGGCAAAAATATTTGGTGAACTGTTTGGGGTATGAGAGCAAGTGTGAAGAAGAGGATGAGTGGTAGAGAGGGGTGCATTGGCAGAGGTAGGGGAGGTTACAGAAACAGAAAATGAGAAGATCCCATGACGAAATGGCTTGTTTTATGAAATGTAAAAGTCTTAGCATTCTTTACTTAAGAATGAGATGGTGAAAATATTTCTATGTTTTAGGTAAAGAAGGTACTCATTTTTTTATTTTTTATTGTGTGATTTAAGGACTTTGTATTTGTTGCATATGGATCTGAAGCTGACTATAATACTTCTTAAAATGGTCAGGTAGGTGGTTACCTAAGGTAATCAGTAAAGTTCAGACTTAGGGTTAAGAAACAATTTTGTTTTTCTAGATGCTTTCTTGATGACCATCAAGCCTCCCTCATTTGGACTTCAGCCATTCATTCTCTTGTATTGGGTATCACTCGCATGGGAGCAAGAGCCATCTGAAGGACTGTTGCTCAGACAGCAACGAGAGTGGTACACGCCCTTGCCTGCATCCCCTTATCCACTGTTACTCTGCCAGAGATGGGTGATTTCATATCCTAGCCCAGGTTACTGCGGCCTCCCCCTATATTGAGACCTTGTGGCATCTGCAAACTGCAGGTCTCCAGGTCAGAAACTACACAGCAATCATCCTAATAAGCAGTTTGGATCATTGCAGATATGGTGCTTTTCTTTTAAGCCCTAACCCTTCTCCCAAGGTGGTGGGTGTGGGCACCATTTCACTGTGAGGTATCCAACACCTTTTCTCTGTGTGCCTGCTGCTACACACATGCTTCCTGAGAGTTACCATAACAGACTTGGTATACCAAGCCTGCTTCCTTCTAGCCAACAATCTGTGTGAGAGTCTCCATTTGCAGTGGAGCTGCAGCAGAGCAGGAACCATCCCCTCCAGCTATTCCAGCACTCAAGTTGCTGCTTGAACTCTGGTTATCTGCACAGTAGTTAGGGTTTTATCCCTTTACATCTCAGAAATGGGCAGGGAACTAGTGCTTTTGAATCTTTGAGAGTACTGTAGGACATTTTTGATCATGAAAGGAAGGGGTGGGTATTCTAGTATATTTCCTGTTAGAGTAAGGTAAGGCTTTTAGTAGTGGTGAGCATGAGCGGTTATGGAGAACTTTGGATGCACTAGGAATACATAAGTAGTTTGCAGGTTGGTTAAGGGGTTTGTAAAGTAGGATGCATGGAGAGAAATTTGATTAATAGAAGGTTGGGTAGATTTTTCTATGAACAGAGGGTATTCATCAGCAGTATCCTTTTAGTATGGTTTATTATGTTACATGTTTGCATAACTTTATTAGGGTTTAGCAGAGAATGTGGGTGTGAGGCCCGTGTATATGGCAAGATCAGAAGGACCAAGTTATGGCCTACACGGATAATTTATGTGAACTGGTTAAAAGTAAATAACATGTGGTGAGAGCTAACAATACGTGGTGAACTGGAAAGAAAGGGAAATGCTAAAATAACTGGAAGTGTGAAGGAGTGTTTGTTGGAGTCAGTATATAAAAAAATGAGGATTTTTTTCAGTTCTGCTTTTGTGAATATAATTGGGAATCGAGTTGGATTTTTTTTTTTTTTTTTTTTAGTTAAAGCCTTTCTCCTTCCTATTTTTGTCTGAGAAATGTTCTCTTATGTTGCCACATTAGGAAGTGAGGTTGCTGCAAGCTTTCTCATGGTGCTGTAATGTCCAAAATTACGTGAAGTAAAGCATGCAAACTTAAATCCATTGAAATTTGATTTAGTATCATGAGGTGAGAAATCTAGGCAAATAATAAGTATAAAATAAATGATTAATGAGATGCATCTGGGATGTGAGTCAGATATTTGATCCTGAAAGGATTCCATTAATGGCTACTCTCAAATACAAATAGTGGTATGTAAGGTGGTGTAGTCGACAAGAGTGTTTATATTTTAGTTGCAAACATTATACATCACTTATAATCTATTCAGTCACTGTCAGTCAAGCATTACATAGCTCATTCCAATCCTACCTTCTTTTAAACCTCATTCCTTGTCTGCATGTGTTGTTCCCACAATTACCATTTTTTTCTATGTAAGTTGTTCCTACCCTTTTCTAAAGATCACATTTCTAGTTGTTTTATCACTGTTACTATATTCACTAGTTCTAGTAAAGTTGGTTTAGACTTTGATCTCCATTTCCTAGTAATTTATTTTTTGGTAGCCACCATAATTAGACTCAGCAAGGCCTTATTCTGATTCTGTGTAATAGCTCAGAAAATTGTTTAATTTGTCACTTCAGCTTGGTCTCTCAGTATTTCTGATAGAGCTAGTAGTCTGCCAACTCGTCACACTCCCAGAAAATATGTCCCCAATTACCTCTTTCTTCCCTATCACACATCCAACATGTGCTGTCTGCCTGAGGAAAAATTGTTTGGAGTCTACTTGGGATGTAAAAATACCTATGTGAACACTTCCAAGCAAATATCCTAAATTGCTGTATACTTTGTTGCATATTTGGGATACTTACATATATCCCCTATTGTTTCTTTGTGAATTGCTTATCCAATCTCTCTTCCCAATCCTTTCTAACCTCCTCTGATTGATTCTTATAGTTATCATGCAATATTTTATATGCTCTAATAATTACTTCTTTTTTAACAGCAGCTTCTGTTATAGATTTTACTAAAAACTCTACTAATGCTGGACTTTTGTTTAGGATCCCCCTATTTCTTTCTCTTTGCCAGTACTCTGATATCAGTCCTTGATAGGGAAGGCAATCACTAGCCCACAGTCCAAATACATTCTTGGCCTTTTCCCATTCTGTTACCTTTCTCTCTTTAATTATTTGCTCTCAAGTACCTTGGTTCATATGCCAATTTTCTCCAATAAATCCCAGTCCCTTCTTGCCTATTGTCTGTTTCCCTAATTGCAGTCATCTCTATAGGCAGAATCTCCTTTCTCCATTCCTGTGTTGGCTTAGTTCTTTGAATACTTTCTGCTACTTTATGAATATAATATTCTTTATGATTATTGTTATTTTCCTTATTGATCTGTATCCAAAATCCCAGTCTCTCCTTGTTTCCTGCCTCAGGATGTGGATCTCATTCTGTTCATATCATCTTCAGTGGTGACTTTCCCTGAATGTTGACACCCTTGTCACTAGTGACTTTGGCAATAACTTCCTTAGTGTCAGGAGTCATTAGGCTTGAGGTCATCTATGTCTGTGCCAAAGTTAGTACGGACTCATTCAAGGCCATTTACAGTTTCAACACAGTAAGAATTCAAGTTCTCTCTGTCAGTATCTTTCTCAGTGTCTGGCCTGGCCCTGGTCTCAGGAGATAATGCTTTCACTTCAGCCTCGACATCCATGTTAATGTGGACAATGGTAATGATTATCAAGACAGAAAAACCTGTTTTAAGGAAACTCACTAGATTTACCACTTCAGAACAAATAACTTCCACTATGGCTCCACTCCTGCATATAGTCAAATATGGAGCCGTACATTGGGCATTTCTATCCTGGCCAGACCTGGTGTCAGAAAGCCTCATCAGACCCAGATTAGCTGGGGAAGTCACTGCCCAAATGCTCAGACAGTTCCACCCCAACTATTCTAAAGAAGAAGATGTACAGTATAAGGCACATACACTGTCCACTATTACCACCACAGACACGGTCTAGACAAAGGAGAGGTTTCTCCCCAGTCTCCTCTGGAAGATCCCAAATTTGGAGGTTCCTGGAAATAATGCAACAGAGGGGATCTCAGTTCATTTACTCCATCTTCTCTTAAGAAGAGAGCCTCCAAGAGGCTTTCTGGTCCTCAAAACTTACAACCTGCGTAGCACCTCCTCCAGACAAAATGGTTGTTGATTTGGCTGTACAAAGAGCCTGATGCCGTTGAGCCCTCCCTAAGAAGCCTGACAGGATTCCCTGGCCTCCCAAAGACAGGACATGCTGGAGTTAGGACTCTTTGTTGTTCCATTGTTTTTAGCTATCACCAAAAGAGAGGCTTTAGTGGAGGCACAGATGATCCACCCTCTAACTAAGGAATCTAGGCCATATATTGCTTAGGAAAGCAAGTGTGCATGTCTATCAACACACTCAACTACTTGGTGCATATGATCAACTGTCCGTGGAATCCAGCAAACAAAACCCTAGAGACCCTGAACCTGAAAACGTTTTTTTTTTTTTCTAATGTTTTCCCATGATGATTATGAGGCACACTTGGCTCAATGACTAAGAGAGGGCCTCATTCATTTCATACTAGGTGAGAAATGATTGAGAGGGGTCATCATCCATAGAGACACTGGGGACATTTGTGCTTTTTTTCTAATTTCTCCCTGGCCCTACCTTATATGCACTTGGAGGAGGTACTGGGGATGTGACATGCTCTGGGCTGACCACAGAGGATGCTCTCACTTCAGCAAGAGGTGTTGCCTCCAAACATTCACACTACTCCCCACAGAATGAACAGTTATTTTGGTCTGGTATCCACCAGAGAGAACACACCACCATTTGTGTGTCTGAGTCTAGCAAACCCAGCAAAACTGTTCCGAATCCTAACAGGAGCACAAAAGCCTTCTACAAGAAAACTGTACAAGGGCAAATGACACAAATTCACCTTATGGATTACACAAGAAATATTAGACCCAGTCACAGCTCTGATCTCTTCTATCCTTTTTCTCTCTAAGATGTTTGACAAAGGTTGCAGTTTTCCAGCAGTAAAAGATCATCTCATAGCTATTTCAGCCTTTCATCAAGGATTCTGTCACTTCTTCAAGCTTTTCAAAAAGTTTATGAGGCCTTTTTGAGGGAAGTTTTCTTACTAGGACCTCTGTTCAGAGATCCAGAACCTCTAATGGATCTTAATTTTATGGTGGAAAAACTAACAAGTGCACCCTTTAAACTGGTAGCAAAGGCAGACCTCCGATATCTTAGTTGGAAGACTTTGTTCTTGGTAGCTGATGTTTCATCCTGGAGAGTCTCTGAGCAACACACCTTATCTTGCAGACCTCCTTACATTATTTTTCATAAAGGCAGGACTAAAGCAGCTCTTTTGCTGAAGATAGCAACTGACACCAGCCTCAGTAAATCTGTAAAAATGTTATTTTCTTTTCCTAATACTCAAATAGAAGATAACATAAGTTACACTGTGTGGATGGCCACAGACCATTAAGATTTTACTTGAATCTCACTAAGGACAAAAGACAAGCCCATCAGCTGTTTGCCATTTACATCAAGCAGGCTGACACAGAAGGTGATGAAGGTTGCATTGTCCAGATAGCCATTTGAAAGCATTCTGTATTGCTACTCATCTTGTCAGAAAACTCCCCAGGGTAAGCTCAAAGCCCGTTCTACCAGCTCATGGGCTACTTCATCAGCGTATTTTATAAAATCTTATTTGGCATTTATTTCTTAGAGGTGAAATCAGGCATCAGGAGTCTCTGGCTAACCAAGTTTGCAGATGACTGTGAATTAGGTGCATTTTTTTTTAATTCCACATGATGGTATTCATATTCTGTAGTAGGCCTGGATCAGAACAATGTCAAACACGCTCCCCTTAAATGCCAAGAAGTGCAACACAGTTGCTGTTAGGGAAGCCTTACCACTCCTCTTATCAAACTGTTTCAACCTTTTCAAAAGTGCCTGTGTTATTTCATATGGCCCTGTGATGCAGAGAGACAAAGCTGTTACTGCATCCCAGATGGCCAGTGTTTAGGTAGTCACATGGGCACTGAAGGGACTGGATGGGGGAGAATGAGAATAAGTGGCTGATGCTAGATACCTTTCCTGGAGTGGGAGGCTCTCTAGACTTGCTGCAATAACAGCATAAAGAGCCTGGTGAGCTCCATGTTGCAAGCAGTGTACTACTTGTTTGGGAGGTTGATAATGCTCTATAACATGGATGCACCTCCATGAGGCAGCAGTTGTGGATCTCACAAAGGTGTCGCTGGGTGGTAGGCGTTAGGACACACTTCCCAGCAGCAGTGTGCTGCTATACCAGCCCCCTCAGTCTTAATCTATGGATGTGGATTGGGTTGAGTCCGGTGGAGGTGAGGCAGGTCTGATACACCTGGTGAAAGAGAAAAGGAACTAACTGGTGGCAGCTGATGTTTGGCTGCAGGGAGGGGGGAGAAAAAACCTAAGTTACTGGAGGTCTGTTTTCTTATGTAGACAATGAGCTGCCCTTTTACCTCCATGCCTCAGTTATGATTAGGAAGTCCTTCTGCCTTGCCCAGCTTATTTGTTTGGACATCTTACATAGATCAAAGGATGTCCTTGTCCCTCTATACTCTTCCTTTACTAGACTTATCATCATACCTAAGTAAGCACCTTAGAAACCTTGAAAAGTTATAAAGATTCCTCTCTGAAAAATGTCCAGTCTAAACCAGTTAAGCTACCTCAACAGGTTAAAAAGCCTCCTGTCTTTACTCTTTTTTTATTCAGGATCTCGAGGAGCAGTCTTTGCTTAAAGTTTCACTCTACAAAACGCCTTGTGATTTGTGTCATTCTCTTCCTTCCTATAAAAACAACAGGCTAACAAATACCCAATCAAAACACCTAAGCCTCCATTGTCAGATCAACAACACATGCTAGCACATTGTTTCTTATCCATTGGTTTCTCCACCTTTGTAATAGACTCTCCCTGCACATCAAAGGAAGTACCTCCTTGACGTCTTTCAGTTCCATCCATGACAGTTGAATGGGTAACTGCAAATGTTATGCCTGTATTAATGTGAATGATGCTCTGTCTAGAGGTAACTAACCTACTGTTATAAGGATAGTGTGCTAAACTTCTCGATGGCTCTCCAAATGTAAGCATATTACTTATCTGTGAACTGTTTGCTAAATTAGCTTCCTTGCTCTGCATAAGTAACTTGGTTCACCATAGTGCTCTTTATATTCTGTATTCATGGGGTATCTCTAGTGATAAGTACAGTAAAGAAATCTTTGAGGCTGATGTCAGTATTGCAAGTGTAGCAAACGATAACACTGACAGATATTTGCTTAAGTCATAATCTGACAATGCAGTGCTATGATCTTTACCACTCTTGAGTGGAAAAACACGCTCCTCACAGCCATCAGTACTAAGATCAGCGTGGCTGTACAAAGTGACAATTGACCATCTTTAGAAGGTGTGAGACCTCCTGCAGATGATTCCCCCATATATGTTTCCCTTGTGTCAGAACAATCAGGTTTACATGTGCAAATTGCTTTTGATGTGGGCATGCCACAGCTCTCATTGCATCCCCAGGATGTAGGTGGCTCTGGGGATAAATCAACAGTTGTGTAGCAATATCAAGTTTCATTGAGCTGCCATACAGTCTGCACTGGAGCTCTACCAACCATGTTACATGATATTTACGAGGTTGCTACCCTTCACCATCATGAGCCTCATGTGGACATGGAGTAGAGACATCAGGACATAATAGGTGGGTTGTGGGCTCTCATGGCACTCCTTACTGCAGTCAGCACTTCCATGTATAGAATTTCTAGAGCGATCATGAGGGTAACACTGCCTGGGTCTCCATGGCTGGGATGGGGTACATACTTGTAGTGGATATGTACCAGGACCTTTGCAGAGTGCACACACAACGCAAACTGTCAGATATACCTTATCACCCTCTCATTATTGGTAGTCATAAGGATAAGCATCAAGGTCTGAGTCATGAGGTGGAGCCGTGGCACCCATTGCCATCAAACAGCTTCCACTTCGGGTCATGCAGCGGCATCCCATGTTTGTCATAGTAGATCATGATCCCTTGCACTCTTCACCAGCACACTGTTTAATATGATTCCCCACCTCCATTACAGGTAGCACACTTATCTTTGATGCAGAAAGCTGTGGGTTCTCTTCCCTCACCAGTTAGATCGATTACTGACACTGCAGTGCAGCATAAAGGGTGCTGCACTCCTGGATGTGTTATGCTTCAGCTGAGATGTTAAGCCAAGGTCCGATGAGCTTGAAGATGTAAAAAATCCCATAAGACCTATCAAAAAGAGTAGAAGAGGATGTCCTTCCATATCACTGTTGCAGTATTCTTTACAATAGGGATCTTCTGCCAAGGGCAACTTGACGTCTAGCCAGTATACCAAAACCTTTTGGTTGTAAAGGGTACGCCATATGTCACATTTATGCTCCGCATACACAATGTAAAGTATAAAGATGACTTCTGAAGGTACTAACCTCAGAACTCCATTGCCAGCTGTCCAAATGCTATCTTTGATCATCTGTTTGAACACCCTTTCATCTGCTGGTTCTTCCACTTTCAGATAAGTGCCCCGTTTGGGTTTTTGATTTTATTCATCTTACGTTTGCTTTGTGATCTGGTTGTTGGGTTTCATGTCATTCAGAAAGAGGAAATGCCAGTGTGGGAGGCAGATTCGCCATAAAGATTGTCAAGAGCAGTTTCTTCTGTTTAGGTGCTTCACATGACCATATGTCTTCATAGGTTCATAGATGTTTACCAGGCTAATGACCACAAGGGCCTTTTTAAGCCTAGCCATGCATCCCAGATTTCTAACAAGTTCTGGTACCCTTGATAAGTGTAAGCAGGGGCTTGGGAGATGATGCATTTACAAGCAGGGGTCTGGGAGATGAACCATGTACAGGTTGCCTGTGTCATAGGTGACAAACCAGGGATGAATTTCCTGTTCCCCATCCAGTTGTCCAAGTTATACTTGAATTGGATTAGGGAGGAATCCTCTGGTGAGATTTGTCAGTCCTTTGTCCTAAGACGTTGAGGAGTCTGCTTTCTTCCCTAGTGATTCATCTTGAGAGCCAGTGATTTAAATTTTTGGCTTAGGATGCCATAGAAGGGTCTTCCAGCTCGAGGGCCAGCCATCTACAAAGAAAAATGCCCAGAAAGTTAGGTCTGATTCTTTGGCTGTACCACCTCCACTGGAAGTCTCTCTTGAGGCTGGTGAAAGCCCAGAGGAGCATCCGGTTTCTTTCTTGGATTCCTCTGCCACAACCACTTTGGAGGCCAGCATGGACCTGGACCTACACATGTCCATGGAGGTTTTGCAGACGTCCACCGTGGATGTCCAGGGGAATCATAGCTGGTTATTACTGAAGGGCCTAGGGATATTCCTCAAATTTTATTTAGGGAAGAGGTCCCAACTACCATTATTGAGTGCTGTAAGGGTCACAGCCTCCAAAACATTTTAAGACTGACATCCTACTCAAAAATAAGCAGAAAACTAAAGATATCTTGCCTGTTCACCACGATTCTCAGTGAATGGCAGAACTTCACTTAAGGCTGGTTTAATGCCGTTATGGCTCTCAAGTCTCCACAGAGTGTTTCTGTTCTTGGCCCCCTGGTGTTCTACCCCTCTTAAGAGGCCTAAGGAGCAGGATTCTTTTGAGGAGGAGAATTTTAATTCTGACGAAGAGTCTCTGACTTATTCCCCCCAGATTCCTTCTCCACTTGATTATGGTTCTGAGGAAGAGTCTATCAGTCCTGACTATTCTTTTGAGGAGATTTTCATTGGTGATACTGTTTCCAGAATGATGGAAGTTTTCAAATGAGACTGTGCTCAAGTGTCTGATGTTCAGAAAAGGTACTAAGAGCTTTTGTAAATGGAGTCTCCAAGGCCCTCTGCTCTTCCTCTGGTTTTTGCTGCCTTGCTGGATACTTTTTCTACTTCTTTTGAGGCTCCTGATTCTTAACCCCCTGCTCCCAAAAATCCCGATAGGTTTTATAAGATGCCTGAGGACTGAAAGTTTCTTTATAAGTGCACTCTGCTGGCCCGTCTGTGGTGTCAGTGGCTTCTGATAAGCCTTCCAGATTGTTGCCTTCCACTAAATTGCTGCCATCTGATAAGAATAACAGAACCATGGAGAGCCTGGGTAAGAAGGTGTTTATTTCTGCTACCTTAGCCTTTTAGAACTGTTATTTATCAGACACACATGACTAGGTATGTTTTGGCTCTTCTCTCTCAAGCCTGACAGGCTATTTCTGATCTCCCTGATTATGAGGGCAAGGCCTCTATTCTTGCTTTGCTTGGGACATCCTCCCAAGTAGCTCACCATTCCATTAAATGCAACTATGAAGCAGCTGATACTTCATCTAGGGCTGCTGCTTTTGGATCTGTTTTGAGGAGGTATTCCTGGCTCAGACTTCAGCCTTTACCTGATGATATCAAGGCTAAACTGATGGATGCTTCTCTGGATAATAAGCATTTGTTTGATGCTGTTGCTGCAGAGTTGTATAAGTCCCTGCAAAAAAAGGACAAGGCCTTACAGGAGTTGAAGCATATTTTGGTTTCTCCTGTGCCCAAGTTTCAGAGGAATTATTCTAATAAGCCTGCCTTTGTCCGTAGACAGTCTCGTCCTCCCCCAAAGGTAAAAAAAGGTGGTAGCAGGGCTCTTGCTGCTAAGGCTACACTAACTCCTTCTACTCAGAACCCTCCTTTTCCTGACAAATTAGGTGCTGTCTGACTATCCTATTCTTCTCAGCCACATTCCTCTTTCTCTGCATCTTTCCCTGTCCCTTCATATTTGGGTAAAGATCACCCTAGACTTCTGGGTTCTTTCCATAATTCGCCAGGGTTATTACATGATTTGGAAATATCTTCTCCCCCTTTTTAGGCATTCCTCAGCTTACTTGGGAACAACTGCCCTTTTTCAGAGGTGCTTCAAGGCCTCTTGGCTCAAGGAACAATTCAAGAAGTTGCAACACCCTATAAGGAGAAAGAGTTTTACTCCAGAATTTTCTTGTTCTCTAGGAAAGAAAGCACTTGGAGACCCATTCTGGATCTTTCTCAGCTATACACCTTTTTGAAGGTCCCTTTCTCTCGGATTATAGCCCTTCAAACCTCACTTCCTCTGCTACTTCCTCGGGCTTTTCTAGTTTGCCTGGATCTCAACGGTGCTCATCTACACATTCCTATTCATCTATATTTCAGGAACTCTTTATGTTTCTCTGTTGCTTCCTGGCATTTTCAGTTTTCTGCTTTGCCCTTTGACCTCTATACTCCCCCAAGGGTCTACACCAAATTCCTCGCTCCTGTGATTGCTTTCTGCAGGCTAAGGGGGATACAAGTCTTTCCCTAACTGGATGACCTGCCTCTTTAGGCCTCCTCTCAAGAGATCTTACTTCAGCATCTACGCTGTACCATTTCTCTCTTGCAAAGGCTGGAGTTTACTTACATTTCTAGAAGTCATTCCTGACTCTGTCTCAGGATCATGTTTTTCTGGGTTGCATGATCTAGACTGCTCCAATGCTAACATTGCTGCCTCCCCCCAAGGCCTTAACTCTCATTGCTTTCTTTCAATCCCTTCTTCCTCTGGCTTCAGTAACAGCCAGGGAATTTCCGAGAGCTATAGGTTACATGGCTTCATCCATTCCTATGCTCCCTCTAGTCAAGCTCCACATGAGAAAGCCTCAGTGGTTCTTAAAATTAGTTTGGCTTCAGTATTCTCATCCTTTAGATTTTCTAGTCCCTCTGCTTCCATGCCTGAAGGTGGAACTTCAGTGGTGGAGTCATCACTTGTCCATCAACCCAGAGATTCCTTTTCAACCTCTAGTCCCCTCTCAGAAACTTTTCACAGATGCCTCAGACATGAGATGGAGGTGTCTTTTGGCCCTGTGAAGCAACAGGGCCTTTGGTCGCTTCAACGGAAGAAAGACCACGTTAGTGTCAAGGAGATGAGAGCTCTTTTGCTGGCTCTTCATGCTTTTCATTCTCTTCTCTTTTTCTTCCAGGGCCTATCAAGATTCTCATAGACAGTACCGCAGTGATGTGGTATATCAGCAAGCAGGGGGGGGGGTCAAGTTCTTATCTCCTATGCAGGTTAGCCATTCAGGTTTGAGAGCTAGCTACCCAGTATCAGGTGACCCTTCAGGCAGTTTTCATTCCCTCAGATTAGAACATAGTGTCAGATTCTCTGAGCAGGTCCATAATACTATCCCATGAGTGGATGCTTCACATGGATATGTTTCTGGACATGGTGGACTCCTCAAGTAGCTCACTTTGCCCGCCCCCCTCCAAACAGACAACTTTCTTGATTTTGTGCCAGAGTCCCATACCCTCTGGCCTGGAGGGTGGATGTCCCTTCTTTTTCTTGGAAGTGGATGTTTCTTTATGCCTTCCCTCCCCTTCCTCTCATTCTCAAAGTCCTGTTCAAGGTAAAACAGGATGCTCCCAAAATCTTGCTGTTGACTCCCTTTTGGCCCAGACAGCATTGGTTCCCTCTTTTTCCTGCATCTTGCCAAGTACAATCATCACAAGTTACCTCACAGGATGGACCTACTCACACAAGACAAGGGATCTCTCATCCATCCCCACTTGTCCACACTTCAAGTGACATTGTGGGTGATAGGGTTTTGACCCCTTACATGCACCATTTTCTACTAAGGACATGCTTCTACTAGGAAATCTTACTTAAGCAAATGGAAGATGTTTTCTGTTTAGTGCCTGTCTCATAACCTGGATCCAGTTAGTCTGGATGTTCCTTTGGTTCTCTCTTATTTGTGTGAATTGCTCAGTGCTGGGTTGATGTAGTCTTCTGTGCCCACCTATTAGCTATTTCTGCTTTCTGCCTTTGACTCTCCATTTGGGCTTTAGATGTCATGCCAGGCAGTTTCTTAATGATGTCCTTCACATTAGGCCTCCAAGAAAGCTTGCACTCCTTCCTGGGACCTTAATTTTGTTTTAGAAAAATTGACTCGGGCTCCTTTTGAGTCTGCTGCTTCAGCTTCCTTACAACATTATTCTTAGAAGACTGTTCTTCTTTTGGCCCTTACTTCTGCCAGAGGGGTGTCTGAGTTGTAAGCCCTTATAGCTGTTCCTCCTTTTTTAGTTTTCTGTAAGGACAGTATGTCCCTTCGTACTAATTCTCCTTTTATGCCCAAGGTGGTTAATGAGTTGTCTGTCAGTCAGTCTGTTCATTTGCCCACTTTTTTCCCTTTTCCGCACCATCTGCATGCCTTGTATTTGCATAGACAACTCTGATATTATTTGGATAAGACTAAAGCTTTTCGTAAATCTAAACATCTTTTTGTTTCTTTTCATCCTAGGTCCTTAGGTTTGGCTGTTTCCAAGCAAACCATTTCTTTTTGGATATCTAAAGATATTTTCTTTGGTATTCTTTTCATGAAAGAGCATTCCTTCTTCTGTTAAGGCTCATTCCACTAGAGCTGTGGCTTCTTCTGTTGCTTTTTTTCAAGGGTTTGGATACTAACTATATTCTTGAGGCAGCAACCTGGACTTCTGTGCATACCTTTACCAAGCACTATAAGTTGGATGTTATTTCTAGGGCCAGTGCTGGCATTGTCAAGGTCATCCTCCATGGCTTCCTAGAGGGTTATGCTGGCCCCTCCTCCTCTTAGTCTTCTTCCTGTGCTTTTGCATCTCCCTATTGTAAAGAAAACTGCAACAGTGATGTGGAAGGACATAGTACAGTTGTGTAAAATCTTACCATAACAATAGATGTCCTTCTCTTCACTGTTGCATTATTTGTTCCCTCCCTCCTCTCCTTTGTCTACACACTCTGGCTAGGCTTATAAATGCCCTAGGGCAGATAGCCTAGTATGAACCTATGAACCTATAACCTCGAAAAAAGGCATAGCAAAATTAATTTAAAATGGGTGGTGAAAGCCAAACACACTTTGGCTAGGTTTATAAATGCCCTAGGGCAGATAGCCTAGTATGAACCTATAACCTATGAACCTATGAACTTCTGGATGAGCTTGTTATCTATTTTTATCCTTGGGCTGTTGTTCCTACTGGCTGTTTTTCAGTTCTATAGATGGTGCATCCGGACATCACCCTTATGCCCTACACAGAGAGCATACTTGTGAGGTACGGCATACCCTTTACAGCCAAAAGGCTTTGGTATACTGGCCGGATGTTGGGCTGCCCTTGGCAGGAGATCCGTTTTGTAAAGAATACTGCAAAAGTGAAGAGGACATCTACTGTTATGGTAAAATTTTACACAACTGTACTTTCCCTAATGCCCTGGCTAAAGTTTTCCCCAAGTATAAATACCAAGTTGGATCTCCTCTGAAAAAAGGCTACTAGCCTAATGAGACTAACCCGGGTAACAAATTGATGAATAAATAAAAATAAGGGGAGTAGAAGCTTCAGAAGAGCTTGAGTTTGCATTTATTATTTCTTGTCTTGATGCAGCCTCCATTTGCTGCAATGTGTGTGAGTGTGTGTGTGTGTGTGTGTGTGTGTGTGTGTGTGTGTGTGACTGTGTGTGTGTGTGTGTGTGACTGTGTGTGTGTGTGTGTGTGTGTGTGTGTGTGTGTGTGTGTGTGTGTGTGTGTGTGTGAGTGTGTGTGTGTGTGTGTGTGTGTGTGTGTGTGTGTGTGTGTGTGTGTGTGTGTGTGTGTGTGTGTGTGTGTGTGCATTTGCGTTTGTGAGCAACTTACCAGAAGTAATTACCTTCTATAGTAAATGTGAAATGTGTGTGTGTGTGTGTGTGTGTGTGTCTCTCTTGCTCTTGTGTCTGGTACTTTGGTGCTAGCACTGTGGAATGCTGTAGTCTTCCCTTTGGCACACCTAAGAGCCATGACAGTGTACTTCACCTCCTCCTCGACAAAGAAAAGTCCTGTAATATTCCCACAAACCCAAGGAAAGCTGAGAGCTGTGTTTCCGGCACTGCAGCAGATAAGAACACATTGCCTCAACATCTGACCTACACATTACAAGGCTGCCATTAATTTCATTTGTATGAACTGGACTTATATTCCATCTATGATGATTAAAACTAGCTAGTGGCTGCCAAAGTGTATTTTAAAACTGACATTAAGGCAACAATTCTGGAGTCTGTGAAATCTAAAATTATATTTAGTTATGACAGTCTGTCTGTTCTGATTACAGATGCCTGTCATTAGGCATGGAAGGCAATTTGTGATAGAAGAATGACAGATCTTATTTAGTAAATTATTCTCATGTTAGGAGAAGTGTGTGTGTGTGTGTGTGTGTGTGTGTGTGTGTGTGTGTGTGTGTGTGTGTGTGTGTGTGTGTGTGTGTGTGTGTAAGTATGCTTGTTTGATTGAGCATTATAACTTTTCTCCAGCTTTGTAGTTATTAGTATTACACTGATCACTGATCTGTTGCTGGAGATGAGGTATGATAAAACAGTATGTAATTTTTGTGTATGGGCAATGCAGGGTTCACTTTATGAGGGGGATTCCCACATGATCAGGCTCAGTCAGTTGTAGTTACACCTGCACTAGCCATGCCTAAACAAGATATACTGCTTTTATACACATTAATGTATTTAATAAGGAAATGTCCCTCCCTCCATGCAGTACTAGTGTACCAGTACATTGTTTCTGCTTGACAGCAGAAAGTCACTGCAGAAAATTAAAAAAATTTGTGGCCATAGCGTAACAGTATATTGTATAATGTATATATGATGTAATGTAATATATACAGGTATGTGCAGCTTAACATCTGGGATAAGTTTTATTCCACAGAACTTGAAGTGGCATGGACGTTAACGAACACCCTATACTTTGTATTATGCTTTGCTTAACGTCTGTCTGCACAATGGCCATTCACATTTATGTCTGCTTAGCACTGTATGGACATAAATGTGGTCAGACGTTAAGCGGCACACACCTGTACATATATTTATACCCACACACAGACACGCATACAAAAACATATATATATATATATATATATATATATATATATATATATATATATATATATATATATATATATATATATAGCGTCTATATTACATGAACGAACGATCAAAATGTCGAGTACAACATACTCAACACACTTTGATCGAATGTTCATGTAATCAGAGACTCTAAATGTTGAAATTTGGAGTTCCGAAATGTTTTGGTCGGCCTTCCTAGCGAGTGTAACATGTGACGTAAACACACTACACTGTTCGGAATGGCTAGGTTAGAGGCTGCTTTCTTCAATATACCCCCTCCGAGATTGCTGTACATTGGGGAAAGGGCAATTTCCCAGTAATCGCTTGTGTAAGAAGTCTCTTTGCAATTACCGAGAAATTGCCCTTTCCCCAATGTTCAGCGATCTCAGAATTGGTATACTTAGTTGGGGGTGTGTGTGTGTTTGTGTAGGTGTTTAGTGTTTGAATGGGTGAGTGTGTAGGGGTTTGTATGCATTGGTTACATGTGTGTGTGTTGTGTGGTAGTATAGGGAAGGTGTGGGGCAAACAAAATTTTTCGATTTTGTATTTTTCAGGGATTGTAGGTTTCGATAACATGAATAATCGATCAAAGTGTGTCGAGTATGTTGTACTCAACATTTTGTTTGTTCCTGTAATATAGACTCTATACATTTATTTATATATATATATATATATATATATATATATATATATATATATATATATATATATCTCAAGTAGTTAACTGCATTTTATCTGCAACCTGTCAGTCTTCGGATCCATATCGGATCCGAGCCGGCAACTTTACAAGCATCTACTCCGAGCTCATCCCCCTTACCCATATCCCATCACCATCTCCTACCTTCCCCCAGATCTCGTTTGCCGCTTCGTGCATCAGCATCGTGATCTTTGTAGCTCCAAGTGTTGGGTTATTAGTAAATGCCTTTTTTTTGGTTGTTTTTTTCTCCAGATAGTGAGAGTGTGTTGCCGTTTACTTCCCTTTCCTCCCCCAATCGCTTGTTCGTCAGTTATATGTACAAAAAAAAAAAGGATTTTTGTAAAGTAGTCTAGTGCAGGTGCTCCCTCTAACCTTAGGTGTGAGTGTAAGTAGGTTGGCTGTGTGTGTTTGTAGTACGGCTGATCAGCCAAAACCTACCTTTAAGAAATGCACAGAGTGTGGCCATAAGCTTTCACCGGCCACACTCTGTGTGTTGTTTGCCTGGGTGTTCCCCATCTATCTATTCAGTGCCTTGTATGCACCGGATTTAACCCCAGGGCCTTGATAGAAAGGAAGGCAAAACTGGTTGCAAAAGGTCTTCTACCTGTTTCCTCTCTAGACTCATTGGTTTCGGCCTCGGCTCCTCCAGTAGCTGCTCAACCTCCCCCTCAGGCTGGGACTCACCCTCCCACTAGACCTGTTGAAGGGGAGGCCAAAGGAAAGGACAGGAAGAAAGACAAGGACAGAGACAAGAGAGGGGATAGGCCTTGTAAATGGTTTCCAGAGCGGGTGCCCTTCCCTATCCCACCTTCCAAAATGTCGAGACCTACGTCTCCTCAGCTCCACTCCCTGAGGTTTTCCCCAGACCCAACGGAGCCCTTGGATCCGAGGCCTTCATCTTGGTCTTCGCAATGACCAGCCAGATTCGAGTCGGTCGCCTCCTCGCGCTCGACTCAGAGTCTGTCGGAATTGGATATGGATAAGATGATGAGGAGATTTATTCGGACCCAAATCCAGATGGGAGTCTTGCCAGGCCCCTCTCTCTCTGGAGGGAGCACCTCCATGCCCTTCTTTCATCCAATTTCTCCTTCCTCGATCTGGCCTATGGTTTTGGGGTTTATGGATCTGAGGATCTTCGGAGCTGGGGGTTCGGCACTGACTGTTCCTCCAACCTAGCAGCCATAATCAAAACTCCTAACGATGTAGACATCCTACAAAAGGGCCTCACTGAGACAGATGCCTGGTGTCAAAGCCATGGTCTCAAGCTCAATGCCAAAAAGTGCATTGTCATCCCCTTTGGTAAAAACTCTCTACCCATGAACTACCACATAGGCAGTAGTCTACTTAACACCGAAAGTGTGATGAGACCTTGGGACACTAGTGGACAGTAGTCTCTCCTTTGATAATCACATTGCCACAGTGGTCAGGAAATCCTTCTATGTGACACACCTCATCACAAAAGGTTTCTCATCCAGAAAAAAAGAGGTCATTTTTCCCCTCTACTCATCACTCATTAGACCCATTATAGAGTACAACGCCCCTTTTGGTATGTACCTCACAAGACATCTGCAACAACTGGAAAGGCCGCAAAAATACCTCACAAAGAGGATTACTCTCCTCAAACAGATGCCTTACACAGACCGACTCAAAAACTCTAGTTTTACTCCGTCGCATATTGCCTACTCTAAGGCGATCTCTGCCAAACATACAAAGCTATGTCAAACCCAGAGCTGTTGGACATGCTCCACTTAAAGAAATCCCAATCCCTCCGAGCTACATGCTCTAGGGACCTAATCCTTATCACCACAATAAACGGAACATGCTGGAGGGATAGATTCTTGTCCCAGGGACTTCTCATACTCTGGAACAGACTACCTATTTATGTCAAACAGAGCTCCTCATTAGCACTCTTCAAGAAAAATCTTGATGATTGGATGGGTAATAGGAAATTCACCCAGGGGATCACTTCTGTGGTTCTGCTTGACAGGGGCACAGGAAAATAATTTTCTTGGGTGGCAAAAGCCAGGGTACCTTTTTGGCTAGGCTTGTATAGGTCCTAAGGCCAATAGTCTAGTACCTACCTATGAACCTCGACTCCGGCGATTACCTTGAGTCCCTCGGATCAGACTAGTTCAGATCCGAGCAACTTTCTGAGGATGGGGAGTCAGATCCGAGGGAATGGAGGTGTCTTCGGCTCCGACTTTGTCAGATCCGAGCCATTCTTTCGGAGCTCCAGCTACTTCTGCCTCAGCCCCGATCTTCACGGCAGACCCGGGGAGAGCTTCCTCCTTGTTGTGTGCTAA